>NC_046358.1:40108233-40708233 GCF_004027225.2 Strigops habroptila | reverse complement strand
GGAACTTGAAAGTTGCAAAAAAAGAGAAGTGATTTGACATGACATTTCTTTCTCACCAGTAAGGGCCTACATGAGCTCACTAGAGCTTCTCCTGTGAAGCAAGCTGTATAATGACTTCTACTCTGATCCAAGCTTGTGTAGAAGGCATCACTTATTTCAAAAATTTAAGGTCTGTGGTCCAAATTAGAACTTTTGAGCTTTTAATGTTACCACATCTTTGTCAGAAAACTCAGCATGGCTATATTGAGTCCACAGGAGTATGCATGCTAGCACCTGAATCTTTTTGTGAATGTTAGAAGAGCTCTCTGCTCTTTTCATGAATCCCCTGACACAGCACTCAAAATATGGTCTAAAAAATCTGAGCTAGAACTAAACCACTGAAAGTTTTTGCTAAAATTATTAAATACATTTTTACTTGCATTCATTCCCTGAGAGTATTGTAGAGGAAACTTCTTTCTGGTTTCCATGGGAACACTCCTGTAAATGTATAGGGATTCAAAATGTAAAGCAATTGGTGAAAAAACTTGTGAAAATAAAGTGTGTTTGCAGTTTTTCTTCTTCAATAAATGTATGGAGAATGAAAACCTTTGACAAGAAAAGAGTGAGAGCATATGATTTTCTAGACATATGGGAAACGTGTGCAAACTCAAGCGGCATGAATTATTTCTCTTGAGCAAAAAAAATGCTTAGCAGATGTTAGTGTGCAAGGACCGCGTAAACATTCTGGGGGCTTAAAGAAGGGTAATTTTAAAAATTCGTCAATAGGAATAAAGACACATGCAAATGCAAACCAAATATTTTTATAAAATTCACAAGTAATAAGTATTTCGCTAGTTACTTGTCTCTGTTTTGTTTGAGTACATGCCAGTAACTTCCCATGAGAGTTAGTGGGCAGCAGGAATATGGGGTATACTCTAGAAAGTTTTGTCATTCTTGATCATTACAATTTACAAAGCTTTTACTGTTTTAAGTATGTTAATCTGAGGATCAGACCCAGCTGTTCAGGGGACAGGGCAGGCTGTCAGCTGTAATTGCCACGAAGCACATGACCAGAAGCACATAAGCCCCGTTGAGCACTGCTGGTGGAGAGATGGAAAATTAACTCTTCCAGTACATGTCTACCTGCCATCATGAAACTTGACTACAATTTGGCTAAGTAATGGAGTAACTAGGAGGCATTTTACTCAAACGAAATTATATGTACATGGTAAATGAGACTCTACAGGAGGGAGTAAAGACGTTGTTAATCTAAATGTGAAAAAAAGGGAGATAAAACCCAAATATTATTTGTGAAATTTACATTTTCAGTTATATTTGAAATGTTTCAGCTACTCTTAAGGAGGACTTTCATTTTGAAGAAAACTTGTATTTTAGGAATGAGAAATAGATCTCTGACAGAGATAAAAACTGTTAATAAAAATTTTATCTACAACTTCTAAGGAAATATTCCATGGAATAGAGTGTTTTCTAGAACCTTTTAGGTTGTCTAATTAGCTTCCTGCTCTACTGACTGCTGCACATCTGTTTAGATGGAAAATAAAACTTGAAATGAAGAAAATGGCCCTCCTTGGGTTCAAAGGCTTCATCAGAGGTTCGAACATTCTGTTGAGTGCAGTTATTTTAGTATCATTATAGCTGTTCCACTTCGGCGCATTCTTCACCCATTAAACGACTAAGGACTTTTGTGCCTTCTTTCTCTGGATACATTATATATTGACAAAAACTTGCCTCTGATGTAACGCCAACACAGTAACGCCAATACAGTATAACAACTCAAAAATATGAGGTCTCTGTCAATTAAAGCAGTATGAAAAACCATGACATGCATTCATTAATGGAGGAAGAATAAGAAAAAGTAATTAACTGTCAATTTTCAAGCTTTCAGTAAACAACACTTCTCATCAGCAGATATTATAGACAGCCACTACATCACCCTTCAAGTGAAATATATGTAATGTGTATAAATAATAGCATTCTGCTACATATAATATGAAAATTCAACCTGGTATATCAGCATTAGATTGAGAGCTGTGCACAACACTGACATGACTATAAAGACTCCCTAAGGTTAAATTGGGCTCCTGCACTGAAGTTCTAATTAGAAATATGAGTGCTCCGACTCTGTGTAAGTGCATGTGTGTTTAATTATTTTCCCTTTTTACCTTGCATCTTTCATTATTCTGTAGTCCTTTTCTTCCTCCTTTCTTGCTGTTTTCAAGCAACCCAATCTCCTCACTTAATCTAAGTGTAGGACCTTTCTTTAAGTTGGCATTAATTGACAAGCAGTGTTTAATTATTATTTTTCATCTCTGAAGAGACCTGATATTAACTCACCAAGGGCCCTAGACAGCATCTCAGCCCTTTGACTCACGTGGCACAGCTCTGCCATCTTCTGACATATCTATTCTCACTTCATTTTCCTTAGTGTAATACCAACAATATTTTGTCTATACTTTCTCTTTAGGAATTTCTTACCTATTTAGTAGTACACAGAGTGTTTTTAATGGAGGGTAGAGTGAGTTAGTCTGAACCTGAGGGATGTGGTTAAACTGGGTAGCATAGCTGTTTTCTTTATCACACTAAAGACACAAGAAACCTTCGTTTCACAAATACAAATACAGTACCTAAGCTGTCACAAGAACATCCTGTTTGGCATTATCTTCTAACTACTATATCTCTCTCTTAAAAGAATATATTAATTTCTTAAATTATTCATGTCCAACATTAATTTGTTTGATTTTATTAAAGAAACATAGTGAAATAAATCTTATTTTGTGTGGAGTGATTCCAGAGTAAATTCACTGTCTGTAATAAAATATTTTCTATTTTAAAAGACATGAACTGTGATTGAGACGACACAGTATATAAATTGAATTTTGATGAATCAAAATTCCATATAAGAAATGCTTAAAATTTATAACTTTCCTTTCGTAGAATCAAATCTTAGTAATTTTAAAACAGGAATCTCCCCAATATTCTTAATGAAATTCCAGCACACTCAAAAAAGCTTTCAAAACAGTTTTCAGTGGGTACAGATTTATTTTTACTGCCTGGCAGTACATCCAGAAGTGTCCTTCACAAATATCGCTTTTGTTTAAATGTTGTGGTGCATCAGTTTGATTTATACCTGTTTGTCTGAATATATGCCTCAGACCTATCCCTTTCTTTTTTTTCCAAGTATGACCATGAACTCCATATTCAGTGGTCTTAAGTGCAACTTTGTTGCTGAAATAAGGAATTTGCTTAGGTTTGGGTAATCCACATGCAAGTTCTCTGTGATATATGTGATTATTTTTTAAAAATATAAAGCAGACTGGTGGTTGGTAATAATTCTTGGAACTTGAACCTGGTTACGTTAAGATTTATTTTTAGAATGCGTGACCTTTTGGAATAATATTTTTATTAGTGCAGTAAGATCTTCTAGTGTGTGAATTAATGTTGCACTGATGGAGCAGAGTTGATTGCACTCAGCCTTTAGCTTCATTCGCAGCAACATGTTAGTTGTGAATTAGTGTGCAATAATTCATACCCTGTTGTGTCTTAGGTCTAAATATAACATTTGTTCAGGTTTAGAAACACAACATAATGCAACTACTATTTTCAAATCAAGAAGCCCCCCTTAGTATTTTCATTTCAAATATGTTGTTCTAGCTGCCATATGTTACAATAATAGTTTATTAAATAGTGATATAGGCTTCAGTCTAGCTTTTACACACACATACATTCTTTCTCTACAGATACTTTTTATACCCAAGATGTTGAGATCCAGTTACATGAAAGGGGATCTAGGAGTCTCTGGATTTAAACAATCATACTATATGATCAGTCTACCTTTTATGCTTTATTTTTGCTTTAGTTATGATTCAAGGGGAACTTCATAAAAAGAAACCAAAGTTATTTGGAAAAAAACATCTGCTTTACATTTCAGACAGAGAACATGATGAACAGGCAGGCTAAATATTAGTTACAAGGAGTCTTTAGACATCTGAAACTAAGATTTCGATTCCTAGAATTCTCAGATCATCCTCAAAGTCTTCATCATTAAAGTCCCTTAGACAAGCAAGCATGGCAAGACACTCAGAGAGGATTTTCTCTCAGGTCTGGCTAAAATCCAGGAGAAGGATGAAGTTTCTCACATTATTGTGGTACTAGCTTCTCCCCTAATGAAGATTTCATCTCTCACATGGAATTAATTAGAACTGGCAATACTGAATTCTGCAAAGTGGCATGGTGCCTAAGGCTGGACCGAAGGCCTGTATTGAATTTAGGTCTGACACACAGGCAGTCTTTAGTACTGTAGAAAACTGAATCCTGGTGTCTCAGAGGCTGACAGATGCCCTGTCCATTGAACTGTTTGGTGTGGGCTTTTTAGTAAACTACAATTCTGGGGAGATTGAAAAATTTAAGAAAGTAGGAACAGCTAAAGAATGTACACAGACAATGAAGAAAAGTCAGGAAATTAAAACAGGTTCAAGATCAAGCCTTGCAGTACTACAAGTGAAGTGAACTACCTATACAGGTCTAAAGCTATCCAGCAAGTGGGTTTAACAGACAACGGGAGCTCATATGGTAAGCAGTACAGAGACTCTGATGACTTGGTGGAAGCATTTCCTAAAGTTTCCTATACTCAGCATATCAGTACTCAGTTCTTTTAGAAATGTTCTAAAATAAAAAGTAATATTAGACCATTCTATTTCTAGCACCTGTTCAGTTCCAGTTCTAAGAATGTTCTTGTAGCTATGCTGAGCAACAAAACAGATGTAACAGACTAATCTGCCCTTGCAGGAAAATCTATGTAGGTACTTAATCCAAAATCCTGTGACTTGTCTTTGCAGTGTTTGATTGTATGAATTTTCTCTTCTGCATGTTTCAACTATGTGGTCTGAATGGCTGCCACAGTTCATTTTTTCTGCAGATCACCCTCCTATAAGATGAGCTAAACTGACTCAATAGCAAAACGCAGTTGCCCTTGATCTCGTAGTAGAAGCAAGTACTGTGGATTGGGCTGTTACAAGTGAGCCATAGACTTTTCACATATAGCAGTGGAAATACTGCTATGAGTGACCATAATTTGACCTGGTTTCAGCTAATCAGCATAAGGAAGAGAGCAAAAAGGGTATTGTAGATTTCCACTGTAGATTTTCAGAGAGTTGCTTTCTGGTAGGTAGATTGTGCTGATGGCTTCCCTGGTGTACCTGATATTCATTACTTTTGTTATCCATCCTAGTGAGGGTAAAGTGAATATAGTAGAATTGGGCCCATCCATGCTACCTTACAGTTGCATTTTATTCTGTAACTATTCTGTTCAAAGCAAGGTTTAGTGCTTTCCTAATGTGGCTGATCACAGTATGTACTGCAACAATTTTCACTGATGTCAGTTTAACTGATGGTGTAGAAACATTTGCTAGAATTCTGGACTCTGCATTTCTCTTCCCTCCCCTTTCATTTCCTTTTCCTCTTCTTTCCCATCTCCCTTCTCCTTTATGCTTCTTTTTCCCCCTTCCACTTCCCTCTTCCCGTTGCCTTCCTTATTCAGTTTTTCCCTTCGAGGTACTGTCCAAAGCAGAATCTGAATTATGCTTTATTTCTGTGTGTATCTGTTGAGCTGTCTCCTTTCATAACTCAAGGTAGAATTTATTAATACTGAATTTAAAGGATACAAAGAGGTTTTGCAAATATATCACAGAGAAAGATGTATTAGAGATGTAAATCTGTTAGTAAATTAGGATGGGCTTGAATTTTTTTGTGCGTATAAGTGTTCTACTAGATTTGATTGCAAGATCAGTGTCACCAAGAACAGTCACCACAGCATTAAGATGCTGATGAAATGCAAGATGTAGGAAAACTGGGCTGTGTAGACAAATGTGGAGCTCCTAAGTAGCTAAGTGAATTTACTCAGTTATTTTTTAAAGTCCTGATGGCTTCATGATTTATACTCTTTCAGATAAGTGACTAGAGTACATAGAACCAGAGCTGTTTTTGAAAAAAAGTGTCTTCAGAATGCATGAAAAAGTATATAGCTTTTGGCCTCTGTTCACCCCTTTTGCAAATCCCTACTTTAGAATGGTTTTGTTGGAAACACAGTAATACTGGCACTTATTGCCAAGAACTCTAATATCATGCTAATTTCTAAGAAAAATCAAATATTAAGAGAAAAACCATTCAACTACTAATTAAGTTATTAGCAATGCAAAGAATTCTTTATTTTTTCAAAGAAAATTATTTCTACCTTGACTGCTTTTTCAAGCCAAATAACAAAACCAATAGATGAAAATATTGCACTTGACACTATATGCTTCAACTGTCATTGAACCATTTATTAGATCCTCACAAAATTTTGTATTTTTGTAAATAATTTGTAAATAATGATTCTTGTCAGACAGAATTTTGCAAGCAAAACGCATGAAAAGAAATTGGGTTTGGGTCTCATATTACCTAGTGATGCTCTTGAAGGAAGGATTTGCAATGTGTCGTTCTATGTATAGGTGACATTAAGACTCACAAGACCATGGAAATAAAGTGCTTTCCTATAACAGAATACAAAAAACAAAACATAATCAACCTCCCCCACCTAAAAAAAAAAACAAAAAAACGTAGAACAATCTAGACAATCTAGAATGTATAAAGCAATTTATGCATCTGGAGAGGTTATTTCAAAAAATATTGAATGCAAAGATCAAACGATTTTAACAAAGTCGAGTGTGAATTTTTGGTCAATACTATTTTATCTGGTGCATGCATAACCTAGGAGGCAATGGCACTAATTAAGGAGATAAATTCAGTAATGACACAAGGCAGATTATAGAGTACATTCTGTGCAGGTATCAATTCTATATTTAGAGCAGAGGTAGTTGGGTGATAGGCGTGCTTTAAATGCTAATAAGAAAGGAAAGACTAGGTAAGAGGAACAGGACTATTTAATTGGTTGCCATTATGGCGGATAACGGAAGGGTGTTTATCTAAATGGTTTTTCCCATCAAGCTCATATTATTCATGGAAATGCTTTTGACATGTGAACTGAGAAACAAGTGTTGGTTTCCTCATTGGACAGTATGCTAAGGGCACAACCTTCCTTGCCTTAGACAACAGGAATAGACCTACCCCAATTGTTTTCAGCCCAGTTACACTCTCCAGAAGTAGTGCACGGCTTTTCTTTGGTTCAGAGTATCTGCCTGGAGGGAATTCAAGATTCAAGGACAAGATGGAGCAGAGCACTGAGAGATGGGGTAAGAGAGGGCTGGAATAAGATTATCTGTTTTCAGAGAGATTTGGGGACTTCTATGAGTATAAATAATAATTGCGTTCAGGTTTGAAGAATGAAATAGAATTGGCTATTATATGGCATGGGAGGGAAAACAGAAGTTTACAGGAGCAACTTAATTCTGCAGGAATACTCATGCTTTATGACCCCTGAATTTTAAAACCAGTTCAACTATTCTAGTGACTTCAGGTTCAGAGTATTTGCTTTAATACTTTTGACTAGGTGAACAGCCTAGAGCACAAATCTTATGAGGAACAGCTGAGGGAACTGGAGTTGTTTAGTCTGGAGAAGAGAAGGCTCGGGGGGGACCTTATCACTCTTTACAACTACCTGAAAGGAGGATGGAGAGAGGAGGTGGCTGGTCCCTTTTCCCAAGTAACTAGTGATAGGACAAGAGGTAACAGCCTCAAGCTGCGCTAAGGGAGGTTTAGATTGGTTATTAGAAAAAATTTCTTCACCAAAAGGGTGGTCCAGTATTGGAACAGGCTTCCCAGGGGAGTGGTGGAACAATCATTCCTGGAAGTGTTCAAAAGCCATGTAGATGGGGCCCTCAGTGACATGGTTTAGTGGTGGACTTGGCAGTCCTGGGGTAAAGGTTGGACTTGATGATCTTAAAGGTCTCTTCCAACCTAGTTGATTCTGTGATTCTATGACTTTGACTTAGAAGTCTACATCTTCTAAGGAAGCTGGCAGGCTAATGTATTTTAATGAGTTCCTTTTACTACTGTTCAAAAAGCTCTGTTAAAATAGTTTTTCTTGGCTCCTAGATGATCTGCTGCTGCTACATTTGTTGCTCTGCAAGCAGTAGAAGGCCCAGAAAGTAGGCCGAGAAAGCAGGCCCAGAAAGCACTATCCTCAGAATCAAAAAAAGTGTGCACATCCATATAGAGTAGTAGGCAGTATTATCCTCTGTTAGTTGTAGGGAAACAAAGAGGGAAGTTGTGATCTCCCTGAGATAACTGAAGGAGCCTGTGATTAGAGCTGAGATGCAATTCCTAGCTCCAAGGCCTATATTCAGACCATGAGACCATTCCTTTTACATCTTTCTACTTAACCTGTCAAACTGAGATAATTCTCATGGTAGTTGTTTTCATATTAAACTGACACATTCAGATATCACTTTCTATGTGTAAATTCTTACTCAGTAGTTTGTGGTAATAGTGACAACATCAATATTTTAAAATAAACAACTTGTTTAGTTTGTTAAATAACGGCTTGTCCTAAAAAAAGCAGCTCTTAAAATTCATTAAATTCCACGAATGAATGTCTCATTAAGTACAAAATGTCATTTAAATTGGAAAATTATTACCTCCTACATTGTTACAGCTACTGCTACAAACTAAACAATTTCAAGAAATTTTTCCTGGTGCTCTCATCCTGCAAAAATCTTTGTTTTTCTCTCACTGCATTGCTCACCACTGACAATTTCTTGCCCCACTCTAGCATGCATTATGTCAGCTGAGGAATATTTAAGGTTGGAATATAGCCTGAAGCTTAATGGTGAAGTGGGCCTGTTCATGTGAGAGATGTTTAAAAAAAAAAAAAAAGGGCAAAAAAGCTGAATTTTAACTCCCAGTTGTACTGAGTCTGGTTGAAATGGAGTTAACTTTCTTCACAGCAGCCCTTTTGGTGCTGTGTTTTGCATTTGTGGCTAAAACAGTGTTCATTACACAACAATGTTTTGGCTATTACCGAACAGTGCAGCACTCTGCTTCCCTCATTGAATACGGTGGGGATGGGCAAGAAGTTGGGAGGAAATACAACTGGGGCAGCTAACCCAAATTGGCCAAAGAGATATATTCCATATAAATTCATGCTCAGCAATAAAAACTGGAGGTAGAGTAAGAAGGACATGCATTTTGTCTTCCAAGGAGGCCACTGCTTGGACACCAGCTGGGTGTTAGTCTGATTGTGGGAGATGCTGAGTAATTGCTTTTGCACCAATTGGTTTTTCTCTTTCTTCCACTTATTAAACTGTCTCTATCTCAACCCACGAGTTTCATCACTTTTTCACTTCTTATTTTCTCCCGCATCCTGCTGGGGGTTGGAATGAGTGAGAGGCTGTGTGGGTGCCTGGCTACTGGCTGCAGTAAACTCACCACACCTGCTGACATTTCCTTGGGTTCATGTGCCATGGACTGTTTCAACCCATCAGGATATCCTGGATGAGAGCAGGTAGAACAGCCCTAAATCTCTGTCAGAAAAAACCCACATTGTAGTTAGGTGTAACAGAGTTCTTAGACTTTCCAGTGTATGGTAACCAATGATAAAAATGAAGAATTTTGCTTTTCCTGCAAAGACTAAGGAGGATATTCTTTAAATATGAAATGTGATTAGTACACTTAAGAGCTTCTACTTCACATGCAGTAAACTCCAGTTCACAAGGCTACGTCTCTCTGAAAAAGAATAGTAATGTATAAAGAAAAGAAGGCATTATTGGTCAAGGGCAATGTTAACCCCCTAATTTCATAAAAATAATACAGTAGCTTTAGAATTAGAATTGCAAATGTGGGGAAAAAATGCACAAGTTGCTCAAAAAAAGCTAGTTGTGCCCACAGCCATGGTAATTACATGCCTAATTTGAGACTTCTGTATCTTGAAGCCCTCAAGAGCATTTTCAAGATAGAACGGCTATCAGAGATGTTGGAATGGCACAGCCGCTGACCTCAAAGTGAAAATAATGAATATGGGAGATTGCAAAGTAAATTAAATAAATTAAAGCACTAAGTAGATTTGAGTAGCCTTAAAGAGCATATATAAACATTTCAAATTCAATAAAAATAATCCAGACCATGTATCACTATGCCAATTTATGAATGTATAGTCTAGAAAATGTTTATGGTTTGATGTTTTCTGAGAGAATATTGCCTTTTTATTTTTAGCTCTTATTTTGCTGAACCCTCTATAGGAGATACTGGGCACATATTAATACTAGATTAATGTAGTGCTGTACACAGCAATCTGTACACAGCAAATTCCAGGTACAAGGAGTTTGTTGTGTGGAAGTTATCAATGTGTTCCTTAAATTGCATGTCCTCTGTCTTTTAAGGCTCTACTTTTATTGTTATTTATCCTTAATTTTGAATTTAAAACACCACTTCTAGCTTTTATTAGTGGCAATTTCACATATACCTCAGTATTTAGAAATTATTTTTCCTGAAGTACAGGTACTATGCAAGTGTGTGATTCTTGCTCCAATAAAATATTATATATTTTTTTACCTCAGAAATATGTCATTTTTTCCATGAGTTTTTCCAATTGTCACTTTTTTCTTTTCCCTGAAGGTCATTACTTTAAGATGGCTCCTCATTTCTCCTATGTTGTGCTGATTTCTAGTGGGTGAGTGTGAGAGACACCTGAAAGGCTTACATTCATATCAATTACAATTCACTTACTTAAACCTAAGTGTTGCTACCAGACCATAACATTTTTGAGATTTGTCTTTTTTCTTTCTCTGATGACTGGGGATAAGAGTATAGCATGGCAAAAAATAATCACAAGAAAGAAATTCCTTCACTGCTGAAAGTAGTACATAGCTCAGTAAACATTTGCAAGCCAAAGTATCTCTTGAGGCTCAGTGCATGCCAGTGAACAGTTCAGGCATTTCTGCTGTATTGTATCTGCTGTATCTGAGTAACCACAGTCCAAAGCAATTTCCGTATAACTTAGGATCTGAGGTCACAGTTCTTTGCAGCATTGCCAGCTTTATTCAATGAGTGGGACGATTTCTGGCAGTTAAATTTAAACTCAAATGTCAATTAAAGGACACCAGAGGAAGTCTGTGCATGAACTAGATCCGTATTTTACTGAAGATAAGACAAGTAGGCCCATTTACATTGTGACTACCCAGTCTCATACAACACAGCAAGTGCATTATTTGCCAAGAGAAATTTGACTTCACTGGATAGGAAGTGCAATATACTAAAAAGTTGTGTTTTCAGTATATATTCAAGTTCACTTTTGCATCACTATCATCCGTGATCAGAAAGGATGTGATGCAATTCACAGTTATAAAAAAAAATAAATATATAAATTACAAATCTACACAGGGAATTAGCCAAAAAATTAAATAAGTAGACTATTCAGACCAATCTATTTAAAATGCTGTGCAAAACACAGACGTCGCAGTTATCATGAAATGTAAGTCTACCTACTGTATTTCTCTTCATTGTCACAAGCCTGTCATTCTTATCCCTCAAAAAACAAACAAACAAAAAGTCTCCTCTGGAGTGCTTCTAAAATTTAAGTGAACTTGCGAAAAGAGCATCTGCTTTTTTAAGCAATAGTAACGTGATTCTATTTAGCAATATTTTACTGATATCATAATTCTGTAACGATTGATTGATTTACTCTAATTAGCCTGAACTATTTCTGGAGATGGGCTTCTGGGGTAGGAGTTATTTAAAAAAAAAACCTCCCATTTAGCTGGTTCCACTTGAAATATAATTCATAGTAATAAGCTGGTTCAGAAATTCTGAAATACTACAGTTTGAAACCTGAACCCAACCTTAATTGGAAGTTCAAACAGCTTGGTTCTCTACCTTTGGACTTTTCTTAACATCCAGAAATTTTTCATTTTTCATGCCTAATGAGCATTGGAACAGAGAAACAAGATTGGGCCCCAGTATGACAGTGGATCTACTTTCCTGCTTATCAAAAAATTATACAATTGACTAGGACTAAGAGAGTGTCGGGAGATTAGTGGGAAAGGTACCAAATTAGCTGACTAGTGTTCAGATAACTGATGAGACAAAAGAGTAAGGCAGCCATCTAGAAATGTCAGGGCCCTGTCTGCACCAAAAGGCACTGCAATCCTTCCCCCTGCCCCTTGCCAGCTCAGAGGATTAATTGACTGTGTTCAGGGTCATCTTTGATACAGTGCAGCTGTATGGTCTTGTATCAGGTTGCAGGAAAAAGAGCAGTATGAGAAAGAGTTGAGAAGCCTCATTCTCCCACTTTGCTACATTTAAACTGAGGCCTTCACACTTGTACCTTGCAGAGCTATGTTGAAGGTAAGCCTGCCCGTGACTGACTTGATTTTCTGGCTTGACATCAAAGTCAAACCGGCCTCATCATTATGGGCTTGTCTGACAGTCACTCAACTGTTGGCTGACCATGGTTAACATCACCAGACCCACTCTGCTTTTTCTGCTCAGGTACTGGGGGAACTGCAGGCCTTGTGAGTGAAGTCACAGCCCTGTACCTACCTTGCTGTCAGCAGAAAACAAAACCATGTTGGAATGGGTTGTATGACTCTTACTTCCTTACCATCTAGAATATAGGAATAAGCTCCTGTAAGATGAGGTAATAATATTTGTTCTATCACACACAGCTAACATCTTCGTATGTGAAAATCTTCACTTTCTCATAGAAAACTTTGTATTTTTATTTTTATTTCTTTCATCCTGAAGCTATAGGCAGCAGAAAATAAGCATAGGAAATTTTATACCATTATCTTAAAGATCCAATGAAGAGAAAATTGGAATTTATTTCTCTGCTTAGGAACACAAAGGCAGAATCATTAAAAACCAGATTTTTTTTCTTGTTTACATGATGGAGAAAGAGGGATTATAATACGAGGCACATCAAATACCACCATTGGCCAGGCAAGCATAGTGGGAAATATCATACAACTCTCAGCCCAAACATCAACCTGGCAATCAAGAGCCAAACACTGAGTAGTGTGAATACTGATGGACCTTTAGGCTAGATTTTGATTAGCCAATAGTACTAAAAGAATATTCAGAGAGAGCTGTTTCTTCAATCCCCTTTCTAAGACAAGGAAGCTCATCAGTTCAAATGGATAATGCTATATTATCACTTCTCATTTTACATTTTTAGTGTATTGATTATAAACATGAAAGTATTTTTTCCAGGTTTTACTGTGTTAAGTATGAGTACAGAATAAAAACACACAGGATTTTTGTCAACTGTTGCTGGATGCTTAGGACTGATTATTCAATCTTGAAAGTTCGGCACTTTGCATTAGTGCTGCACCAATGCCACAAGAATGTCTTTCAGTAAATGCCATGGGCTACAGTTTATGCCGGGAAAATGGCAAATATCACGCAATTGAACTTAATCATAACTTGCATTTCTAGGGAAGCATACCAATTTAAGATTTCTGTCTGTAAATATTAATTCCAATAATTAGTTAAGTGTATTAGACACATTGAAGCATACAGTTATAACCACAGAAGATGGGCAAAGGATGCATTATCAGGTTTATAGAATCTTAGCTGAATCTATTAAAGATGCCACAAGAAAAAGGGATGTTTGCAGAAATACATATTTACAGACCAGTATCTGCAAGACTTCTTTAAATTACCCTTTTTCTTAATTTAATTTTTAAATTCAATTTAACAGAATAATTTTTTTTAGTTAGAAGGTATGGAGAACCTGACATTCAAGCAGATGTTAGCAGTGTTCATCAGCAGAAACTTGCTAATGGCAAGTTTCGTGGTGGTTTTCATATCAACTTTGAGATTTCCTTTACTCAAATTTACCAGTATGGAAGTACTCCTTTTACTTTTCAGAAGTATTGGACATAGAATTTAGGTTGCTGCAGAAATTTTGGTGAAACAAGGATGTTAGTGACCCAAATATGGAGGGTATGAAGTCTGTCTCGATGAGGCCTTTTCCTGTCAAGTCTCACTGAGATCAAGTCTCACCAATCACGCCAACAGTGATGTAGGCAGTAGGCACAAGATTGGCACGAAAATGATATACAGCCCTACTTCACCACCACCACATCATGCATACTTCTTGACCCCACTGTGATCCAATCTTCAGACAAACAGAACACGTAGCTGAAGCTGAATACAAGCAAGTCAAGGATAATGTTGTGGGCAGAGAATAAAGTCTGTAGAATTTGTAACTATATTTTTGTCTACTTCATGAGATTTAAGCCTACAGTTTAAGACTTCTTTTATTAATATGTTTACATGTGCTTTGCAGACAGGCCAAGGTTTGCTCTACTCTACTATGAGCCTGGATTGCTTAACATAGCACGATGCAGAAGAAAATACACTTCGCTTTCCATCTGAGCTTATTGAGATAAAAATAAGCTAAAGCAGGCTTTTGACAGCAACAGGCTTACATTTGGATAAAGCACTGAGGATGGGGTAAGCTCTGATGTGCCTCCAAAAGATGCCCCCATATGTAACTAAACAAAAATTGTTTATAGATTAGACTTTCTTTGGTGTCCAGTTATCGAGGAGATTCTGTCCACTCCAGTTAAATGCTGATTAGGCTTTGGTTATATTTAGCGTTGGTCTTTTTCCAGATTCTGTTAACATATTTGTTGCATGAAGTTACCAGTAGCTGGGGAAGTCCATACCAGGGAGCAGCTAAAGCAGGGGAGCCAGAAGCTGAGCAAAATAACAAGGCAGGCAGAGATCCCACTGCAAAGGGTCCCATAACACCCAAACAAGGTGAGCAGAGCAGGTCCAGTGAGAATAACTAAGTGCAGCCGAGAGTCCAAATCACTAGTCAAGTTCTTGGTGATGAGGCAGCTCCAAAGTCAAGCTGGGAAGCTGAATCAACAAGTCCAGGGGTGTGATCAGGTCCAAAGACCATGACCTGTGTCAGACACAGGGTCAGTATCTCCGTCCAAGTCTGCAGAACTCAGAGGTCAAGCCAGAAAGTCAGAACATAGGTTAGGGTTAGGGTTTGGATTAATGAGGTACTTGTCTACGTATAGGCATAGGCGTGGTTGCAGCCCCGCTGCAGCTTAAGCAAGAACCGACAGTGAGAGCCTCAGCTTAAAAACAGAGGGCCCTGCTAAGGCTTTTCGGAAGTCTTTTTGAGAGACCCTTAGCAGAGGCTCCTTCTAGCTACTTCCTCATAAAATCTTTTATCAGCATGCTGGCCTTGAGTGCAGAGAGATGAACTCCTCAAAGGGGAGGCATGCACTTAGGACCCTAACAGTACAGTTTGCATGAGACGCTGCAATTCATCTTCAAACTAATATGCACTTGCAATAAGCTCAGTAACTTGGGCCTCAAATGAGCACTTTGAGACCTACATGGAGACCATAGCTAACATGAGTAAAGCTCATTTCTGCAGAAGTTTTCTCAGAAATATTACAAGACTGTGAAAACAAAAGTCACATTTTAATTTGGGTTGTTAGTTCTTTAGAAAAGGCATTTTAAGAAATTTTTTTTTTTGGTCTTCTTTTTCTAATAGAGGTATAATTAATTTGCCAACCAGCAGAGTGAGGAAAAAAGCTACTCCCTGCATTTTTTGTTAATTTAAAAATTTCTTTTTACAAGTTTTTGTTTCTCATTTTCTAGTTGTCTTTGGAATTGTCCCTTTGCCTTCTTTCTCTTCTTAATGGGTATATACTTACGCATTTTGATTTAATTAATTTTTTTTCTCTATGCATTTGGGCCTTCTGAGCAAATTTGTGCTGGTGTACCTTCTTTAAGTGTTGGTATTGCATCAGATACCAATTCCCTCAAAACAGACTGATGGTCCATCTGGTTAAGTATCCTGTTTCCTGTAATGGCTAGTAACAGATGCTTGACAAGAGACTGCAAGAAATCCCATAGAGCCCAATTTTGATACATTTATTCATTAGGGTATTATTTTCTGAGTTAAAGGTGGACTTTGTAGAGTTAATATGATTTTATTTTTTAGAAGGTATCTTACCACATAACAGTGATTGTTCTTTATTCAAATATGTCTTCAATCCTTTCAAACATGTGATAAGTCCTTTTATGAACATTACTAAGTGATCACAGTCATCACATAGCTCACAAAACATAACTGGTTTGTTCAGTTAAAATTAAAAGGATAAGTGTTCAGTCTTATGGATTTCAAATTATTTATCCAGGTCATTAGTGGATCAAATACCTCTTTTTGGCATCATGTTTAGAAAGAATAACCGCACAAACTGCCAGAGTACATTCAAGATTAAACAAGCATATTTGTGCAAATTAAACAATAACTAACACCTGGAGCACCTGGAATGCATTGAAATCAAAGATCTGTTATTCAGAAATTATTTGAAATATCTCTCCTTTACAAACAACTAATAATAGCACTAATATCTCTGGAATATGTAGATGAGTCATTTTCTCCGTTATAATTTCTAACTACTGCTAAATTATCACATTCTTGTTATTGTATTAACAATACAAATAAGCAGTTAGTATCGCATATAATATTTCAATTGCCTTATAATTGCTTCTCAGTAAAGGTTTTTCTTTCTTTTCATATCCCTCTGCTACACACAGACCTCCAGGTCAGAGCATCTGTAGTAGTGTACACATTGTAAATGTCAAGTAATGTGAATGCTGAACAGATGGCTTTCTGCAGACCATTGCTATTTCTTGCCCCTGTCCGCAGCTCTGTTTCAAACCAAGAAGAGCTGAGACTAATCTCTTTTATTGGCATTTCTTTGGGGTTTTTTTGTGATTATACTAGAATTAGAGCTTTTAATTATTTTGTGGAACTTGAGGGGCTCCATGTCATGGAAAGTTCCCAAAAGTAGGTCAGATATCACATGTGCTGACAGCTTAAAAGAGTGCACAAAGATGAGTTGCAATAGATGTTCAGGAAATTAAGCTGGAAGCAGTCATGTAATATGTAGTTTTCTTGGCACTCAAAAACTCTCTTAAATACAAACACTTTAGAATAAAAGACCTTTTCGTACTGATGCTTGCCAATCTTATTTAATCTAACAGGATACAATCAACAGAATATGTTTACAATCATACAAAATGTGGTTCTGCTATTTAAGGCAACTTTCAATCATATTGTGTCTTGTAATTGAAAACCCGTTTATGCAGAACTATAAAAAATATTTGAAAATATATGAAAATTCAAACTCAGGCAGTCAAAACTTTCGATATGGCTGATTAAAAGGTGCCTGTAGATACTTAATTTTTACCATCATTCCCTGTGCATGCCATTATAATATTTGCTTAATTGTTAACAATTAACAATTGCATCACAAGCACTGGTTTTCACAGGACCCTTGTCATATTCCCTGCAGAGAACGGACAATACTGTCTTAATATGCAGTTATTCAGAGATTGTTTTCTGTTCACTGTTCAATGTGTGGTCCTATGCCTTTTTTATTGTGCATTATTCAAACTTTACTTAGAAGACTGAATTCTTTAACATCTTTTTGGTGGCATTTATCACTGTGTTGTTTGGCTATTTCATGCAACAGTTAATTTATATTCATTTGGTCTTTATGATAATGAGGATGAACTCCTTTTAGAGGTGGGATGTTGAAACAGGCAGACAGTAAAGGGAAATGTATCTTTTAATCTAAGCATCCCAAATCTGAGAAACCCATCTTCAATTCTCATATATAGAATAAATTACATGTTTATAGCACAACTACTTCCATTGCAAATGTGAGTGCTTGCCGTTCAAACAAATCAGACTTTCAGGAATCAAGCTGAATGTCTAATTTGAGATCCCCTGTGTCGTGGTTTGAGCCCAGCCGGTAACTCAGAACCACACAGCCGCTCGCTCACTCCCCGCCCCCCCCCTTCTTCCTCCCCCCGCTCCCGGAGGGATGGGGAGGAGAATGGGAAGAATGTAACTCCCACGGGTTGAGATAAGAGCAGTCCCGCAACTAAGGTATAACACAAAACCACTACTGCTACCACCAATGATAATAACGATTAGTGAAATAACAAGGGGAGAGGATACAATTGCTCACCACCCGCCGACCGATACCCAGCCCGACCCGAGCAGTGATCTGGGCCTTCCGGGTAACTCCCCCCGGTTTATATACTGGGCATGACGTGCTGTGGTATGGAATACCCCTTTGGCCAGTTTGGGTCAGGTGTCCTGTCTCTGCTTCCTCCCGGCTTCCCCTCCTCCCTGGCAAAGCATGAGACTGAGAAAGTCCTTGGTTGGAATAAACATTACTTAGCAACTACTAAAAACATCGGTGTTATCAGCGTTGTTCCCAGGCTGAAAGTTAAAAAACACAGCACTGCACCAGCTACTAAGCAGGAGAAAAATGACTGCTATAGCTGAACCCAGGACAGCCTGCAAAGTTCTGGGCTACTTAAGCCATTGAAGTAACTGAAATACTGTCATACTCTGTAAGAACTGACGACATGCAAGACAGTTAATTTGTGAATTTCATCAGTATTTCATAGCAAAGAAATACTGGATTTCATTGCATACTCTGAAAATGGTATTTATTTTCTATTTCTGCCTGTATCCCCCAAACATTAATCCTTTCCTGCTCTCCAGTTCCTAGGCCATTATACGATACTGGTACATTATATATTGTATTGTATTATGTTATTCTTTCTTCTTAGTTTTTGTTCACTCTCTGAATAGTATAATTCTTAGCCATTTTTATAGTTTCTAATTTCAGTTTCTGTATTTAGTCACTTTCGCTTCCCTTAGCTGCTTTGAGTCTTTTTAGGATCAGCTCCCCATGTTTTTCAACAAGTATTTTGTCTGACCTTTACTTCTACATCTTTCTCATCCTTGTAGTTTAGGTAATTCACTGACTCACAAACAAAATAATGTCTATACTGTAGCAGAGCTTAACCTCATTCCTCCATTAAGCAATTAGTAATATCAATTGCAGCAAAAGTTCTACAGCATGCTCCCTATATGGTGCCTGTTCAATGAACATGAATTACAAAATATTAGAAATTTAGTTCTAATAACGTTACAGTGAACATGCACGTTTATTTAGGTCTTATATAACAATGTCACATTTGGGCAGAATTTTGTAGGGGCAGCAGAAGGAGCATTACTCAACAAATGCCACTGCCTAAATGAGGAGCTCTAAAATAAAACAGCTACATATAACAGATGTGGATTTTCCTTTAAGTTTTTTCTTACAAGAAGCTCTACTCTTCTGGATGAAACTTAAAAATAAAACAAACCAGAATATCCCAAGACAAACAACATTCATATAAAGTTTTAGTTCAAATATGTAAACATTTTCAAAGTGATTAGGCATAAGAAATTGTATTAGAATGTGAAGTTTCAGGAAATTTAATCAATAGGCAAGCCTGTCACTTAGAATTCAGTATTACAGGAATTCATAGGAAACTATACCTGAAATCTATACAATAACTGAAAAATCCAGAAACTAAATAAAAAGATAACTGATATTTTCATAAATAAAGACTAGGAATAAAATAAATAAATACATAAATCACTGGTTTGTGTTTTGAAGGTAAAATAAACCAGGATCGTGAACAGTAAATTCTACAGACATCCAGCGGTATGCAGAAAGCCAGAAAAGACATTGTTCATTGAAAAGACAAAAACTGTAAAGAAATTATTAAATAATTTTGCTTGGAAGGGACAGCTGGCAGTCATCTAGGACAACCTCATGTTCCAGGCATGGTCTGGTTTGGGTAACTTGTTCTGTTTGACTGTCTCTCCAAGCCGAACAATACATTTCTCTAGGCCCCTATTCATCAATCAGGTACTTCATATCCCTTGTCACATTGTTGGCCATCCATTGGCCATAACTCTGGTTGGAACTAGCTCATACTACTATTCTTGCACTCAGCAGGTGGTGTAATTGCTATCATACAGAAGAATTCATCTACCATGACAGCAGGGATGATCATTTTCAACTCAGTTCTTCCATGTAGTTTGTTGTTCAGGTAAATTGAAATAATTGTAGGTGTTGTATATGTGAGGAATTATGATAGTAAGAAACATTCTACCTGTTGGCAAAAATTACTTGCTACACTGGGTAGGACCCATATTTTGCTTTCCTCTCTTATTTTTCTTAAATCTATTAATTGGGTTTAACAGGGATGTCATAAAAATCAGATGTTGAATAATAACTATCATTAATTCACTTTAAATTGTACAAAATATTACACTTATCTCTGGGAAAATTTTCTTAGCAACTTTTTAATCTATGTGTTGATTTGATCTTTGCAGGCTTGTGGAAAAGCCGTGTACTTTTCTGTCAGTAAATGCAGAATACTTTGGAAAAGATGTGATTATGAGATCACAAAGCTAACCTAGAGTCCCAAAACTCTGAGCTAATGTCATTGTTCTGGTATGGATTCATTCTGTGATCTTGGAGAGACAGGGTTTTTTTGAATGAGTAGACTTGTTCTAAAGTGAAGTTAGGAATTTACAATGCAACAGAACCTCTTCTTTTACCAGTCAACCCAACTCTGCACACCTCGCTACTGTTCAATACTGGTTATTCATGAAAAAGCATAATAATGAAAGTGGTAGTACTAATTTTAATAGCTTGTATGGCTTCAGAATAAATTTTGAAGAAAATAATAATTGAAGTCATGAAAGTAAATAATAAATGAAAACCTTTAATTATATTTTTCCATTAGAAGATTGAACCAGAGTAATCTGAAACCCTTCTTTGACAAAAGAATTGAAATTTTATATGAGGAAAATGTAGTTTGACTCTTCTATAGGACTTCAGTCAAGTTTCTGGTATTGTGCATCTAGGGAAGTGACTAGTGAAAGTGAATATAGGGATTAGTACAGGAATTGTATGATAGATGGTAGAAAGACCTCACAGCACTAACTCCCTCAGATGCTTGGATGGCTTCGTCTGGTACTGTGAACTTTTCTGATTTGTTTAAATGTCCCTAGCTCCTTTCTTCTCTGCTGAGGACAATGTTTTGCTCCTGCAGACTCTGCCAGTAGGCTTAGTGACCTGTAAAGGCTGAAACAAGACTTCAAAAATAAACTAGAAAATTCTACTGTAAAAATCTCATGATTTCTGTTTGAAGAAACACATTTTTAAGATGGAATTCGAAATATTTTATGAAAAAAACCCCACAAATCATGTATGGCATCAAATAGAAAAATCACCTACTACTTTCTGCTTATGTACTGTAAATCAGCAGTAGGCTGTTTTGATGGGTTTTTTTATCTGCTGTTACAGCATAAAAGAAGTAGTATAAACAGTAATTTCTTCTCTGTGTACTATATTTACATGTATTTATGTGCACTTATTCCTTATAATTGTCAAGAATTTTAAAACATTAAATAATCCTTGCATGCCTACATGATAAAATAACACAATATTCATATTTCTGTTAGAATTTTATAAGTATGCTTTGTCTTACTACCTACAACCTCTATTTAAAACATGGATTATAACAAGAGATTATACAAGCAAAGTAAATTTTCTTTCTAACTGCATCTTGCAACATGAAAAACAAAAGATGCTCTTCTGATACTGTGGTTTGATTCCACTTTTAGATTTGATACTAGTTTTATAGAGTGAAAATGAAATTCATCATTTGAAAAGTAATTACAGTCAGTCACCCACTGACCAGCTACAGAACGTTAGTAGACAGATATTGAGGTCATGTCACTAGTTATTTTGAGCAATATTTCCAAGAAAGCCATTTTCTAAAATGGTTGCTAAAATCTACAACCTAACAGGTGGGTAACATGCAGTCAATGTGACAGTGTTGAGTGTCATTTTATTTTCTATCATTAATTACCTTAGTTAGAATAAAAATGTTTTCTTAACAGTTTATCTACCAGAAAATATTTTGGCGGCTTCTTCTAAGCTCAGTGTTAAAATAGATGTTTATGCTTCCATTTACACAATCCTGAAAATAATCACTTAATTCCTCCAACTAGTATTTAACTCCATTGTCAATCTGTCCTGCCATTACCGCTCACTAGTTTGCAGTTCCAAATAGAGATTTTGAAGATATATCCAGGATATATATAGTTTCTCAATCTCTCTTTATGTGGATGGTAAGCTTTTTTTCCTGGAGTTGAGAATTTCTTTTTTTATTCCTGTGTTAGATTTTTCTCACTGACTAGCATTTTCAGATACACTGTTGTCTGCCGACGTTGTTACTCAAGAAGGAAGAAAATCCTTGGTTAAGTTGAGCATCAAAGTTCTTCCCAGTACAAATTCATTTTAAGGACTAGCTGAAAAGTTAATAGATTTATGGAGGTTCAATGAATATTCAATGAATATAACAAATAAAACAGCTACAAAAATATTTGTACTAAAAAGAGGAGCAAAAACTATGATCAACAAAGAAAGGATTCAGCTATAAAATGGAGGAACATGAAATGCAGATCTCGCTATCTAGAAACAGCAGAATTTCCATAAACTAGTACAGAACATTCTCAGAAAATTTAACATCAATTATTTCCTTACCGTAAAAATTTTAAGCACATTGAACACAAAATGTCCTAATTTACTCAGGCAGAAAATGAGAAAGGAGAGTGAAATATTTGGCACACATAAAAAAGATATATTGTTGTCAAAAGATAAAGACATGAAAAGCAGCATGAAGATCTCATTGGGCTGACTGAATAAGGGTCGGTCATACATACCAACATAGAGAAAATATCTTGTCAAAGTATCTTTTGTCAACAAAGTTTAAAAAAAATAGTCAAATAGGATAAGAAATACACACTCATTGATTAAGAAACATTTTTACAACAGAGAACCATTAGAAATAGGGAAAAATAGTAAAAGGTGTATATAGATGTATGAAATCTAAAAAATACAATATTTTTGTTTGGTTTTTAAGAACATGCATGCCATGTAAACTTCCTGTGGGAAATTCCTGCCAAGAATACCCAAATTACATATATCAGCCACTTAATAGACATAATTTTATTTGATTTACTGTCAGCAACTCATCAAACTGTTTCTGCTACAGCCATCATGTCACATGGGAGTTGTAGTTCACCACCCCCATTCTTTCTTGCTGACATGCTTGACAGAGACAAAAGTATTCTGAAATTTCATCTAAGCTTCCTGCCAAGCTAACCTGTTTGATGAATCTTAAGAGTAGCATCACCCTGTGTGCATCATGAGTCCTGTCATCAGACCTGTAACACCTATGAATTGTTGTACATTTATACTGAATTAACTTGAAATGAAGCTTTCCAGGTCAGGTTCAAAAAGCTTATTCTCTATAATACTTTTTACATTTCCACAACAAATTTGTTTGGACTTTATAAAAAACGCTCCAGCAGGAACTTCTGATATTTCCAGCTAAATAATTTTCACAACCTGTGGTCCTTGACATATCATGAAGTCTTGTTCTTCAAGCTTATACGTATATGTGAGGGAGACATAGTCTACATTGTATTCCACTGGCTAGAAAATCTAATTCAAAACAACATGAATCAAAATATTATTTCAGAAGTATACAGTATCAATAATTGATGGATTTACTTGGTAATGAAACTGAGTCTGTTTATTCCAATAGTAATTAATTACTTCATAGAATGGAGGCTGCTGTGGTAAAATAACAAAGTTAGTGCGGGCTTTAGTAGCCAGTCTTCTTAGACTTCTGTAGTAAATTATCATCTCTTTTACAGATATATCTTATCTACAACGTGTTCAGTCAGTGTCCATTCTTCTGTAACAGCTAAGGTACCAAGAGTGTCTGTAAGAAGTTGAGAAACACGAACTATAACAGATCAAAGTGTGACACCCCCTTGTTCCCTGCTGAACTGAAATCATAGAATCATAGAATCATAGAATAGTAAGGGTTGGAAAGGACCTTAAGGTCATCTAGTTCCAACCCCCCTGCCATGGGCAGGGACACCTTGCCCTAAACCACGTGGTTGTTCTTTACATTGCCAAGATTTCGTCACACATATTATGGACATACTCTAAATGAAAGTGCTGCAAGCACTTCTCACATAGGAATGTTTGTCATGTGCTAAAATACATCAAAGTGCCTAGGCAGATTTTTTTCTGTTTCCAAAGACTACAAGCTACTATTTTATCAAAATATCATTGGCATTAAATTAAACTTGCATTTGTTTGTAGGTAGGGTTAAAATAAGGGCTGTTTCCTACAGATACTGATGGTTTAGTGCTTGCTACTATGAATTGTTGAAGGTGTTTTTTGAATCTAAAGCCAGCCTTTAAAAGTATTGTAAGAGAAGCTTGTTTGGACTAGTTGAGCACAATTCTTTGTCCTGAGCCATACACATATTCTTAAATATATCACCTATACTGCTAAAATACAAGTTCCTTATATATAGTTAACCAGAGAAAATAAGTTCTTTTCGCGGTACACTGAAGTAATTGAAGTCCAATTAATATTCTGAAATTTCCACAGGGACTTTGTAAGCCAAAGGTGTGTAATGGTTGCAAAATAGGACTAAATTGCCACTTCACATAAAGCACTTTATCATCCTCCATGGTACCAAGTACTCTCCTACATCAAGGAAAGTGAGAGAAACATGAGATCATCTCGGTCTTAAAGTACCCCAGAAACTTTCATTCAAAGACAAGCACATCCTTAAACATGAACTCTCCTATAACTTTTTAACTCTGGCAAGTGACTTGCACACCATGTGTTTGTATCATTATTTGAATTTCTCTCTTGCATTCCATTCATAACACCTGTTAATAATTATCTGTACACCTGTATAAATAATCATCACCTGCACATGAGATCTCATCACATATTGCCAACAGAAATAGCTCTGCCCTTTTTAGATATAGAACTGTGTTTCCTGATGTCCGTGTTCTAACTTAATATTATATTGATTTGGTTTCAAACCCAGTATAACAGCTAAGTTTTACTTTTCAGTTAATTAGCTGAAATGGCAGTAACCATTAATAATTATTATTTCTAATTATTTTCTATACTTACTATATTCTAATTGTTGAGGGGAGAACAGTTTACTATATATTATTCCAGGAACTGCAGATGACAATAACAGAAACATTGCAAATGATGACACTAAGAGGCTTGACTCCTTACAAAATATGATTTAACCAGTTAACAGCTGATTTAAATTTATGTAATAAAAATATTAAGATTGAGTTTTAATTGAGTTTAGTGTGCTTTGCAGTAAATTTCTTGTTTAAAGAATAAATCTAAGGCTAACTTGCAAGTTCCTCATTCTGGCAAGCATTACATTTTTTTATGGCAGGAGAGATTAGAAATCTCAGTTGAACACAGGGCCATGTTGGCTTAATAAAGTTTAACGAGCCCTGATCCCAAACAGCTTTCAGACTAAACAAGCGAGGTAGGCCACACATGGGAGAATTCCCAAGAGATGCAAAGTGACTCGGGTTCATGCCTAACAGATCAATGGCAGAGACAGGAATGAGATCCAGGCTTCCTGAGAATCATTTTCTCTTTTGGATAACGCTGCTGGGTAACGATTCCTCAGGATTTAGTAGTATTTGGTATTGATTTAGCTCAGGACTATTCATTTTAATTCAAACTCTGGTGCTCAGTATTGCTTTCAGACAAATTGTGTTTTAGAAATCAGCTGTAATTAGTATGTCAATTTAATCTGTTACTACATAACAGAAGAGGGGCTTCTGTATCTCACCTCCTGTTCTCCACAATAGTCCATTTAAAGATACTTTTTTCTGCCAATGCAATTACTTTAATCTGTAGCTATTAAGATTTTCTATTTATTTTGGATTCATAGAGTATTATAAGCCTTTAAGGAGAAATTGTTTCCAGAAGCTAAGGGTAATTAATTTCCCCAGTCAGAAATTAAGCAAGAGCAAGGATTTTTTCACCATGGTGGGGAAAGAAACCCTAAACAGAGTAATTTCTGCTATTGCCTTTGTCCACTGCACAAGCCTAAAGAGGCTGTAAGCCGATACAGCGCAGTATTTAGGCTTGAGTCTTTCTGCAGGTAAATTGCTCCAGCATTTTCTCATAGCAGTCTCTGAGGTCCACTATGCTATATACAAAAATATAGATGCAGTAGGAGCTTTCTATTCTAACAACAAGGAAGTAGCTGAATACTGAGCACAGTAAGCTCAAAATCACTGTCAAGTTTCTGGGAAAGCTGTACAGAAGACCTTGAAATACTAATGTAGAAAATTACTTTTGAGGAAGTGTTTTGCCATTTGTCCTTAAGACAGTGGCTATGAAATCAAAAGAAAAAGCTCCTTTATGAAACTGGCATCCTGTTTAATGGTAGTGTGATTGGGGAAGTAGGGTTTGAACTTCAGTAAATGAGCTTTACATGATGTACCTCTGTAGCCCACAGATAACATGGAATTCTATTCCTTAAAATGTTTGTTTTATCAGTAGACTGAGTGAAGTTTGGCTACCCCTGAAAAGTGTAACAATCTATTTCAAGCAAAATCAACATATCACAGAAAGAAAATAACACTCCTCACCAAGAGGGTCTAACAGAAAAGACCAAGCTGACTGCAGGAATAGACACAAGTATGAGATTTTAGCCCAATTAGGGATTGATGAGTATGAGAATGTCATACAGATGCTTCTAAAAGTATCTAAAACCAGAGGAGGGGCTTGTATACATAACAATGAAAGCAGAAGAAATAACAGCATAGGCCTCAGAAAACATGAGGCCTAATCAGTATTCTATGTGACCACCATTTTCTAACAAATTGCATGGAAACCATCGCCTCTAGGCAGACTTAAAGAAATAATTATCTTTGCTACATGCTCACACAGGCTAGATTTCAACCTGAGGCTAGAGGTTGCTAATCCTGGAGGAAGCAAGCCATGCCTAGATTTCCAGGATTTTGCTGCCTTATAAGAGGTTAATTATCTTTTACTCTTGGGATGCTTACGGGAGGAAAGGGTATTCTGCTTTTTGGAGTTTTTTTTCTGAAATTAAATTAAAGAAAATTACTGGATTGCTCACTATTCATGGAGGAAGTTTTGTCCTTTGTAGTTTAGACTTAACATTTTTATAACACTTCACTTTTTTACTAAAAAAACTTTGTCATTTTACTTTTTAGTGTTGCTAAAGCATTAATATTTTGGGAGGAATTCTACAGCCTTCATGCAAATTCAACATCACTTGCTGAAGCAAGTGTTCTTGGTGGTGCTATCCATGTGGGTGAACAGTATGCACTGTTACAATATGCACACAATGATATGCATTGTGAAAGGACCTTTTTAGACTTCTTTATTTCATACTTTTTGGTTATGCAGAATGAAACCTGAAATGAAAGAGGAAGCATGGAAAAGATAATAGATTAAAAAATTATTTTGAGATCTGGAGCTGTGAACACATTTTAAACACAGAATAGGTCATCTACATGTATGTATGGTTTATATATTTTCTTAATTGAATATCAGGCTGAAATAGGCAACACTTTATGTCATAGCTTAATTTAACATATTTGCCTATGATTATACTGATACAGTTGACTGTTAATCTAATTTTTGGTTTATAGAAGTACAGTTACCATAGAGATGCTATTTAGAATGAGATTCACTGTGAGATATTCACAAATAGTTTTAATTTTCCAGCATATTTGAGGTCACATTAATATTTCATCAATGAACAGTCTGCACAGTAGAGAATCATGACTTAACTGGTCATCAGTGATGAAGTGATAATATTTTCTTTGCAATTTGAAATTACTATTTAAAAGATAACATCAGATGTTAGAGACGGAGACCATTTCAGTCAAAAAGAAACATGTTTTCTTGTTTGTATTTTCTTCATCCCTTGCAGGAAGAAGAAAGCTTTTGTATCAGTAGAAGTGCATAATTGTTATTCAAGAGTATAATTATTAATACGGGCTTCCTACACACTGCTCGGCCAAAGAATTTCAGCTCAGATTCAGATTATTTAATTAACGCTCAGAGGTAGTGGGGTACAGTTGTGATGCCCTATGTATAGCCTTGCTAACTTGCATATTTTTGAATAATGAATGTATAATGATGATATGCAAATTTTGACTTTTTAATAACTGCTATGATAATGTGTCACCTAATTTGGACCACCTCTGCGTACCAATTTCTGGTAATGAAAAACTGCACTTTGGTTCCATCTGTGGTTTTATCAGAATATAAGTAAAAGGCTAGTAGTACAATAGTCCACTGCAGTTCATAGACCTTATAGCTGAGATTCTCCAGCATGACTGCCTGGAAATGAACCATAAATAACCATGGCTTGGCGAGCTAAAAACAGCACTATGCAACATCAAGAAAAATCCTACATTTGAACCTCTTCTCTCATCTCTCATTACTAGTATAAAAAAAGAACTGGACATACAAAGGAGAGGGAGATACCAATTTCTCTGCATGCTAAAGTAATTTTACATTTGGTAATTTACTGCTAGTCAAGAGAAGACTTTGAGATATTAACTCAAAACTTGCTTGAAAGATAAGGGACAGAGCCCAGCAGACTTGAATATAACAGAAGAAATAATGAAATATAATGTGAAGTACTTTTAGTGTTTTGTGCTAAAGTCTTTATTTTATGGATTTACTATCCTAGGGTTGTAGCTAATCATAACAAAAATAGTTTGACAGGTTGTAATACATTATTTGTGTACAATTCAATTAAGCATTTGTGATTGTATGAATTTGTAATGCTGTGCAATGTTTTGAATACTTATTGAGTATCTGGTTTATGTTGAGCATACTGTTACATTCTCTAACGTTTTGCAGAAGACATTTCATTTGAAGTGTTATTTCCTGAGGGAACAAGCAGTAGTTCTTCTCTATAACTTCAACGTGTAATAGTACCCCTCTCTGCTACATAGTCAAAGATTACGTCCAATTAAAATCAAACTGATATCAGGCATGAATGTAGTAACTCAAGGTAGTGATGGTCTAACTAACTTGCTTCATATTTCAAGTGTTTCCTTTGATTAACTGTCGCTATTTTGTAGCCTTAAAATTGCAAGTAAGGAATAAGATTGTATATGGATCAAATCTCAGTCTGGACCCAAAAGAATAGACTTCTGGGTCACATTTCCCTCAGAGAGATTATAAAATGGTGCTATCTATATTTAATTTAACTTATAATACACAAATCATCCTTCGCTACAGAGAAATATTTAACCTTCAGCCTCTTGGGAAAACTGCAGTCTATTAACTGTACATCGATGAATCTTCATCAAATCTACCAAAATATCCTAAAGAACTGATCTGTCATGTAATGAGCAAAGGGAAAAAAAAAAAGAAAAAAAAAAGTAGAAGCTGTAGAAAGCTTCCATCCAAATAGAAATTTTATTTTTTTTTATTTTTTTTTCAGTACTTTTTCTAACCTAAGTGCACAGCAGCATGGACATTTGTAAAAGAAAGCAAATACATTCAAAAAAAAGATCCATCCAAAAATATCCTAGCAAAACAACACCAGAAAGTACTCAATCAACCTTACAAAAATGAGGCACCAGCTGTATATACCTCTTCTTTTGGGGGAATGATAATGCAAATAATCTCTAACAAATGTTATTCATGTTGCTTAGTACACTGCTGTGAGCTGTTCAGATGTGATTACGGTGAGTACAGTATGCAAATGTACACAGAACATAATAAAAATATTTATGAAATGAGCTATAGCACCCAGTAAGATGTACATAGACTGTTCAACAATACTGGCACCTCAATAAAATCAAATGTCTGCTACAACATTTAATATTATTTTTGTACATTAAAAGAATTGGTTTTGTCATTTAGATAATAATGCACAAAACATAGAATACACGAATGTATGTCCCCAGTACAACAGTAGAAATGCTTTTGCTTTTTGGGGAGATATAGGTCTAGTTATAGTAAGTACCACAAAGGGTGCTTTCTCAAAAATTTATGTAACTTGTTTGAATCTTGAATTGGCTTGAAGAAATACCTGCCTTCCCTTTTGTTCTCAAAAGATTCCTTTGTTTTCTTGGTTTTATTTTTGGCGTAAGAAGTACCTTCCAAGTTGTCCGTCATCCTCAAATCTCTCATCATGGGTCTTCCACATGGCCAGATATACTCAATGCCTTCTGAGGCATCGGATTGCCTTGGACTGAACCCCTGAGTAAAGCAAGCAGAAAAGCATTGGCTTTTGGGAGTTACCATCAGCAATTTTGGTTTTGTTATTCTACAAGGCCAAAATAATGGATAAAGTAATTGTTTAACCCAGCTTTTGGCTCTCTCCCCATCAGCAATTTTGGTTTTGCTATTCTACAAGGCCAAAATAATGGATAAAGTAATTGTTTAACCCAGCTTTTGGCTCTCTCCCAACTCTATAATTGTCATGCTGCCAAGCACAGGAAAGATCCAAAAAGGCAGTGATGGGCACAGTTACTGGTTGTTGGTCACTGAGGCCCAGCAAATTATTTAGAGGAGACAGACTGTCCCAGATGAAGACACTAGCCTTAGGCTAAAGATTGGTTGTGTCTTTGTAAGGGCTATTAAAAAGGTTCCATCCTATTTGCTGACAAATATTTTATTTATCCTAATAAAATCAGTTCTGCATCACAGACGTACTAAAAGAAGATGGTAGAATTGACCTTTCTGACATTTTCTTTGCTACAAAATTTTTTCTTTTTTTGGTACTGTTTCCACACCACACAACACCCAATCCCCTAAATTATTATCTCCTAAGTGTTCACATCAGCTGTAAGAGCTAGAGAAAATCAGATTCAATTTCACGACTACAAAAAAATGTGTATGCCTTCCTGTAAGGAGAGATGAGGTGGCTTCTTCCTTCAATTATCTTGGTCTATCACTTTCACAGCATCACTCCCTCAGCCCTTTCTCCTTAAGTTTACTCTGTTACCCTCAAGTATTTGCAAGAAAGCTATTCAGAGTGATTTTTAGATGCTCACTTCTTGCTAACCTCAGGATTGAATACGTTTGAAATTATGTGTTTTCCTAAGGATCAGGGGAGAAACTTTTGTTGAAGACACATTAGTTATATAAAAACAGTTGTTATTGTGCCTTCTTTTTCATATTTCATTCTAACAAACATAATACCTTTTCTCTCCTGAACAGTACTAGTTGTCTCATCAGAAATACTAACCAGTGAGGGATGGTTGGTAACAATATTATGTGGTACAGCAAGTTCAGAAATTATTATGTGCATTTTCTCATGAGTACAAATACATTAGAGGTTTCTTCTGAAAACACTGTAGTTTTTAAATTACAATTTTAGCAGATTTCCCTATGCAAAAAATTTACTTTTTCTACCTTTTTAATACTTATTCTGAGTAAAAGTGTTTGCATATCAGATGTTTTAAGTGAAAAATGCCTGTTCTTAAGGTTGGTGCAACGACCACCCAGAGTCATCAGAACTACAAACTTGACTCCATATAAGCCACAAAATGGCAAGGAACTTTTTCAGCTCACACAATGCAGTTCTCCAGTATGAAGTTGTCTACTCACCATATTGATTTACACAACCTTGCAACAAGAGTGTTATGTATATTCATCAGCAGGAAATGGCTTGGGGAGAGTAAGGAGAGGAGAAGAAGGGGTATTTTCCAGTTCTGAACTCACCTTGGTCTTCCTTTTACTTTTGCTCAAAGCCTGTGTTGACTTTTGAAGTAGCAATCCTGATCGCTATTTTACACATGGAGAGCGGAATCTGGGGTATAGCAGGGAAGTAGTTCCACCATTGTTCAAGCCGTTCTCCTCTTGACTCAATAACCCATACAATTTGTATTTCACACCCATAGTAAAAGCAGTATGATGGCTGACTTTATGTCAGTCTGGATGACTGTAGAATACACATGGGCGTATATCACAGAAAGCAGGAATGACACTATCAGGTTAGAATTGTACAGTCAAATTCTAGCCCTGTGGTTCTTTAGTTCAGTGATCTATTGTTGGGGTTTTCTTATTATCTTATCACTCTCAGGTATAATTTACTGAACAAGGAAGATAATAGAGTAGCTTGCATAGGTAGCATATTATCCCTTTAACCTTAAAAGGTTATATGAATTTGTAACTGAGTGCGTCTTCCCTAATATTTTTTTCTTGTTTGTAAGAGTTTGCGTGCTGTTTTTATAATGTTTTCATTGATGTCAAGACCTTGGTATAAAAACAAGACTAGCACCGTACTAATTTACCCCATGGTCTCCTGTGTCTTCCTTTGCCTCTCTCCATGAGCAACTGGCATAGCTGCAGGACTGTTTACTCCACAGCTTATTTCCCCTTTATCTTTGATGTCCCAGGATGTCAAAGGCTGTGAATTTAATATTGATTTTATAAAGTACTTTTACTGTAACATGTCAGTTAGGATTAGCCTCAACCTCGAGGAAGCTCAGGCACTGAGCTGGATTTGCACGCAATGTGGCTCTCCAGCTCTCAGACTCCTTTCCCAAGCGAATGCTTTATTTATAAGAGTGACAGTGTGCTGTGAAAGCAGGGATAGCACACAGCCCCCAGCTATCTCTGTGTCTTGTATACACGACGTCAGTGCCCTGTGTATACATTAGGCTTCAAAATGTAAGTGGATCAGAGAGACATATCATTTGCTGGTATGTAAACAGACAGATGAGTTTATAGCTCGCATTAAACCCCAGTGGCTGTAACTAGTGGAACAGTCTTCCTGGAGTCCCATCCCCCATCTCATTCCTCCTTGTTCCTCCTTATACCATCAACACTAACACCATGAGCTGGACTCGCCTCCTTTAGGGAGCAAATAAAGGCATCTTTCCAAAACAGGAATCATAGCTGAAGAATATTCTTGCCTTGATCTTGTTCCCTTAACCTTTCATTGCTCCTTTGAAATGGCAGATGCTGCTGGAGGAATCTTTTAATCTGCAGATTAATCTGCAGTCTTTTCATAACTCAGTATTGATCCTTAACTCAGCTCAACAAAGGTGTAAAGTTTGTCTGGATCTCTCCCTTTTTCCTCTCTTTTTTCTTCTTCTTTTAGTTTATACTTTAGAGAAAGAAACAAAAAAATGTAGCTGCTGTATTTTGTGTCTAAAACAGTGGGGTAACGTTTCTCCAAAGACTGATAATGCTGAAGAATGGAATTACACTCTCAGAGGGGCAGTCACCAGTTTTCTTGTGCGTTGAGCAAATCATGCCAACTGATTACACATTGTTAATGACAGACTAACTATTTAATGCATTAGCTTTTTGTGAGCACATAGAACAGCTGTGCACTTGGGCTATGTCTGCCCCACTCCTAGCATGTTTGATTTCTCGTAGCTCCCCAGCTGATCTGAGCTTGCCTTCCTCCTCAGCTGGGACTTGAGTTAGCTTAGGTCTTCCGAACATGTTGAAAATATTTCTTATTTGGTTCATTAATTATTCCATAAGCCTTGACTTTGAAGCCTATGTACACTTATGGCAATGCATAAATAATAAAGAAGTTTTTATTCTTTATGTGCAACATATATTGATGATTATAAAGCATCATTCATGAAGCTGCGTTAGCATTCTTTTTAATGTATTATGTTGCTCTGTCTAGGTATATATGACAGTTTGAGTTTTGTTTCAAGTTTTTTTACAAAATATAAGCCCTTCCCATGTAAAACCTGTTCATAAAGAATTTTTCTGAGCTTTAGTAACTGAAGGAAGAAGAAATGGTAAAATTTATCTTATTTTCCTGTTTCATATCATGTCATAAATAAAGAAACTACAAGGTGTTTTGTGATTTCAGTTGTTACAGGGAACATATTGCAATCATAAAACTGAAAGTGACTTCCATGTGTGTGCAGATAGATACACATAACCTTTCCTGTTTATACTGGAAATGAGACAGCATTTATGGGAAATTGGGAAGCATGACTTGTGATAAAGAAGATAAAAGAAGGTCACAAACATTTTTGCATACATCTGCATAACCTGATAACAGACTCAAAATCTGCAAATCAAACTCCAAAAATAGTGTTTCAAAACTTAAACTCAGTAAGATTTTCCTTTGTTGTCCACTCTCCTATGTCTTACCCATGAGAGATACTGAGTGGAAATAGCCCCTGTCTTTTATATATTTCTCTCCAGGATAAAAAGACAAGAGTATTTCCAATGTTATGTTAAAGTGAAAATTCCCACACTGGATACCAGCAAACAGAATTTTGGACGTATGTCAGCTAAATAATCAAATAAAGTCGCTAAAGCATTTTGAGTACAGCCTGTCACTACTGCCAATGTTAGAGTAAGCCCATAAATATTTGATATACCTGAGAACACCACCTTTTCTCTTTCCTTTGCATTAGGTACATGATGTCTCATCTCTTGTTTTTGTAGAACTCAAACGCTACTTTATGTTTGTCTAAATAATACGATGTGCTAATTTTTTCAGACAATATGTTTAGTAAGAAAATTATCTTCTGAGATTTCTGACTATATTTAATAGAGTATGTGCTGAATAAACAAGGATAAGTCAACCTGTAGGAAAACTTTCAGTTGGCTAAATTTTCATTCAGTTTTTATGGAATTCGTGCATATTCACTATGTTGAAATAACTGTGAGGATTTGAATCATAGAATCATAGAATAGTAAGGGTTGGAAAGGACCTTAAGATCATCTAGCTCCAACCCCCCTGCCATGGGCAGGGACACCTCGCACTAAACCTCACATTTGCTTTAAAACTTGATAAAAAACCAGCGAAATTTCAAACTTCACAATTAAATTTTGTATTACTAAAATTAAAGCAAACGTTTAGTACATGGTAATATAAATTCAGTATACTTTAATTGACACTTCTGTAACCAAATAAACATCCAAATTATAAAACTGTTGAAAATACGCACATATTTTTCAGACTTTGCACACACCCCATCATAACAAAGCTTTGTGGTATCCAAGTTTTCCCTGAACAGTGTTAACTGCAACACACCAGAAAAGCTGGACTTTGAAGAATGCCTCACTCTACAAAAATAATCGATTAATATTTGCAAATCCATTCACATGATATCTTTAATGACTGTTTTCAGGTATACATACTATTTCATAGAAGCATGAACTCAAGGGTTTTTTAACGAACATGTTTTTACGGGTGGTTGTGGATGTCTTCTTTTCTTTTGCATGCTGAAAAGACACACAAAAACCAAAAATCCTTCATACAGCCCAAGGTGTAAACTGTGACTTAGGGACTCTTCTGTCACAGACCAATTAAAGACTGACAAAAATGTTAGTGGACTTCTAAGGCTTTATGCAGAAAGTTTCCAAAAAAAAAAATTAAATTAATTTCATAGCTCATTTATAAAATACGGAAATATTACTGCTGCTTCTTCATACAGCAGCAGGAGGCACCGAAAGTTTAATACTTCCTAATTTCACTCAAAGACTCTTGTGATGCGATCAAGAATTGAATTAAGATCTCCTGAATCCTGCTTCACAAACAAACCGGTTTGCTTTCATCCAATAATCCCTGACTGACAGAGACTATTGCAGGGTGGTCTAAATTAAAGGAACCCTGAGGTAGTGCTAATTTATGCCATAAAGTCAAAGCAACCTTTATTAAGTTGAGGGCTTTGTTAGTACAATGGTGGCATAGTCACTTTTGCTGTTTTTTTTCCTGTTGCTCAACTGAGCACAGCCTAGCCAGTCCGAAACACTGGACACTGACGTGTTCCAACTTACTTGCTATTCAAAAGTCTTGAACAGCAATTTCTTCTAACAAAGTTCAAGTTAAGGTTGTTATTAATGTATGAATTGCTTATATTTTGTTGTGGTGACAAGAATAGTGTAAAAACAGCTTGTTTCTACCCAGTTTTGAGTATCTACATTTTTAAAAGAAAAAATTTAAAAGAAGTTAACTAAAGTTAACTAAACTACTTACGATTTGCCAATTTTTCTTTGGGTTTTGTTTTTTTTTTTCTGAAGATTAGTACTTCCACAATGCTGATAGGAATGTGAATGCTTGTAAACAGCAAATAATGAGGTGAATAAGGATAATTAATTTGAATGGCTGTTCAAAATTTGAACAAATGCTTATGAACAGTCTTTAGAAATACTTGACTAGCTCCTCCTATATATACTGCAATAATACATATGGGGATGCATTTCAGGATACATAACATCAGGTTTTGTATTTTCTCATTAAAACATGAAGTGGATTTGTCCCATCTACCATGCTATTTACTTTAGTCATTACCAAAGATAAATTTAAGCACAATGATTACCTCAAAAGTGATACACTTGTTCAGTTCAGCTTCAATGCTATCTTCATCGTTTGGGGCCAAATCTTGAGTGTCCCCTCTAACTTCAGCACACTTCCTGTTAACAAAGGCGTTGGTGGACAGATAAGGAAGGCTACGATCTGGCAGAAGATCTCTTTATAAAGAGAAACCAAACATTTTTCCAAATGTTTCAGTGAATTAAGTTTGGATCTGTGCCCTTAAAAGCATTGTCATGTTTTGTAAGTAACAACAAGCTACAAAAAGCAACATCTTACATGTATCAGCTACATGTTTGCATGTTGGCTGTCTCAGTTTCAAGAATGACTCCTAAGGTTACATCCCACTTTCATCCCAGGTCTGTTGGGAAGTAGTTGTCAGTTTATGGAGGTTTTGTTTTATGTGCTAGTACTTGCTGTTCTTGCACGCAGAGCATCTACGGGTTTAACTTTTCCCCTAAGCTTTTCAGAGCCACCCACGCAAACTACCATTTTCATTTCTTCACCATATTTCTAATTCTGTGGATTTTCAATTATTTATTCTTTTATTTGTATGTATTTTCTGTTTGTAATTGCATGCTTCAATTTTGCAGTTTGGTGTGTACATTTGTTCTCAGTGGGAATTTGCCTCGCTTGCTAGGAAGATGATACAGCAATCTTTATAATGTACTTCAGCTTTATCTCCATTTAAGGTTTTCTACAAAACATCTGGTTAGAACTGGCGCTTTGGTCAGGACAGAACATGAGGACAGTGGAGTAAGCAGCTGTATTCTTTGAATAATGATTGTTGCTGGAAGGGAATCTGGTACAGATATCTCAAAAGTGGGGCCACCTATTTTAATGTTTTGGTAAACTGAGTTATATTTGAAGTTCAACAATATAAGCTGTGCATCCTTTGTCAGTGGAGAGGCAGCTGTACTAAGCTGCAACCACAGACAACAGATTTCGACTGGCCAGCAGCTTTAGGGAATCCCCTTTCAGCACAAAGCCAGATATCAAAATACTGGCTATATGTGCCCCTTACTGCCTACGATTCTAAGATTACTAAGATTGCATTAGTTTATAACAGGAATTTGTTAATACTCTTTTTATAAAAGCAGAGGACAGAGAATGCTTTTTGTTCCTGTTCCTTCCGTCCATTGCTACAACCACATCTTATTTTGCCCCATAGACATCCTTTCTTCCTAAATGCAGCAGCAGTGGGAGGCTTTAAATTTGTATGTCCCCACTGGGACTCACTTCAGAGGAATTCTCAGGATATCCTGATTCCCAAGAACAGGAAAGAAACATTTCTTCATTGAAGACTAAAATTCAGACTAAAATCTGAATAAGTTAAGATAGGAATGATATCAAAACACCCCTGAAAATTTCAGATCCCATTGATTCTCTCAAGTGTTTTCTAGCTAAGCCTTGTTTGGCTACTCCAGTCCTCTTGGCTTAGTATACTGTGCTAAAATTAACTACATCCTTGAAAGCCTTATTAAATGTCATTGGATATATTCAAGCATTTACATATTTTGGTGTTTTGCCTTGTTTTGAGCAGTATAACTTAATCAGCAGTCATATAGTAACATCTAAGACAAGTACAATAATAGCTTTGTGTTCTATTTTTCATTAATTGAGATGGAGCTTGCACTGCCTTCCATTGCACTCGTATTCATTTCTCTTTTTTCTATAAACAAGCACAGAAATATATTTTTAATTAGCAATGAAATAATGTATATAATAATATCAAGCTGCTTTCATCAAACCCCACATGATGATGATAAACGTTGATATTATATTCAATTTGGAGTCTCTCCTACTTATGTCATGTTACATTTTTCAGGACTTGGAAGGCTAACCCCATGATCTAGCTTAAACAGATGCAAATTAGGATTATAGCCAAAGAATATTCTGAACCAGGAAATGTATTACTGAGTTACATGATAATGGCTTTTTTAATACCTTGAAAAATGAATACAATATGCTACTTTCATTTTCAGAAATCAGTTGCAAACTGTTGTATAGTAACCAGAATTTTCAGTGGGTTGGGTTGGTTTTTTTTTCCTTTACTTTTTTTCCAAGAAAACTCACCATTTGCTGTTCAGAAATCCAATCATTTATTTCACAATCTCTGTCCAGGCTTCAGTTGAAAGAATATTTCAATAGTAACCCTGGAATTACCATGAAAGAAATATTCAGCTTTTTCATAGCATCCATAACTTCTCAAAATCCATCCACTTACATCAGTCTCTTTGTCTGTAAAATAAGGTTGAATTATAAAAGCTTATTTTGAGTGTACTGACTTGGTAGATATATGGAGTGTTTTAGTTACAGCTGCAGGTTTTTCGACATTTTTGAGAGTTACTCTGCACATTTTTACTGCTTATTCCAATTTCTACTGTACAGGTATTCCTTCTTGGCAGGTATATTTCTCAAAAGCAGAAAACTACACTCTTTTTTTATAATCATTGTACATCAAAAGCTCTCAAGAGCAAATCATTAGCCAATTGTGACTGGGATTGTTACCAGTAAGAGCCCAGTAAGACTTTATGGCAAACAGGATTGGCAAAAATACTGTAAAAATATCCTTTACAGTGGCTTTCTGCCACTTAACAATATTGGGTAGAGCAGTGTGGCAAGCTATGTCAGCCTTTGGAAGCTATCGTCAGAAAAGTTGTGCTTTATTTCAGTAATTTTTTCATGGAGAGGCAAGCTCCTAAGTTTGAGGAAACTGTACTTGGAGAAATGATCCCTGCTAAAGACAATGGCAAAATTCATTAGCAGCCAGGCCTAACAACAAAGTGTTGGCAGGCAAATCTATAGCATAGTTTATTCAAGTACTTACAGTTCAGTGTTAAACATGCTTATATGAAACCTTTTGCACTACTTTTTAAATATCAGGTAAATGTATTATTAATAAAACATTTTACCTAGGAGTTTGTGCTCTAAAGAAAATGCTTATAGCTGTTGAAAGACTTACTTTGTCTTTGCAAACTATTTGCTTTTGTATCTCAGGCTGGCATTTCTTCTAATACTCATTAAAAAGGATTCTTAATTTCACTCACTCGTGTATTTAAAACCATTTTAATGAAAAAAATTGTAATCCTATACAGTAATACTGTAAGTGTGCTCTGTCTCTTCAGAGGTGTCATGGTTTAATCCCAGCCATCAACTAAATACCATGCAGACCCTTGCTCACTTCCTGGCTGGGATAGGTAGGAGAATCAGAGGAAGGCAAAACCCGTGGGTGGAGATAAAACTTTAGTAATTGCAATGAAGTATAATATAATAATAATAGAAATAACAACAACAATAATGATGATAATAATAGGGAACAAAAAAATAAAGAGAAATAAAAATTCAGGAAATACAAGGGTTGCACAATACGATTACTCACCACCCACTGACCAATGCCCACCTTGTTCCCAAGCAGTGATAGGTGGCTCCTGGCTAACTCCCCCCAGTTTATATACTGAGCATGACACTCTGTAGTATGGAATCCTCTGTGGCTAGCTTGAGTCAGGTGTCCTGTCTCTGCTTCCTTCAGCTTCTCGTGCCCTCCCTCACTGGCAGAGCATGAGACTGAAAAGTCCTTGATCAGAGTAAGCACTACTTAGCAACAACTAAAATATCAGTGTGTTATCAGCATTGTTCTCAGACTAAAGCCTAAACACAGCATTGCACCAGCTACTAGGAAGAAAATTAACTCTATCCCAGCCAAAACCAGGACATTATCCACCTTATTCCATACCATTTACATCATGCTCAGATACCACACTTTCCAATATACTATCACCTTTTCAGTTTCTTGATATCTATACATACACATATTGGTCTATGGATCATGCCTATAAGATGGTCTCAAAGAACTCATTGAGTTCCATCTGTCATAACAGTCTAACAGGGCAGGAAGGATGGTGCGTGGTGTTAGATTACTGCCTCCTGAACCCAGTTCTGATTTCACCACTGCTGCGTTCATCTGGTTTCATCATAGTTCATTCTTCACTAATGTGGTGATCGAAAGGGAGTCAGGTTCAAGCCCCCAAGTCCTGAGCGGTGGAGACGGGCACTGTAAGGCAACCAGTGCAATGATGGGAATCTAGCCACCATAGATTTGATAATATACAGTATTATATAGCAGTTAACAGCATACAATTTAATTAATTGTTTAGCTATTTAATAATTAATTCATTCTCACCCAAAATCTAATCTCTTTGAGGTACACACTGGACTTTCCCATCCTCACATATTACCCACCAGCTACACCCAGGTCCTTGAGGAAAAGCAGTCCCACAGATGGGTTTGCCTTTGCCTGAAGCAGGAATAACCCAGGCTGTTTTCCCCAACAGATTCTTCTTGTGCACCACAGAAACTTTATCCCCTTCTGCAGTATAGAAAAGTTTTGATTGGGATGGGCTGGCCCAGTTGGTAGATCCTCTAGCCACTAACCAAGTGGCTTTCGCTAAATGTGTATACCAATGTTTGAAGGTCTCACTACCCATTGCTCTCATTGTAGTTTTTAACAGCCCATTGTACCATTCGATTTTCCCAGAGGCTGGTGCATGGTAGGGGATCATAGAATCATAGAATCATAGAATCGTAAGGGTTGGAAAGGACCTTAAGATCATCTAGTTCCAACCCCCCTGCCATGGGCAGGGACACCTTGCCCTAAACCACGTGGCTCAAGGCTCTGTCCAACCTGGCCTTGAACACCGCCAGGGACGGAGCATCCACAACCTCCCTGGGCAACCCATTCCAGTGCTTCACCACCCTCACTGTAGAGAACTTCTTCCTTATATCTAATCTAAACTTCCTCTGTTTAAGTTTGAACCCATTACCCCTTGTCCTACCACTACAGTCCCTAAGGAAGAGTCCCTCCCCAGCATCCTTGTAGACCCCCTTCAGATACTGGAAGGCTGCTATGAGGTCACCACACAGCCTTCTCTTCTCCAGGCTGAACAGCCCCAACTTTCTCAGCCTGTCTTCATATGGGAGGTGCTCCAGCCCTCTTATCATCCTCATGGCCCTCCTCCGGACTCGCTCCAACAGCTCCATGTCCTTTTTATGTTGAGGACACCAGAACTGTACACAGTACTCCAAGTGGGGTCTCACAAGAGCAGAGTAGAGGGGCAGGATCACCTCCTTCGACCTGCTGGTCACGCTTCTTTTGATGCAGCCCAGGATACGGTTGGCTTTCTGGGCTGCAAGTGCACACTGCTGGCTCATGTTAAGCTTCTCGTCAACCAACACCCCCAAGTCCTTTTCTGCAGGGCTGCTCTGAATCTCTTCTCTGCCCAGCCTGTAGCAGTGCCTGGGGTTGCCCTGACCCAGGTGTAGGACCTTGCACTTGGCTTGGTTAAACTTCATAAGGTTGGCATCGGCCCACCTCACAAGACTGTCAAGGTCCCTCTGGATGGCATCCCTTCCCTCCAGCGTATCAACCGAACCACACAGCTTGGTGTCATCGGCAAACTTGCTGAGGGTGCACTCAATCCCACTGTCCATGTCACCGACAAAGATGTTGAACAGGACCGGTCCCAACACCGATCCCTGAGGGACACCACTCATTACAGGTTTCCAACTGGACATCGAGCCATTTACCACAACTCTTTGCGTGCGGCCATCAAGCCAGTTTTTTATCCACCGAGTGGTCCATCTATCAAATTGATGTCTCTCCAATTTAGAGACAAGGATGTCATGTGGGACAGTGTCGAATGCTTTGCACAAGTCCAGGTAGATGACATCAACTGCTCTGCCCCTGTCCATCAGTTCCGCGGCTCCATCATAGAAGGCCACCAAATTGGTCAGGCAGGATTTCCCCTTAGTGAAGCCATGTTGGCTGTCACCACTCATTGCCATGCTCTTTGGCCCAAGTGTCTATAAGGTTGTTCCAGAAATGAGTCCCGTTGTCTAACTCAGTTCTTTCTGGAGTGCCGTGTTGCCACAAGACTTGTTTCTCAAGGCCCAGGATAGTGTTCCAGGCAGTGGCGTGGGGCACAGCATACGTTTCCAGCCATCCAGTGGTTGCTTCCACCATGGTAAGCATGTGGCACTTGCTTTGGCGGGTTGGTGGGAGTACGATATAGTCAATCTGCCAGGCCTCCCCATACTTGTACTGCAGCCGTTATCCTCCATACTAGAGAGGCTTTAACCACTTGGCTTGCCTAACTCCATCATGTTTCACATTTGTAAATAACCTGGGCAATAGTGACCATTGTTAAGTCCACCCCTTGATCACGAGCCCATCTATATGTTGCATCTCTGCCTTGATGGCCTGAGGTGTTGTGGGCCCACCAGGCTAAAAATAATTCACCCTTATGTTGCCAATCTAAGTCCATCTGAGCCACTTCAATTTTAGCAGCTTGATCCACCTGTTGGTTGTTGTGATGTTCCTCAGTGGCCTGACTCTTGGGTACATGAGCATCTATGTGGTGTATCTTCACCAGCAGGTTCTGCACCCGGGCAGTGATACCTTGCCATATTGCAGCAGCCCAGATGGGTTTACCTCTGCATTGCCAGTTGCTCTGCTTCCATTGCTGCAACCACCCCCATAAGGTATTTTTTACCATCCATGAGTCAGCATAGAAATAAAGTATTTTTCTCATTCAACAATATCTAAGGCCAGCTGGATGGCTTTCACCTCTGCAAACTGACTCGACTGGCCTTCTCCTTCAGCAGTTTCTGCAACTTGTCATAGTTGCAGAAACTTCTCTGTAGAGCCACCTTGACTCTATCCCAGCCAAAACCAGGACAAGAGGTAAAGCAGTACAAAATTTTTATGCAAGTCTCTGCCTGGCTGTATTAAAAGTGTTTGACCAGCTTTGAATCTGATTAATGTAACTGTTACAGATAACAGTGAAATCACTTATGATTGTAGATAGTCATAGCAGCTCAATACTAATATTCACAGTCCACACTGTAGTAACATAGCTGTGATACTTAAATGGACAGACACAACAATTTCTTGTAATAAAGAATTTAATCTTTTTATTAGAATAATAATAGGCTTATCAATTCTCTATTGTTAATTATACTTCATGTTAATAAGATCATATACAAATACCCTTTCAAGGAATGCATTGTAAATATACCAAGCTACAGTTCCATTCAGAGATGCACAACATGCCAAAAGTATCCAGCATCAGTATTTCCAGAAATGGACACAGAAAAAAAAGAAAAAAAAAACCCTGTGAAGAACACAGCTGTCGGCAAAGAGGGAAAATCTCTATATGGTAGTGCTTAGAAATAATTGGAAGAGGCTTGTTTTGGGTTTTTATATAATAGTAGCTCTCAGAGTGCTGAAGTATTTTATTTAATGATGATAAGGAGGATAATAATACTGCTGCACCAAGAAGTAGCTGGGCTGACAGAAGTTGTGCAGGCCTTTGTCAAAGTATTGATTCATTATTCCTCTTCTTCCTGACGCAAATCCCTTTTGATATTCAGCAGAGCAAATAAAAATTCTCTATTGTGCCAATTCACTCATTCAAATCTCTGCTGTTAATCACACTTTATGCACACGTGAAAAGATATTTTTATGTATTAGAATAATTTAGGGAGATGGTAAATACATATTTTTTTCCAAAAACATAAGCAGAAAACTAGCAGATGAAATGCAAAGAGCTGACTTGAAGCTCATTCCTGTGTCCCCGTTTCAGGAAAGCTGACTTATCTGTTTACTGACTGAAGGACTGGACTTAATATGAGCAGGAAATATGCAAGAAGAAAGACTTGGAAAAAACTGATTTATGCAGAGAGTTAAAGCAAACGTGTAATGTAATTATCAATACCAGACACAGAGAAGAATTTATATTCTTTCACGAATGTTTTAGCTTTTGAATAACTTTTTCTCTCAATATTTATTTATGTACTTTACATAAAATTTGGACACTAAACAAAGCCTAATGACTGAACTTTATCTTAATTTCTCTAAGGATCAAGGCTTTACAGTTGAAAGAAAAGACTGATAATTTGTCATAAAGAAAAACGTGTCATCATATAAAGGAAAATGAAGCAGAAGGACAAAGATGAGCTTAAGCAGCTGGCATTTTGTATTGTAACTGCAAGAGGTAAAATGGTTTTTGCTGTTTTGTAATATAATTCTCGGGTTTCAATATTATCTTAAGTTCAGGGATAGTTATGAGAAAATTTCAAACCTATGCACTTAAATACCTTCATTAAAATATAGTTAAGCAGTTCCTCTGCTGTAAAATACTGTGATTATGCAAATAAACAACATAGATGAAATATGAGCTTGGAAAATGCAAAGGCATATAAGATCTGCAAGTTGTAGATGTAAATAAAACATTTATTACAACACTGGTAGTTAGTGCAATTCCATGAGCAGAAATTATAGAGCCGGAATAGAAATGGAATGGAATAGAATATCATGTTTCTTAGTAGTATATTTCTTATCTCTCTTAGCACCATACCTGTTGGAGAAAACCAGAACCATCATTTTACTTCTGTACAAAATGCAGGCAGAAGAAAGGTTGACACTGAGCCACCACCAGAGTGCATAACATTATAGAGAAGTGCATGGTGGCAGAAAGACTGGATAGAACTAAAACTGAAGTCTAAGTCAGATTTGTGAAAATTTCAGGTTCAGGGTTCCAACTCAGCTGATCTCTGTCTCTGTAGTGGATCTGACATATAGGATCACAGAGCTGGAACTCAAATAAATTTCAGTTAAGTACAAATATGAATGATCCACATCTTTTTTACCTGGTAGGTAATAAGTTACTACATAACACTTAGTTTTCAGAAGAGCATGGGATATTCACTTTTGGTGCTGATCTCTGAACCTCATAATGGAGGGATGTCTGAGATACAGTCTTTCTTTTTATTCTATGTCAATTTGTAAATGACTGGTGAGGACAGGGTTAACTTGTCTCCCATGAGTTGAACAGATAAAGCAGCTGCCTGCTTTCAGTATAAAGACTACCAGGAAGGCTAGCCCTGCAAGAAAGAAAAAAGTACAGCTTGGCCCAGATGGCAAGTTACTTGCTCTGAAAGGGATTATAGCAGGAGTGATCACTAAGCAGCCTTTTAGACTGGCATACAATCAGACTTGGTTTATGACTAAGAGAAACCTTAACCACAAGAGGCACTTCTGCCTGTTTTCCATGTGTTTCCTGGTACATATGTTTCTTGATACATGGAACCCCTTTACATCTACAACCCTTAAAAAAGCCTGCTGGAAGCAGCATATTTACAGACAAGATTTTCTGTTAATTTAGCACAGCTACAGACAGGAATTTTTTTCGTGAAGAATCCTGGCATCTTAAATCCCTTCACGTAATGACTACCTATATATTTATTGTAGCCAAAATTCTCCTATTCCAGCACTGGTATTCGATCAGGGGCCAGTCACTAGTATATCTGAAACAGCATAGACAGATAATGTTTCCTTAAACACAAGCATTATCGTATGATATCTCATTTTATTATTTCCACTGATCATACACTATGTGTATTGTTGCAAACATTTTGAGAAAACAAAAACTATTTAGCCACATTCAGTGTGTTGGGAAGTTGTAGGATGGCAATGTGCATGGTATTAAACCTAGACGGTGAAGACATGGAGTTGCATGAGGAATGCGATTCTGAAGCCATTTCTTTCAAGTATCACTTTCTGTTCTTTGCAACGAATTCCTAGAAGGCTCTATTTTGCATTCCTGAATTACCCTGTCAGGGAGGTTGTGCATATGTGAGGAAAAAGAATGTCATCTTTAGGAAGGGAAATCAATTGTCTTAACAGTGAATTAAGGACATGAAAATCAACAGATCAATAGGACAACATATAAGATAAAAGTTCCTAAAGAATGGCATTGTAATAAATCAACGATTGGTGAAAGAGCTGTGAAAAAGTATTTATTCCCCACTTTTCATGTCAAATTATCTTTAAAAGTATGAAGCCATGTTAATACTTTCAATGATCATGCTCTCTGTTTCATGTACATGGCATAAATAGTTCCTTAAAAATCTGAACTGCACACTGGCTGTTACAGTCAGGAAAATATTTATTTTGCTTTATTTTTCAGGAAGCCAAACAATTTGTATTGCACATCCAAAATAAAATATTTTTGTACATACCAGTTGTTTAAATTCAACACTTTCATAATACACATCTTTCCTGTTGGAAGTTTTGAATACCTTATCAATGACAAATGCGAAAGCCTTCCACTGTTCTCGAAAGGTTTTTTGTATCAGTGCAAGACTGTTATTAAGAATTCCTTTTTTAAACCAGGTTCTTTTAATGCTCTTTTTTATACATCGATAAGACTTAAAAGATAAATTTCTTTTTTCTTCTTTTTCAATCAAAAGTTCAATATGTAAGATACATAGAAACTTGAAAGTTTAAGACTGTAGGCATTATATTGAGGTGAGTACAGTTTCTACTGCATACAAACTAACTTTTTAAGGATTTACTAAATTCACAGTCTTTAAACCTGGTGTAAATTCTGCCCCTGGATGACTGCGTGCAATTCTCTTTGAATTCAATGGCAATCCTATGTGATGACTCAGGGCAGGAAATAGACTTTAAAAGGGACTGTTTTGCCTTGTAACAATTCATTCCCTACAAAAAGAGGCTTTAATCAGTCTCCAGAATAATTCGCTGTTCAAGTGAAATAGTAAACCTCTGACATTAATCTGGGAGAGAAGATGATTAACCTTCAATATAAACTGGAACAGACTCTGGAAGGGGAAGCTGAAGATCTTCCCTGAGTCATGTCCTCTGCTAGAGACATTCCTCTTGCAGTGGTTCAGGTAAATAAGGCCATGCCCCATGTTCAGCAGCATGATGGAAGCAGTCTGGGTTGGCAAGGACATCAACACACACTCTGGCTGATGCGTAACTGCCTTGTGATTCTTTGCACCTGCTTTTCTTCTGCAGGGAGGCTGGAAATAGGGACATTGCCCATAGACAATATTGCCATAAATCCATATTGCCAATAGACATTGCCTGCCCGCCCCAAAGCTTCCTCTGTAAATTCACACATAAGACAACAAACAATGTAATATGAAAATGGGAGTTCACCAGTGTCACTGGTCCAGAGTTTTTCAGCCATAACATTCCTTGTTTCCCAAAGATGCTGTCCTGCGACCAAACAGAGTAGCTCCAGGCATGATTTTGTCACTTAGAAATCAAGGCTGAAAGACAAAGCTCTATTTGTACATCTCATAAAATGTATCGACTCAGTTTCATCCATTTCTTGATGTCACTACCTTTGCACTCTATTTTCAAGAAAGAAGGTTTTGCTACATTTGGCATAAAAAGGGTTATCTTTGTTCTGAAAATAGAAGTGAATTTGGTCGCTTTAAGAGGAAATCCTTATGTGTTGATTTACACAGTATGACACTGTGCTAACTGTAATGTGTAAGTCACACATAAACTTCTGCTTGTGAGGGTCATTTCTGAAGTCTTTTTATTGTCTTGTGCTTTAAGGTCCTGAAAAGTTCTCAGACAAAAGTGAAATAGAAGATTTGAGTCAAAAGGAAATGATACACATTATGACACTAAGTGAAAACGCACCAAGAAAAGTAAATTAATGTTTTGCTTTTGCATCTATTTTATCGAAAATTCCTGCCACAAGAATATAGCAGAAACAGGCTTTTACCCCTTGACTGGAAATTGCTTTTGGAGTCAGATGAGTATACTGAATGGGTTAACCAGAAAAAAAGAAATGCCTTATAATACCTGCCATCTATGATTATTATAATCTCGCAGACAAATATAATTACAGTGTGTGATGTCTGTTTATGTCTCTGAAAGCTTTGATTGTGTATTCTTGTCTGTATTACACTGCAAAACAGCATAAACAATTATATTGTATAGTAACTCTAATCTAGTGCTAATGCCCTGAGCTATGGATGTCACTTTGAATTGCAAAGATTTATGTGATACTTATATCTGCCTTTTTCAGGTGAATTTGACCACAATGCTCTTAGTGTTATACTCATTTGTAGAATCTGGAAGCTGATTATAGATTGCAGAGAGGAATGCAATTACTTAAGTAAAGAGCACATATAATAAAATCATAATTACTCCAGAGATTTCATTATCTGATACAGAAATGAAAAGAGAGGTTGTAGTAACTTTGTAATCATTAAAATATTACAATAAAACCTCTCAAATTTTAGAGACAGGGTTGATTTTAACCTGGAGTAAGTTGTATACAAATTCATCATAACATGTTAAGAATGTGCATGCTGCATTCAAAATTAAAGCTCTTAGGTGGCGTAGACCACACCTCTACTTGATTCTCGAAAAATTCTGAGCACTGGAGGGCCACAAAGAGAAGCAAATAAGTGGGAACAGTATTTTATTTATATTTATAAATTTTTTTTTATTTATATGAGCTTTAGGTAAGAAATGGACACACAGAAATTAACACAAATTTTGTATGCAATCTCTCAACTCGAGATGAAGTTGTATCTCTGATCTGGAGGAAACTAGTTCAACAGCAAAAGGTTTCCAGAGAGATAATAAGGAGACTTTAGAATATGCTCTTACACTATGTGATGCACCTGTACAGTCCATATGAAGTGTCACATCCTATTTGATACATATATAGGATCACAAAGGGAAATGATGACACAGCATGAATGCTCACTCTAGTGGGGGTGACAGGTCATTCTTTGTGAGTGCTCACATTGCAAGAGATCTTTTGTTTCTCCCCTTCCTAGCTGCCATCGGGGTATGAAAAAGCATGAACCAGAGGAAGTTGTTGTCAGAGCCCTCTCTTGGGGTTCTGGCTGCCTAGGCTTAGGGCCAGCACTGACAGTGAAGCTGTGCTACCTTGAATCAGAGAGCTGTTTGAGCAAAAGCTGTAAGAAGCCTTAGCTGAGGCTGTTCCCTTTCACTCAGGAGCTGTGTTTCAGCTGGCCAATTGCCTTTGGTCCCTGCATGGGCTACGCAACCATGTGGGGTGGCCTGGTCACGTACCTCACTGATCTGGATGTAACTGACTGACAAGGACTTCCTGGCTTGTCCTGGGACCTACCTAACCGCTCATGGACTAGCCTGCTGGCTGATGTGTTGGCTAACCGCCACCTGTCAATCATGCCATTGCCCCCTCTGCCTTGCTGCCACCCTTGGGTGGCAGAACAGCCTGCTCTTGCTGATCCTTCTCTGTTGGAGCACAATGTGATCACAGTTTGACCACTGTTAGAATGAAGAAAGCATCCAAAGACTATGATGTCTGTATTTCAGTTCACCTTGTTTAGGCTTAGCTTTTCATTCTGTGAAATATAGGAGTTTCTTTTTGATATGCGTTTCTTCTATGTCTTTAAAATTTTGCAGGCCCTTGAATGGAGACGCTGATAATTGGTACTTTTAATGAGACTAAGGCAAAAAAACTAACCACTTTGACATCCCAGTTTTTCTATATGTAATGTGCTTACTCTTATTTAAATGTAAAGTAGGAAGTAAATATATAAGATCAAGCCTCTGAGTGCAAATAATACAATAATGTTTCTAGGACACTGTAGTAGCAGTGTAGATGCATTCTCTACATCATCACAAATATAAATCAGAGCAGGCAATATGGATGTAGCATGCACAGAGTCTCTTGATTCTTTCTATATAAGTCTTTCTTAACATATAGTCACAGAACTAGAGTAAGGCAAAATGAGCATCCTCTTTCATACTGTTTATGCTCCAGCTTGCTCCATGTATATAGAAATAAATTCAGACATTTAAATTAAAGCAAGCTTTGGCACAAACACTCAAGCACACTCTACTAAGTGTATGTTTTTTTTGCTTCTCATGATTTAGAATCCAATAGCTAAGAATGTTTTAAGACATAGGAAATCGCTTACATAGAAGGGAGACTATGCCAAGCCTGGTGCTTAATTTATCTGTACAGCATTTTTTTTTTTTTTTTCAATTTGCTAATTTCCTCTTTGTCTAAAATTAAACTGAGCTTTAATGAATGGCCTTTCTGATTTTTGTATACATATTGTAATAAAAAGCTGAAGACAAAACCCAGATACAGATACTACAGCCAGGGTGCTGAAACAAACTTTTTAAAGTTGTAATGTAGTTTCAACTCTTTAGAAAAAATATTTATATACTTTCTCTTTAACTGCCTGTTACAGGGCTGACTGTGGATCTCCACAACCCTGCAAATTTCTAACAAATACAGAAAATAGTATTTGTGCTGATATTGGTTTGTGTCAATTTGCAGACTTTGTAAATCAGTTGTATTTATCTCTTAGATACCATATAAACTTTCTAAAAGTGAGATGCTGAAACAGGAAAGAACATATTGAGAACTGTGTCATACTGGAAAAGCCCAGCTTGTATTGTACATGCAGAAATTCAGTCAGTCAGTAAAATTAAATTGCCAAAAAAAAACATTTATGAAAGTGAGGAGGACCAAATTCGGGAATACAGATTATTCTGATGCAGTTTTTTAAAACGTTTTTCCTAAGTGAAACCAGGAATAACAGATAAATAAAAATTATATATGCATCTACTAATGAATTAAATATCTTCTTTGAAAATAGTTTCATTTAACACTTGAAGACTCCAAAAAGGAAAATAGAAGTTATCGAAGTACAGGGCAGTTCTTTTCCTGCTTTTTTAAGCCTCTGAATCTGATCAAGAATACAGGAAGAGAACAAAATGCTGGTGTGCTCATCCAAAATAATGCAAGTTCTACACTTTCCTGATATCAGAAGCAGATTGTTTGCACATACTTACTATGCATATACCTGAATTCCTTCATGGTGAGCAAGCTGGTATTTTAGCATAGGAATAATAATTATAATAAAACCTACCCAAATGTTCAAAATGCCTTTCAAGTGAGGTTGTTAAGATTCCACTGTTTGGCTCCACTATATGTGGCTGTATAGATGTGTCCCTGAGACTCACAAGAGAGCTGGAATAGCTCAATACCCAGAGGATTGCAGCTGGTTACTTTTTAATACTGGTTTAGCTTGTAGCCATAAGGGTGTACTTCTGTATAGAACCTGGAAACACATTCTGTGATATGAGTCCTCACTCCATCTATACTGCTTGTTATAAAGTTTTGCTGCGACGTTTCTGCCAAACATAAGTAGGTCAGGTTTGAGAAAGATCTAATTAGAAACGGGTCTCAGTATAAGCTCCATTTAAACATTTACCAACAATATTACTTTTTTAAATGACATGCAGTAGTGTGAACCTTTGACCATGAAAGAATACAGAAGATGCTACATGACTGCAAAGATAAGTGGCAACATAGTTATGCATTTCTCTACAGATGGAATGATCAATTCTTTTCTTCTATTACTTTATGATACTTATACATAAAGATACATATTGATATTAAAGTTCTAGCCACTGTTGCTTTACCATTAAATCATACAAAAGCTCACTTTTCTACAAATCTTTAAATGAAGCTGCCACAGTCTGAATGACCAAGATGAAATATTTTCTTTGGTAAGCAGGTTGATTGTTATTGTGTTAAAGTCACTAGCATAAAGAATAAATGAGGAGAGATTGATAAGCAGTACAAAAAATTGAAAATTCATTCATAATAAAGTAAAAACCCACATTTCAAATAAATGTTCTGGCTTTTTAACATGAAGCTGACCTAGCATTTTTTATTCCTGAGTCACACACAGAAATGTTGCAGTGCATTGGACCATTAACAGCATGAAAGTCTGACCGTTTTGCAGATTTATGGAATCCCAGTAGGAATTTTTTTCTAAATATAAACTATATGCTATACTCACAGGCAGAGTCTTAAAATAATATTAATTCTCTGATATAAGCATTGCCAGGAAACATTGACTCTTTGAACCACTGCTGTTGCTAGGCAAGTCTGTAATTTCAAAACTTGAATGAAATCTAAAACTCAATACAAATGTGTATCAAACACTTTGAAAATTACCCACAAAAATATTATAAATGAATAATTTTTTAAGCTAGTGGAATGTTATCTGAAAAGATCTGACTTCTTGACAAGCCTTTTTAATCACTTTAATTACCTTTACTCTAAGAATGACTGAATGTGCAAAGTGCATAAAGGGAAAGCTATTTGTTTGCAGATAGCCTATATAGAAAATATAAAAGTGATGCTGTAACTGGCTACAGGTTTAGTTTTTCCATCATCACTCTCACACATGAAGGTCTTCAGTGTCTGCCAAAGCAACAGCCATTCTACTGACAGGTCACTGGATCTTCAGTCTACTGTAATTTTGCAGAAACCGTTGTGAATAAAAATGCATTCTCTGAATTACAAACCGACTATGGATAATATATAGGATATAGTTGACAATATATGTCTGTAAATTCCTTTTCTTTTATTAAATACTAAGTTTCAGCAGAATTGCATCTAGTTTGCATTTCTGAGCTAGAGGCATGCTTGTGCACATATTCTATACTATCTTTTACTACATTAGCCTGGGATTTGGAATTATCCTAATGCGGAACACTATTTTGTCAGCTTTTTGTAGTGGAGAGACATAAAGTGACCTTTTAAGTGACATTTTCATTGTCTATGATTGGGAGAGGAACCAGAGGAGGGCACAGTGGAACACTATAGAAGAGTCTTCATCAACGATGATGTTGCTCACAACCAAACTTTGCTCATTCTGCAAGGGAAGATGTGGATGGATCCAAATGCCTGAGAGCACTGAGGACCCCAGTAGCAAACCCCCACTTCCCCCCACTCCCCTCTCCAATACACTCATACCCCACACCTCTGGCCACTTCATCTGCTCATTAGCTAGTCCAGTTTGATCTTTGCTGGTATTCACACTCTCACTCACACATCTGCACATACTCCAGTCACTGGCACCACAGACACACAGACCCTGCAACCCATGGTCTGACACCCATACACACACATGCACACAGAATCGAAAGTCCTTCACACAAGAAAGAGTTGGGAAGAAATTCAATAAGGAGAGGACAGACTGCACTGATCAGGAGCAAGGCATGGCCACACAAACATACCCTCTAGCAAACTATTTACGTTTGATAGACCTTTTTAATTCTCTTGTTCCTCTATTTTTCCCACACTTTTTCCTCCCCAAATCACCTAAATTCCTCCTTTTGCCTGCCTTTAGTTCCTCCCCTAAACATCCCATAGAAAATCCTCATAATGTTTCCATACTCTAAGGCAGCAACACCCTTCAGTCCAAAGGGTGCTCCAGCATTGACTCATCTTGATGGGTTTCACACCTGAACAATGGGGCTCAGGCTTTCCTGGCAGGGGTCTGATAGGATGTCTCTTCCTCTTCCTTTTAGGACTTAATTTGCATTCCTTACCTGCTTTTGTGCCGCTGTGCTCCACTGGTCACATGGAGATGGGTCTTTGATGGGCTGATGGCTCCTGTGATGGGCCTGAAAGAAACCTCCCAGGGTAAATAGAGATAAAGTCTTAGTGCATGTTTAATCTAAGGAAGAATGAGAGAACACTATAGACCCAGGTAATTTGCTTGCAAAGTAGAAGTCTTGTTGACTGTTATGCAGTATAACTGAGTTGGAAACAGAAGGTGTGTTGGTTCCAGTGGAGCTTCTTGGGTTCCAGTGGAGTTTCAGCTGCTAGGGTGTAGACCTTTCAGACCTAGTGGGGATTTAGGACAGAGGTGTCCAAACTGTGCATTGCCATTGCTGATAATTCTATGACTATTCTATTAAATCTATTGATCATGTTCATGTGGTTTCCTGCAATTTTTACTCTTGCAATCTGCTGTTGTTTATTTTTATACCACTTTGGGACTTATATTAATAGGCAGGACTCTCATTTGTCATCTTCAGTAGCAGAATGATGGCAAATGAACTTTTCAGATTAAATTCTGAAACCATACATTATAAAAAGGAATCCAAGAGAGTACTGTGGGAGAGAACCCTCACCCAAGGACAAAGCTGTTCCTGAAGGGTATCTTTCACATATGAAGCATGCCAGGTGTTAGAAAGGACTCAGGATTACTCATTTCAATTACTTTTATAAAAGGTATGGAAGGATTTCAGAAAGCAATTTTGTATATTGTTTAAGAGAACACACAGATAGCATCTGAATGGATATAAGATTAAGCATTGAGCTCAAGGGTGTTGCAACTCTCTATTAGTCGCTCAAAGTTTACATCTGCTGCTGCCTCCGTAAAGTAAAGTAAAATCTGCAGGCTTTTAAATTTCCACAAATATTAAATATTCAATAGCTAGACAGGGAACTATTTGAATATCATCACATTAAATCAATAGAAAACAGATATTACATTAAAATATTGTTAGATGTCTGCTGGCATGAGTAAAACAAGTATTTGTCACAGGGTGTTAAAATGAGATGACCTGGAAACAAGAAGAATTTAGAAATCCTGGATCAAATTAATGTCTGTACTACCTACATTAAAATGGAACTACATGTTGAGAAGGGAGTTTCATTTTATGTAAGTCAACTATGAAAATAAACAGATTGCTGTAAATAAAGAGTAAGAAAGAAATAATACTTATTGTATATAAATTAGTAGTATGCTTTCCCATTAAATTGATTTCAGACCTGACCATCTTATCTCAAAAAAGGTTACATCAATCATAGAAAAGGGTTTCAAAAAACATTACTGAGGAAATGTAAATGGCTTGGCAAATTTGAGTAATGTGAAAGATCAGCAGTTTCATCTAAATGAAGAAGGAAAGAGTAAAATACACAGAATAAGATGAACGAAGATAATACATGCCATAGACATACAACCTAGGGAACACATTGCCATGAAATACTTGTAATGCCTAATGAATTTCAGATTTGGAAGACATATAATCTTTAATGCCAGTGCACATAAATCAGCATATAGAATGTTAAGAAAAAGTACTTTTCCTCTAGGTAGATTACTTCAGATATGCTTACTGTGGAGCCCTTTGTGTCTTCCCGGGAAGTATCTGCCAAATTATAGACACAAAGTGGACTGAAAGCGTGGAGAATTTCTGGTTCACAGTATATATGTGTGACTGTATTTTATTAAATAAAGATCAGAATATTCTCCTGAAGTATGGCTAAGCACAAGCTTGATTTTTGTACCAAAATATTGCATCCTTTCTGGTTTTGATCCCTCTGCATCTGGAATCATGAAAGCAAGAAATTTGCAGTTTTCCTGCCTTTTTTCCTGTTTAGATACTCCTTTTGTGAGTTCATTGTAATGCACAGAGTAATACTAATATTTTATTATTGAAAAACAGGAGGAAATGCATTGAAAAATATTTTAATGTTTCCCTTAGGGTGCGTCATATTAGACTTCCCCCACTCTCAACCCTTCCTTATTTAGCATGTTTTAAAGAAATGTGATTTATTGTCACCAGAAACAGTATTCTTAGTAAGGCACCATGAATGATTGCTGTCACCACTCAGAGATGTATCTCATATTCTGAGAACTAGCTTTAACAAAAGCATCCTTTGTTCTCAAGAAAGAGCACATAAGATCAAAGTATTAGCAAGGCTACTGTAGCTGATCTCAGCTATAATGTATTCTGTATGTCTAAAATTATTATGATATTTTATTTATGTAAACACGATTTTAAAACTTCCAGATGAGTGTTAACTAATTATTATAGGGTTTCACAAGATCATCTTGGCAGAGAAACCTCTTGCTGCTGCTGGATAAAGCAAGATTTTTTAATATATATTATTCCTCAGAAATAGTGGTGAGTTCCAAAGGAGCAGTTATCCTAAATATCACTGACAAATCACAATGTTGGAGTAAGTTGTATGGTGCTGCTGGGATATTTGTAATTCATCACACTTGCTTTTATGTTTACTAACTTTGATGTTAATCCATGAGTAGGATGTCCTTCAGTGAATGAAATCTATTTTTACAGCTGTTTTAAAATTTATTGGATTGCAGGCACGCCTACTGAAATCACTCAACCAATTGAAGAAACAGAATGAGGTTTGGATTATAGGGTTTCAGATAATACCAAGTCCCTTGTGAAAGGTATGTTATTTCTTCTCTTTGTTCTGCTTTTGGAAAAGTATAGCTGTGGGTTGGTGGTTTTTCTCAACTGTATAGGTCATAGGAATTATAAAGACTTCCAAAGCAAAATCACAGTCTGTGTCCTGAATAAAGCTAATCCAGGGCAGAGTGGTTTGCAAAGGTATTTGGTATGTTATATATGACCATCATTAGTGTTCTTTCAAAAGCATATGAAGATGACTTTTAGCCATCTGTTCAAAACAATTCAAATATTTCACGTTTGATTATTATTTAATCATATCATAAGTTATCAAAGCTCTTAAAATGAATCACACTACACAATATATTACACTACCATTACAGGTAGAAACCATTTTTGTCAAAGTGACAACTAAAACTGGTTCCTTATAGCAGGGATCAAAAGGTTGCTGCCCTGCTAACCAAATTCCTTAAAGTCAGTCAGTCCTAGGAAAAGCAACTGACTCAAAGGATTTCAGCATCTTAATAAGCTGAAAGTGTGAAAAATATTGATGCTGTAGAGAAAGCCAGCTGACTACAGCTGAAAAACTGGCATTTTTCTCTCAAAAACCTTGAGGCCTACTCCCTTGGTTATCTATGGACTGTTGAGGCACTGAAGTTGATTTCAATGTAGATTTTCAATTACTCATTTTTTCAGAGAAGCCTTTTGTTTGCAAGAAAAGCTGCATGAAAAGGCCCTAAAGGAGTACATTTTGAGTATCAACAAATACATATGAATTTAACTGTATTTTTCTACTAAAATAATGCTCATTCATCTGACATAGTTGCATTCATTTGCATTCTGTAACTTTCATGTGTTAAAATATATTGACTGAAAATACCCACACTAATGCTGAAGAAATGTGTAAATTTGTCTGTATGTAAATATAGTAAGAGAGGTAGTTTATATTGACCTCATAAGGTTTTTAGCACTGTCCACCATAGCTTCAGAAGCAAATTAAGGTACAGTGACAGAGTTACTACTAAGTGAACTAAAAACCCTTCTACATTATCTAGCTAGAATGATACATCATTACAGGTTCCACAAGAATTTGTCCTGTGTTTGGTTCAGTATTTTTGTTATTGATTTGCATCATGGAATAGAAAACAGGTATCACATTTGAAGATGACACTACTTAGAAGAAGTTGCAAGTATAATGGAAACCATAATAGTGTTCAAAAAGTTCTTCATAAACTGAAAAGGTAATGCTGAAAAGAGGCTGCTGTTCAACAGGCACAAATGTCAAAGTTTTACATAAGGGTAGCAATGAGTAGCTACATAGACACAGTACCAGGTGGGGGAGTTCTGCAGAACACAGTCTGAAACAGCAAGTCTCCTTGTTGTTCAAGGCATGTGAATTATTCTTTTGGTATGCTTGATATCAGCTGGAGAACTCCATCCAGTCTCAGAGAGTGATACTTACAGAAAGTTGTGCACATCTGGACAGAGTCCAGAAAAGAGAAACTAAAATGGACAAAGTGCTGGAAAACATGATGTATAATTACAGGTTGGAAAAAAGTAGCTAAAAACGGCTGAGAGAAGGCAGGAAGGAAGGGAATATGTTATTAACCTGGCCTGTGCTGGATATTATGAGAAAGAATAGCCTAAAATTGCAGGAAAACAAAATTTAAACTAGACATTACAAACTACCATGCAAATAGAAAGTATAATAACATACGGAGGTAGATAGATTCATCAGACTGTAGAATTGCCTATAGCTGCATGAACTTTAAATACAGGTTTGGCGGCTTAGTTCACCCGAAACTCATTATCACCCCAAAGCCATAGAATCATAGAATCATAGAATAGTAAGGATTGGAAAGGACCTTAAGATCATCTAGTTACAACCTCCCCCTGCCATGGGCAGGGGCGCCTCACACTAAACCATGTTGCCCAAGGCTCTGTCCAATCTGGCCTTGAACACCACCAGGGATGGAGCATTCACAACTTCCTTGGGCAACCCATTCCAGTGCCTCACCACCCTCACTGTAAAGAACTTCTTCCTTATATCTAATCTAGACTTCCCCTGTTTAAGTTTGAAGCCATTACCCCTTGTAATGTCCCTATGAAGAATCCCTCCGCAGCATCCTTACAGGCCCCCTTCATATACTGGAAGGCTGCTATGAGGTCTCCACGCAGCCTCCTCTTCTCCAGTCTCAGAGAGTGATACTTACAGAAAGTTGTGCACATCTGGATAGAGTCCAGAAAAGAGAAACTAAAATGGACAAAGATCTGGAAAACATGATGTATAATTACAGGTTGGAAAAAAGTAGGTAAAACTTTCTCAGCCTGTCTTCATACGGGAGGTGTTCCAGCCCTCTTATCATCCTCGTGGCCCTCCTCTGGACTTACTCCAACAGCTCCATGTCCTTTTTATGTTGAGGACACCAGAACTGTACACAATACTCCAAGTGAGGTCTCATGAGAGCAGAGTAGAGGGGCAGGATCACCTCCTTTGACCTGCTGGTCATGCTACTTTTGATGCAGCCCAGGATACGGTTGGCTTTCTGGACTGCAAGCGCACACTGCTGGCTCATGTTAAGCTTCTCGTCAACCAACACCCCCAAGTCCTTCTCTGCAGGGCTGCTCTGAATCTCTTCTCCGCCCAACCTGTAGCTGTGCCTGGGATTGTCCTGGCCCAGCTGTAGGACCTTGCGCTTGGGTTGGTTAAACTTCATAAGGTTGGCATCAGCCCACCTCACAAGCGTGTCAAGGTCCCTCTGGATGGCATCCCTTCCCTCCAGCGTATCAACCGAACCACACAGCTTGGTGTCGTCGGCAAACTTGCTGAGGACGCACTCATCCCACTGTCCATGTCGCCAACAAAGATGTTGAACAGGACAGGTCCCAACACTGACCCCTGAGGGACACCACTCGTTACTGTTTTCCAACTGGACATAGAGCCATTTACCACAACTCTTCGCGTGCAGCCGTCGAGCCAGTCAGTTTTTATTACCCAATCTTAATGAAAAAAGAACAATAAAGTGACAAACTCTTCATCAAAAGAAAGCATTAATGCCATTTGCAGAAGTTTGATTGTCAATTTACACATTTACATGAAATGTAAAGTACAATTTATCTTCAGAAATATGAAGGCATCAATGAGTAAGCATTGTTTCAGGAGGTAGGAAAGAGCATTTTGCTTTTTGATTTGTTAATGATTCACTTCTGAGCAACATCAAGTATTTCAGCCGGTTATAACGGCATCTAAACATGCCCAGAAGACCCTGGCATTTTCAAAGCTGGGAATGGAAGGCAACGGAATGATGAAAGGAAACTTTTCACCACTGAGTTAATATTAAGAAAACCAGAAGGAGTGGGAGGGAGGGGGATTTTGAATATGAATAGCTCTCAAAGATAATCTGCTATAAAATTGATATGGCTCCCCACTGACAGATTCCTTTCCATTAATACAACTCTAAGATGCAGGATTGTACATCAGCCAGAAAACATGAAGAATATTTCAGCTTTACAGCTAGATACAAATAGAGCGAGAAAAACTTTTGGAACTTACTAAGTACTTTTGGAACTTACTAAGTACTAGGTAGAGGTATAGTAATCTTTTCATTTCCATACCTATTGTCTTAATACCTGTATTATCTTTTTTTATTTGTTTTAATCTTTGTCCTGGGTTCAGCTATAGCAGTCATTTTTCTCCTTCTTAGTAGCTAGTGCAGTGCTGTGTTTTTAACTTTCAGCCTGGGAACAACACTGATAACACCAATGTTTTTAGTTGTTGCTAAGTAATGTTTACTCCAACCAAGGACTTTCTCAGTCTCATGCTTTGCCAGGGAGGAGGGGAAGTCGGGAGGAAGCAGAGACAGGACACCTGACCCAAACTGGCCAAAGGGGTATTCCATACCATGGCACATCATGCCCAGTATATAAACTGGGGGGAGTTACCCGGAAGGCCCAGATCGCTGCTCGGGTCGGGCTGGGTATCAGTTGGCAGGTGGTGAGCAATTGTATCCTCTCCCCTTGTTATTTCCCTTATCATTATTATTATTGGTGGTAGCAGTAGTAGTTTTGTATGGTACTTTAGTTACTGGACGGCTCTTATCTCAACCCGTGGGAATTACATTCTTCCGATTCTCCTGCGCATCGCTCTGGGAGCAGGGGGAGGAAGAAGGGAGAGAGTGAGCGAGCGGCTGCATGGTTCGGAGTTACCGGCTGGGCTCACACCATGACAATCTTTTAAATTAATACTTTTATTTCACCATTGTCTCAAGACAGATGAATTTAGTTATTCTCTAACCAAAGATTTATTCCATTTTGAAGTATGTGCTGAACCTGCAGAGGGGGACAACCAACCACTCCAGCATTTCCCAGCATATTATTGGAAACATTGTCTCTGCTCTAACTGGAGAGTTGATAATCTTGGCATCTACAATAAAAAAGTTTTTATATGTCACAAAGAAATTGTTTGGAATGTGTCAGACCATCTCTAAAAAGTCTGAAGCCTTTTAGGACCAGATTTCATAAGATACATCAGGAGTGCTTCAGATCCAGTTCATTCGGTTTTGCAAGAGGAGAGTAGATTAGATGATTTTTTATGTTCCGTTCCTATTTTCCAAAAGCCTGTGAGCCTCACTCAGTAAGCAATCAAAGAAGGTATTGAATCATAGCTAGGTGATAGAGATTATCTTTAATCCAGTTAACATAGTAAGAGTAATGAAGAGCTCACACTTTTTAAAGCTATACAGGCTTTCTGGCATCCAGGATACATGATCCCAGGCTCCGTTATTATAAAGTGCTACTTCTCTGATATTTTTACCTCTACCATGTTCTCTTTCTCTAAAGCCAACTACATTTAATGAATGAACATTACTGAAGACATAGCTATTTTTTCCATCAAGTATATTGGAAGGTCCTTATTATGTGCCTAAGTTCAAACAGGACAAATCTTGTCCAAAGTGGGTGTCACTTTTTATATACCAAGCATACAGCCCAGATTCAACTGAATTATCACAGATCAGTAAATTTGCATGATTAGCTGAAATGTGATTTCTGTCTCTATGGATGACCCTAGTCAGCAAAAAGTGAAAGAAAATATGACATAGCGTAAACTGAAATGAGAAATTAATACCAATATTTACTTAGTTACCTATGAAAAAGAGCAGTACCTTATATATCCCCTCCTATGTCCTCATCTAAAAAGAAAAAAAACCCAAAACATTTCCAGAAAAAGAGATCGCTGATAAAATCATGGCTATTGCACTGTATAATCACTCTTTGTATGTTTTGGTCTATGTTTTTATTTTCTGAACTATTCATAAATATAATTGATAAACTGAAACCTTTGTAAAAGATTTAAAAGTCTGTGTAAGAAAAAATGGGCATTGAAAGGAATTTAAGCAAAGTCTTTTTATTAATAGCATGCTCAGTTACCATAGCTCAGCTAGCATACATTTATTTTCACTGTGGTCTCTTTATTTTTAGTTCAAGGCTTTAGTTTCTTAAGCCAGACCTTGCAGCACTGAATGAAACAACTCAATAAAACAAATTTGGATACAATACTCAGAACTGGTACTTACTGCAATATCCAGTGTTGGTGACAGGCTGTCTGGAGCCCTGCCAATGCTGATTTAGCAGTATATGCCAGCTCAGTGAGTCAGAAACAGTTTTTACATGTGCCAGCTCAATTGTACAAGGTTGCTCAAAAATCCCTTTCAATTTCCAGGCAGAATAATTGCTGTATTTCCAATCTACTTTCCTTATGAGAAAGGAACAAAGGAAAGGAGAAGCATCAATAGAATGGCTTTTACTATCAAATTTGTAGCCTGCTCTGGAAGGTCATTGCTTTGAAAATATTTCACTGTAAGTGAATATTTAGGTCATGTGATTGTGGGTGCAGCTTTCTGTCCTTCAACTATGCAAGAGAGAAAAATAGTAATGGAAAACAATAAGTGCTACGAAGCAGTAGGAAAAAGGTTAACAAAGTCACTTGCTTAGGAAAAAAATAGTTTAGCAAAGACTCAGGAATGTACATGTGTGGTTCTATGTAAATTTAGCCCACATTCATATCTGAGAGCAATCAACAAAGATGGAGCACAGGTATGATCTTTTTAAATATATCTTTAATGAAATCATCTGGTAATTGAATAAAATTATCTGGAAACAGCAGAGCTGTTGGGATAATACTTTCCTCTGAATATAGAATGAGTTTGTAGAAAACACCAGTTTCAGTCCAATTCCTCTCACTATGAAATATGTAAACTGCATTTTTAAGAACCAAGGCAAAATAGTTATTCATCATTTGCCTGGGACAGTGTCATTACTAACTGTTTACATAAAAAGCAAATTGTAATTTAGTCTTTATGGAAACAAGAACCTAATTGGAATAGGCTTATATTGCTCAGTTTAAAAAATAGTAGTAAAACTGGATAAGAGGATAAAATGTACGTTATAATAGTCACTGAAATCTGTAACCATCACTTACTGAGTACCTGTGACAAGACCAGTACAATGTAAAACAAAGAAAAGTTGGCATCTACTCTGATTTCCATATAAGGAAATTACAATTTCAGTAGCTGAGAAACAACATTGTTGGAACACCCAAACCCATGTTCTCTATCCCAAAATCTACTTATTAGCTGGAACGGGTGATTGAAAGAAGGAATTCTCCATTCCTAGGCTTTGAATGAATAACCAGCATGCTTGGTTAATGCTATTTTTTCCCAAGGGGAGAAGCATCTCCTTGTGCTCCCACCTGTCTTTTTCATGTGACAAATGACCCTTAATTTCAATGGGCTTCGGAGTCAGATAACTTCCTGCTATTTTTAACCATTGGAAGATCCCTCTCAGCATTTTTGTACCAATCCCTTTTTCTTTTCTGCTTCCACCATCGATTGTAACAAAGCTGGCTGACCTTCCCATCAGAATTCCTTCTTGATGAGTTTTCTATGCCTGTTATCTTTTATTTCATGTCTCACCTCTACACAATACCAAGCAGGCCTCTGTAGCTAAGGCCTAGCTTATACCATTCTAATCACTTGAAACACTGAAGAACAGTTTCCTTTATTTGCTTCTAGGCATTATTTACCTTCTACACTTCTCCAAAAGGAAATACTCAAGAGTTCTTAACAGCTGATGAGGTGCTTATAATAAGCACTTAGATGACAAAGTTAAAACCAAAAAAAAGATTCTTTTTTTTAATGATGACCCCACTTCCTCATTAAATATGCCTGAAAGCAAAAGCTGAAAGAAAAAGATGCAAGGGGAATTTTTTTTAGGTTTAAAATCATTTTATCGTTGTTAATGGCAAAGAAGCATTTTAACAAAATCATCAATTTAATTAAATTTCAGTATATTTTAAATCTAAAGCAAGATTGGATGGGGTTTTGAATGCTTCAGCTTCTCCTTTAAAACACCTGCATTGAAAGACACACACACAAAAACTCTAAGTCCAAAAAATGTTAAAAACTATAAATCAAACATATCTCCAAGTAGAAGAACTAGATACAAAGGCTGAATTTGCAAGTCACCATATAATCCATTGTCTACAGGGTGGTTGTTCATAAACCACATCCTCACATTGCAAAATTTAGCTCATGATAGACCTGAAACTTCTCTGAGAGAAATGTAGCCATCTGAGAAATGCAGCAGGTGTCATTGCAAAATATTGCATCATGTAATTATATTGGAAGTGTCATAGTGACATATTAAGCCAGATTTGATGTCTGACAGTCTGTGCAGATCATCTACTGAGCGGTGCAGATACATAAAAGGGATAGATAGTACTATGCCCTCTTTGCAGGATAGAAACCAAGTTCCTCTTGGTAAAGCAAAAGCTTTGGAACAAAATAAATGAACAATTTAGACTTTATTTCAGAATTATATGTATCTTTATCCAGGGATATATGCATTGTTAAAGGCTATAAGGACCAGCAAACTTCAGCTTAAGCAGAAGTAATTTGTGTGGTCTTCTTTGTCAATCAGTCTTTTTCCTACTACTGAACTAAGTTTTATTACTGATGAAATGTCACAATATATGTGTTGGTCAAATGACTTTCAATATAAAATATCGAACTTTTTCCAAGAGCAGCTTTGAAATTACTGACATAATAGGGAAGATCTGAACAGCACTACTTAATCTGATAGTTGGCAAACGCAATATTGGGCACAGTGTGTTACGCTGTCTACATGGGTGGCAGTTCCTTACTATATTTGTCTACCTGTATGCAATTTTAACAAAAAAAAAAAAAAAGTGAGAACAGGGGATTTTGATAGTGATGGATCAATGAATTCCCAAGAAAGAATCTAGCTGGTATTCTCAAGATTTCTCAACATAAACATGAGACAATCACATAGTTATTTCTATGCCTTGATCTCTTCCTGCAGTAAAACTAGTGGAATAAGTCCAGTAAATTAATTTAGCACATATAAAACCACAACTGAGTAGATTGAATATTATTCCAAAAACTAGGGGGTGTAAGGCAAGGTGGCCACTGACCTGTAGAAAGAAGAGATATACGTACTATAGGTGAGTTAATGTGCAATGGAACGAATGCGGGAGACAGTCTTGTCCAGTCATTCTTTTTTCCCCACTCATCTTAAACTCTTTGTTTCTAGCTGCAGTGCTGATTTTTGTTCTTTTGAGGAAAATAAGCTGGGGTATATTGGAAATCAGTTAGAGAGAGAAACGTTTCCCCAATTATTATTAAAGGAACTTCTTGAGAAGAATTAGAGTTGGAAGCTAGCCATGATGGGACAAATAAAATTAGGTTCCAGAATCTGATTGTGAAAGAGCACCGTGTTCAAGGAACGTGATAACACTGTGTTTGTAAAGCTTTTGCTGTTCCTTCTCCATATGACACATTCTTACAAAAATATGTTGTATCATACTTCAAAGAGAAGGGCTCTGAGTTTGTATAAGTGAGACTTACTTCTTGTAGTGGCCCTTTGGGGCAACTCCCAGTATATATTTTGGGGTATATAAATTCAGCTATATTTTTTTTCTTCCTGTTTTTCTAATTGTTATGCATTATACTTACATAACACACTAATATCTAATAAACTCTCTTTAAACAGAAGTGACTGGAAAGACGATATATGTGTAAGTTGTCTTACATACAATTTTTAGGGTTTGGATATAGAAATGCTCTCAGAAAACTTTTACTTCAGTCTTGATTCTGCCTCTGATTTGCTATAAAATGTTGAACACCATGGTCTTTCCAGATTTTCTAGTAACAGTGCTTTGGTTCTGTCCTTTCCAATGAGTCTGTTTTAAGATGTTGGAGCATGTCCTCTGCCTTTTCCCCCACTATGCAGAAAGCAAGATCCTGTTTCTACTGATTACACTAGTATGGTCCTACAGACCAGAAGAGAACAAGATCTGCTTGAGAGCATTTGCAGTCAACAAAAAATCATAAGCCTTTCAGTTGTTTGTAGACTTGCCTTGCCAGTTCAGCACTGAATATCATCATTCAGTACTGATAGCCATAAACTGGGCAGATTACTTAGCATTTATAAATATACAACATCCCTCAGAAGTTCCTCAGATATTCTGTCGAGTAGCTTCATGCTTTCAGTTCAGCAGTCCATCCTTTCTACTTAACACCAGCCTGACAAAGCTTCACAAAACCTATTTACCCCTATCATTTCACGAAATTTTGCATGTAGTCCACAAGATACTTCCTAACTTGGCCTGCAATGAATCCAGAGGAATAATCCAGATTCTCATCAATAAATTGATGAATTACAGGATTATATGACAGCAAGAAAACCCTGAAGCCTAATGATTTCAGATTGATTGGATGTTGTGAGACAGGGCATCCCTGTTGCTAATTAGAGTCTGGTGAAGTAATTTTAGTAAAGTAATTATATCTGAAAGTTCTTGGCTAGAAACACATGCAGTAGATTGAGTGTGAGCATGAATGGTGAGGTTGTACCATTGGGCTGTTTTATGACAGTGGCAAATGAGCACTCACTTATTTAGCCTTAGTGACATCTGTTTAAGTGATAGACTTACCTACTTATAAATAATAGAAATAGATTAATGCTCCTGACAAATCTAAAATTCAATGTTTGATTTTTGAAATTAAATTTGAAAGTTCTGAAATGAATATGATTGAAGGAATTATAGGAATGGATAAAATGAACACTGAAGACTTCAAGTAGGATGCCATCATTATTTAAATGAAGAATATGTAGGGTTATGTCATAATCAAGGCTTTATCTGTTGAATTGAAATGTGTGAACCTACATGGGCAAAAATGTATACATTTTTACATTAAACTGACAAAAACTTTCCAAATTTACCCTCTCTATCTTTTCTTTTGCAGATACATATCTGTCAAACTCGTGATTACTAAATGCAGTTCTGTCACATTAAAAAAATGTATCTGTGACAAAGATGCGATGACTGTGAACAAGGCCAGTGACACTGAGCTACAGCAGGACAGAATAAAGCAGAAGGTTTGATAATGAGAGATTACACTTTCCAGCTATTCTTGAGGACCAGAGGGAGGGAATTATTTGGTTTATGCTGGCAGCAATTTCCCTAAGCCACGTGAGATGGCATACCTCAAGCTGTTGCAAATGTAGGCAGAACAACCACAGGCCATGGCTCTTGGTTGGATCTAGATTCCCTGGGGTATAAAATATATTGAAAAGGCTCCTAAATAGGGGCTGATCACTCAATTTGACTATTTGAATGGAAGTCCCACATATTCTTCAATCACTAACACTTGTTCACAGCTCCCTTGAAGCTTAATAATCACTTCTGATTTTTTTTTTTTTTAAATTAGATTAGCTGCTCATGGTTACAGTTTTACAACTGTAACATATCAAATGTGTTAAGCAGTACTTATGCACTGGTCCCTTTTCTAGGTTCTGTAAAGCTGCAATGAACAAAGGTTATTAAGTCCCTGCTGTGTTTAAGTTTCCTACAGGTCAGTTATAATAAACTGTTTGTTTCTTCAGAAATGTACAGTGGTCACATTAATCTTGAAAATGTAAAAGTTAAACCAAGCTTTCCCAAGGAACGCTGGAAAAGAGAAATATATTAGTATTTATTTGTGGCTATTTAAATAGCCCATAATTTATCCTTTTTCTGTAGGGAAATTGTGGTTAATTGCAATGGTTAAAGATTGTGTTGTACATTTTTTTGAAGCAACAATACTTATAGCATTTTGTCCTTTAAAATGTCATCACAAAAAAAATCACTTGAGGTTTTCAGATTTAGTGAACAATAAACACCTTATCAAAATACAAATCCCAACCATTCTTATGCAAATTCTATGTCAGACATACCAATGACCCTTTTTGTCATTCCTCTACAGGAGTTGATTGATTCACACTACTAATCTAAAATATATATACAAATCACAGCACTAAGAAAAACGTCTTTTCATAATGTCAGATAATGTAAACTTTATTATAAAATACTTCACAGTTACATATATATTGTATTTCAATTTAAAACCAGTCAGGTGTTTTGTAAGGATAATGTGCCTTAGACTGAAGTAAGGCATTTATACTAAAAATGTGCTGACTTTATCCACCTAATTACGTTTAGATAGGTAAAAATGTAAATGTGTATACGTGTGTCTGCTTGTGTGTGTATCATACAGACCATTTGTAAATTGCCATAAAGATTAGTCACCTAATTAGTTGCTACTGCATATTATTTTTAAAAGATCCCAATAGAGGATACATTGGCAAATGTTCAGACCATCTTTATGTTGTTACATCTAATTGTAAACATCAACACATTTAATTATCAGGCAAGCATGAACAATTATGTCATTACTTTGTAAACATACATGAAAGGTTATGCATCACTGCCATATATTGTAAAATATTAGTAATATCATGAAAGACAACCATATCAAACTTTTTCCCCAGTCTTTGGTTTAATCATCATTTGAGAAAGTCACAATAATGAGGTTACTAACACAGAAGATTGTTTTCTGATGGAGAATATGTATCTATTGCAACTGAAAGTTTGAGAGAGATCTGCATTATCTTTCCTTTAATATCTGGTTGAAATTACTTATACAGGTTTATACATCCTTGACAATATTTAGTCACATACATGTCACCACAGAAAACAGAAACAAAAGTTCATTTTCCTTCTGAAGAGGACGTATGAAAAATGACTTACACACCTTTGAAGATACAGGGGAGAAAATAATCTATGATCATAGAAGCTGTACAGTAGTTTTTAATTTGTTTGAAAGCAGATAAGGAGTAGTAGGTAGTAATTTTATATTATCACTTTTACACATGCTTCTACACATAAAAGACAGTAATTTTAGAAAATGTCTAGAGTTAAGGTTGTCTAGCACTTTACCATTTTAATATTCAGTTTTGATTTGCATTAAATCTGCTAAATTTTCAAACTCTGGACTGAAATTTTTATGTCAGGTGTTGGATGCTGAATATTTTCCAAAGGTTTGCTAACACTATCAAAGCCTTTCATAAAAAATTCTTAGCTCATGCATGCTTTGGACCAGAACCCTCAATTTTGTCCAGTCAATTACAGTCAAGTTATGAACTTTCAGGTGGCATAGTTAATGCTGTATTAAGGAATACTACATATTAGGTCTTAGTAAGAACCTTTGAGAATTGAGCAATATAATTTCCTGAACAGTAGGCATGCTTAACTCATTAGTGTATGACACTATGTGCATTAGGCATCCATCAACTCTATCCAGCAGCTGACAGGCCCATACAGTCCAATGTACTCCAACTGAAAGAGATGAGGTCAAATTTGAAAGTGGTTTAGGCATGTCAGTATCAAACTGCATACATTCTAATAAACCTACTAAGACCACAGGCTCATTAGCAGCAGGGCCACAATCTGCCAACATAACTATACTATTTCCCCCTTAATTGCTCCAGAATTCTTTTGCTGTGAGAAAAATACCTGTGAAGCAAGCTTAGAGACAATAGCCTACTACTTACCAGCTATTTTCCTAGATATACTACTGAAGTTCTGTGTTGGTGATTATATACAAGATGCAACATGCTTCCTATGCAGGTAATTTTTGCTATTCGTTTTCTGGCAAAGAAACTGAAATCGTACATGTTGCAGTGCAAGAATGTTAATTTTCTAAGTTAGAAACTCAAATCTTAGGAAATGCAAGAATTAGGGTTGATTCAGCAATGTTAATTCAGCCCTCATACATATGTTTTAAGCTGTAGTCCTTATCTGTCTGTTCTTGCAAGAATTTTTTCACATTTTGCCTAATTGAATAGACTACACTATGTTCTGGAAACGTATCGAAGATAAACTGTGAGGGAGAATAATGACCAAGAGAAAACTGATTCATCCATCATGTAACTAGGAAAGTCTGTAGGAGCAGAGTATGTCTGGAAACGGTAGGTGAAAGATAAGGGATTTGAATGGTAACAGTGAGAACTAAATCTACCACAAAGTTCTAATGTGATGGTAATCGAGACACTTAAACCAAAATTTTCACATATGGCTGCTAATGGCTGCTAAAAATGGCCACATTTTCTGGGTACCTATTTGAGTCATCCTTGGCAGATACATAGAAGTGCCAAGTGATCACAGCTGTGACTGAAATGAGTTGGATCTATGCTTGTTATTTAAAATGCTCTGAAAAATCAGGCCCAAACTCTTTCAAATTAGCAAAATATTAGTGAAAACTTGATCATTTTAATTTCGTTCAAAACTCTAATTTCTTTTACAGATTTCCTTAATATTGGCAGAATTATTTTACAAGTTCTTGAGGTTTTAATCATCTTATGGTTTTAATACAGAATTTTTCAGTCTTTTGATGTAGCTTGCATAGGTAAGACTTTAATGCCCAGACACAAATTACCTATATTCTATCAAAGGTTCTGTGCCTAGTGTCAAACTCAGAAATTACATTAATGCTTGCAGTGTTTTCACTTGCAATAAGCTGATTTAGCCTCTGAACAAATTTGGCACTGTAAGGACTGACTGTAAACCTTAGCTGGTTAAATGAAGTTTCAGACGGGCATAGAGATGCTATTACCATTACATTATCCAGGAAGTTCATTTCCTTGCTTGTTTTCATCTTTTCTACACCCACTGGAAACGTGGAGTATCTTCATCATTTTCAGAAACTTACAGACAGCATCATGCAAGTACATATGTTGAATACTGAGATAATCAAGCATACATCAAAGATTTCAGTTTCTGACCTCTGGGCTTCTTCCAAGCTAGCTTTCATCTGATATGTGATTTTATTTTTTTAATTAATTAAATTAACTGACAGTTTATTTCCTGGTGGTAACAAGATCATATTTATAAGTAGGGTATATCCTGTATATCCTACTTTGCAACAATGGTTTTGGTAGGAAAACTTGGCTAGTTCTAGCTAGTGGAAAAAATCAGCTTTGGAGGATCATAAAATCACAGAGTGGTTGAGGTTGGAAGGTCATTAGTCCCACCCCTTTCTCAGGCAGGGTGAGCTAGAGCAGATTGCTCAGGACCATGTCCAGTCAGGTATTATCTCCACAGAAGGAGTCTCCACAACCTCACCATACTAACACACCTGTATTCAAGGTAGCTATATTTATTTCCTTCTTCAATTGCCTAAAAGTCCTCACTGCCAAGTGGTTATGCCATTATAACATAGCACAGATCAGTTTTCATCAAACTCTGACCTACTTCTAGGACAACTACTTTCTTAAACCGAATGCAAATTAAACACAATACCTTCCAAATCTGATAATCTTATCAAATAATAGAAGAAGCAGATCAAAACCTTAAAGAGTGAAAGTCACAATGATTTTGGCTGAGTTCGGTCCCTGTTTTTACAGGTCTTCATCTACTGTACAGATTTAAACAGTATAGAATGCATTTTCTACTCAAGCACTGAGCCTGCAAAGATGTAATGCACGCTTAAATTTAATGGATTTTGTCTCCATCGAATTCCAAAGCATTAGAGTTTTTCATGTTGTAAAGTTTCCATGTTTCACATGGTTGTTCCACCATTGTAGAACTAGTGTTTGTGGTCTGAGAACCAAAGTTTTCTGCAGCTTTGTGGAAGTCTGTTCTTCCTGAAAATTGAACTTTTGAACACTATAATGTATGACCACATATAAGTTGATAGTATTGTTGTTACTGTGATGGGTTGCAAGTTACTTTCTTTTTAAAGTCTCATATATTTTCCAAGTTATTACTGAGGAAACTGTTTGGCTTTCCTCTTTCATTATTGCTCTAGGCAGGTTTTGTGAAGGATAATTCTTTCATTACTGTTTACTATTTTTTTCTCCAGACTGTACTGAAATTTGGTAATAAAGTGTATGTTCTTCTTCCTATAAATCTGAGAATTATTAATTCTGATGAAATATTGTAAAAGATATTGCAGTAGTTCAGCAGACGACTAGGGAGAATGAAAAGGTTGCTAAGTCTGTTTCTCACCAGCAGAGATAATAAAAAATTCATACAAAATTCACCATTGCCTTTACAGCTCAGACTTTTCAGTCAGTAAGAGGTAGTGCAGGACAGGGTGTATGCATGTGGGGATATGGTGACTTGTGGACTTTATAATAAAGGAAGGTGAGTTTTCAATCAAAGGAAAAGGCTTGATCTTGGAAGGGAATGTAGAAAAAGAGAGGAGAGTAGTACCCTGAGCCTCAAAGTGTCATGAAGCAACAAAGTGCTGAAGTATTGGTCCTGAGTGCAAAATGGTCAAATAGCAGGAAGAGAAAATCATAACATGAAATGAGGGAGTATTTCTGAAAAGAGAGCTAAAGTTCTCTTAGATGTTAATGACTGGAAAATTATGGGAGATTCTAAGCTAAGAACGGTTGAATCACGTTGCTGAAACTTAGTGCAGAAAAAGTAAGAACTCATACAGAATTGGTGGTGTGCATGTTGACATAAGAGGGCAAGATTTGAGATAGATTTGAATGAATGAAATTGAGAGTGGAGACAGGGAAGAGGTGACACAGTGATAAAAATTTATCCCAACCTGTCCTTACTACAGAGTGTCCCAGTTTTCTATTTTAGCACTGAAAGTGAGATGAAGAGTGCCCTTTTTTTTTTTTCCTGAGTTTCTGGCCAGCTTCCTTTTCCCTGTGCCAGAATGTTTCCCTGAGAACCCCCGAACACAACACCCCAGTTTTTCACTTTAAAAATATGATCAGTCTGCAAGGAGATAGAAAGAATCTGCAGATTGCCACTGACTTACTAGTTATTTTGGCATCATTTTCCACATGACCTATCTTGGAAGATACAACTCACATTGTGAGTTATGCTTCCGAATGGAAGCCTTGATCTTTAATGGTTGATTTTGCAGCACCAGCCAGTCTCATAATTTTGATCTGAGTAACATCTTGGTCTAATGTTTTTCATATTTGCTATCTTTGCTTTCAGGTACACCAGTGTAAATATACTAGTATCCAGTTAAGTGTCTCAGTCTTTAGAAGTACAATTTATTTTGAATTATGGTCTACCGTATCATGAGGGACAATAGAGGTTCAAAATACACACTGACTTTCTAGCATGTAGTTAGTCTTTTGGTAACCATCCACCTTCATTAGCTGAATGAATATTTAGTATAGCTATCTGAAAAATAAATACTGATTTTCAGGCAGAGTGACTCCAAATATCTGTCATCACAGCTAGAAATCTAGAATCTTACCAAAAGTCTCTGGATGTAAATGTAAATTTGGTCTATTAAGGATAGAAGTTGGTCAGAAAGAGAAATAAAACCATTGATCTTTGACAGAAAAAGTAAAATAGATTCTGACTTCTTTATCCCTACTTATCTGTGAATTACTCAGGAATTCCTTTCCAGCATAAGTCCAGTGGGGAGGAAACAACATAACCTCTCGGTTCCTCAAAAATTTGCCATCCTACTGGGGTGATGGTGCTTCTCCCTTTTTGGCAACAAAGAAAAAGGAAAAGAAATTTCCTTCTCCATTTGTGTCAGAGAAGGTATTCCACTACCATTTAAAATGCAATTTCCCCCATAATGAGTAAGCTGCAGTGTTTAGCCTCCTTAAACATCCTCTGGATGGAAGTGCAATGTGTTCCAATACAGTTTGCTTTCACATGTGCAATTTGTTTGTGACTCATGAATCCCCATCAATATGCCTTCTGTAGAGGATGTTACAAATGCCATCAATCCTTTATTTGTATTTGAATCACATGTATAAGGCACTGAGATTTCATAAGATACCAAGCAGATTTTGAGGACAGCAGTTTTCATCTCCACAATTAAAAAAACCAAAAAAATCAACAAAAAAAAAATCATTTATGCGTAAGATTTTAGTGAAAAGTCAATGTGAAAGAGCAACATAAATTCCTGACAAAGGCTTCCCCCCCTCCAATCCCTCCCACTGCCTCTCCGTTGTCATCCTTAAGTATCACCTCTCCTTTCCATCAGGACTGGCACTCAAGGATACCAGATGGCAGCCTCAAGATTGTAGCACCCTTTAATGTCTGCCCTTTACTGTCTGGCAAAAGTGTTGACATTTCTGCCTTGAATGAGAACTGAAAACATTTAAAAATATATTCAACATGAACAGTCAGTGTCTAAGATGTTGTTTACACACTGCTAATGGGCTTTGACTTTAATAGAATGCTCCTTAGGTCTGCAGAACCCACAGTCAGGTGTGAACTGGATATTTTCTTCTGTTATTTCTATTACATTAGAGAAATAACCAGCCATGCTGCCCATGCACTTACAAGCTGCACATACTATTTCCATCATCAAATATGAAGGCACTATTGCGAGGTTTCTTGCTGGCATCAACCAGGCTATTAGAGTACAATCTCCTAGAACAGTCCCCAGGAAGCTCTGCCTCCTCCTCTAGAAGGAGCTCTTAATTGGTAGCATCAGGAAGAGAACAGGCTCTTTTAAGTTTAAGGAGCAGAAATAAGAAGCTCGTGCTATTAAAGACCAGAGTCTTGAGCAGTCACTGGATCTTCATACTCGCCGTCACAGGTTTTCGTCTTTAGTTGTGCACTGGTGTTCAGGAGGTAAATTGTACAAATGTTTCTTCCTTGCTGAAAGTAAACTTAATTTATTTGGTTAGCTGAACTGAGAGCAGAAATAATGGAGTGAATTGTTAATTTTTAAGAGTAAGCTTCAGGGAAATCTCTGGATTCTTTTTTTCTGAAGGACTCAAATCTGGGACCTGAATCCATACAACTGGTATTTTCTGTAAAACACTAAACAGTCTCAACAAACAGCAGAGCAGAGTTACAAGAAGCTCTTAGTAAGTCATGATATTGGGCACTGGCTGAATGCACTCCTGACACTTTTGAAGAAAGCACTGCAACTCCTGAAACTCATTTATAGCACAGTATTATTGCTGATGGACATTAAAAAAACCTGTTTGTCTCCTCTGCATTATAAGCTATTAGGTAGCTCTTCTTATAAAGTTTTGAGACAGCATTTCCTGGTTTACATGTTTGCAGAATTTTCTTTTTTGTTGTTAATTTGTCTTTAAATTATTCCCAGTTGTTAACAGGCAGAATTTTCCCATTAACAATATATATGACCCTTTAGTCTTCAAATACGTGGAACAATTCAAGACATATGGGTGACAAAATATCGAACATAATTTACCAACAAATCCCTTGGATTAATGTATACTGCTTAAAGATTTAGCACAGAAGGACTACACATGTCTGGGAAATGAATACTACTTTCTGCTTGCAAACCCTGTATTTTGACAGGCCATATTGTCTTGAGATGGAACATTGGAAAAAGAATGAATAATTTAATCAGAAATAGATGAGAAAAATAGTGTAAGGGACAGTACATGGATTTCCTTCTTGAAAGCTGAAGTGTACCCATGTTTCCCATGACCAGCAACCATTCCACACTAAATGGTGAGCTGATCAGAAGCAGGTTTCTTCCTGTTAGTTTCTACACCAAATAAATAAAACATTCAGATTGCTAGCAGATGCAGTGAGTTGTTCTGTGGATTTAAGGAAGCAGATAGCTTTTAGTGCCCTTACTAAAAGTCTGTAAGGTCATTTTAAGATTAAAACTACTACCCAGTTGATCTATTTCTTATTCAACAAAACAATTAAAACAGTAGCGTTCATCTCCATGAAAATGTTACATAACTTTACTTTTTGCATCCAAGCTTTTTTTCTGGAATAATATTCCATATGATTTCTTTATGAGAAAAAACAGAATACTATTGTACTTCATTTAGACATCTCCCTTCTCTTCCTCAGCAGCATGAAGAGCTGTAGGACAGAGTTATTTTTAGATAGAGTGAGCAGAGTGAGAAAATCTGTGTCTTATTTAGGAAGAAATACATATATTAAGAACTAAATATGAATGGTCTCTTTTGATCAAAAGAGGTGGAATACGCATGCAGGACACAAATGGCTTATGTCAAGGCATGTTGTTCCTGCATTTCCTTACTCTTCTTTCATATTTCAAATGCTGTTTTATTTCATCTTCACATTAGAACACGCTGAGTGATAGGGTTAGCGAGATCTAATGTTTTTAAATTTGCATGTCTGAAGCCTATTTATTGGTATTTTGATGACATCTAGCGGTGACAAAGCTGTTAGCCAATTTTATGTCCTATGCTGATGTGTCAGGAGCATCGCATTATGATGAATGCTTGTAACTGTGGGTGCAAAGCTGACATTTCGTAAGCTACAGAAGAAAAGGCTCAGCAACAGACCCTTCTTTCACTGACTAATGATAGGGGACAGCAAATTCTGGTACTTTTCAATACAAAGGAACTGTAACTCTTGCAGATTGTTTTTAGGATTTCAAAGTCAGGTTCCACTGATATTGTCAAGAGTGGTAGCAAAATAGCAGGCTAGCAGCAGGGTTAGCCGATGCCATAGTGAAACCTTGATAGCCAGCCTGTTCTTCAGTCTCCACCAACTGCCAACAAGATAAAAATACTGTGTACAAATTGCAAGTGCTCGTATGTGATAAAGCAATACCTGACAGAGAGCTGCAGAAAACATGGGGGGCTTAGATGTGCCTAAATGAAAGAGAACAAATCTCAGCTGCCCTGGTTGTGAATATCAAACCAGTTTTACATATGTTAGATGGTTGCCTTTGTTAGAATTCACATCCATATCTGCAAAATCAGTCTCAGGCCCAGTGTATGCAATAAAGTAAAAAAAGAAATCAAGCTGTGAGAATTCTCTTTTCTCTCCCTCAGAGAATTAGTGTTGAATAGAGATACTTTGGTTGAACAGCACTATTTTCTACAACACAAACATTTTATTTTTAATAAATATTTATGAGGAGTTGGCAGGGGAGGAAGAGGTTATATTTTGTTCATTAGAAAAAAACAGTGATTCAATAAATGACATTAAGCTACTGGCTTTTCTGCTTTTGTTTCAATACTATGAATATGTAGTGAGAGAGTGTGTGAGTGTGTGATTGTGTGTGTGTGTGTGTGTGTGTGTGTTTGAAAGAGAGAAAGAGTGTGTGAGACAGGTGGCAGTGGGGTTGCTATAGCAATTACTTGTCACTAATGATAGGAGGGTAATTACTGCAGCAAATTCCCACATAGCTATTGAGCATACAAGTTAGACTATTTCCCATCCTAAAATATTCTTTCTGTATTTGCAAGATTACCTTTCTCACCAGATGGCTACAGGCTACATTTCTAAAATTTACAATAGCATAAGACCAGAAGTTCATTAATTATGGTGTCACTGGCATCAGAATTTAGTCACCCTATTTTGCAAGAGGCAGTGAAGTTCCATCTTTTGGCATCTACTTTTCTCGGAACACAATATAAAATTTTGTTTTTCAGAATGCTTTTTGTAAGTTCAATGTCAAAAACACATTGAGGTCACCTTCAATGTTGCATTCGAGTAATCGAGATTAGTATGTGATTGAATCTGACTCATCACTTAATTGCACAAGATGTAAATCAGTTTTTTCTGCAGTGAACTAATAAAATTAAACTATTAATAACTGTGCAAACAACTGCAAATCAGGCCATGTTTGAAGGAAAATAGACTCAGGCTCTGAGAGAGTCATTGGGAGAGTTACATTGCAACATGTTCATTAGTACATTTTTCACTTCCCCTCTTTCCATTATTTGTAGCTTAACAGTGGCTTATCACCTCATGCAAATCAGAAGAAAATCTACCTTGCATTTCATCTTTAGGCTGGCTCATGCTGCAGTGTTTAAAACATTTATAAAGGAATAAATATAGATGCAACTTCTTTGCTAGTATATATAACGAAATTTTTTTGGTTTTTGTAATCATCACTAATAATATGGTCTCAAAAAGTGTGTGTCTCATTTCCACCAAAATATGGTGTTACCTTGGCTACAGTATTTCTTAATGATTCTTTTTTTCCTTAATGATTCTCTTTATCCTTTTACCTGCCTTTTACTAATGAAAATATGGATTACAGACATTACCTTTTAATTAACCGGTGGCAAATATATGGCATTACAAGCTGCTTTAGAGAGTTCATTTTTCCCCCCCCAGCTGGCTGGACTGTGAAGATTTGAAGGAATAGACAATATTTTCTGTCATTTCAAGAAGATAAAGTAATGGATTTCATAACTACAGGCTGGAAAGATAGCACCTAGGCTTCCCAGGAGGATGAGATTGTCTATTGTGCTATAATTAACAAATGTTTGATGCACTCCAACTTAAGTGTATTTCTTTCTGACTCACTTGTAAAATGTTAAACTGTGCATCTTTAGTTACTGGTATTAAAAACAGTGCAAATGTGCTTAGCTATGATTATTTCACTTCCCATCCTTTCAGAAAATTTATTGAGAAATAAATTTTTTCCTTTTCTGTTTCTCCAACATTGCATTTTATTAATGTAAAAAAAGATAACTGTTATTTGGTGGACTAGTATTGCTAAAAGAAACCCTTATAAAATGCAACTGTTAGGAGTTATCTTTTAGTACAACTGAGTTGTTTCAATTCATAGATAAAAACAGGTTAATATGCTGGAAGTTAGAATTCACTTGCCAGCTGGTGACCTTGTACAGTAATTAAAATAGTACTTGCTATAACAACATCAATAATTGTATGTTTAAATAAGGATTTTCACAATTTCCTTTCCTTTGTTTATGCCTCAGGTGAACATTTCATAAATGGGAAGGTTGATTTATAATCTGCTTCTGATGTGTGAATCAGTAAATCTTATGAATCAGTTTCTCCTCAAAGACAGCTCTTGAATTCCCAAGGATTTTATGAAAAGCACTTCCCATTTTCTCACTAAAAATATATAGTTTGATGCCAATTAAAATTCAGTGCACAGTCTATCCAGTAACCCTGATAATCAGTAAAAACATGTCAGAGAGCAAGATGGTTTCTCCAACTGAATGGAAATCTCAACAAGCAGTTAACCTACAATAGGAAGAAACTCATTACTGGGATAGCTTGCTGCCTTACAGCACTTGAAAAGCTGATTAAAGAAATAATGACGTGAAACGCTATAAAATCCTGGCAAAAGTGCTAGGGAGGATGATGACAGATATTTCAGCTTGCCGTAGTACTTTTTTTTTGGCTCAGAACAACAACAAAAAATATTGATTTGACCACTACACGTTACGTTAATGTACAAGAATGACAATTTCTTCCCCAAAAAGCCACATTGTTTATTGTTTCAGCTCTTTGACTCTTGATGACTTAAGTTCAACTCCCAGATGGACTTCTGACCAGCAGGGTAGCTGATTTCAGAATCAAGAAAGAGAGAAAACGTGCAAACTTGGTAAAGCGCTCCACAAGCTCCAGCTTGCAGAGCTCACAGAGATTGCAGCCCATCCAGCTCGCAAACTCTCACCTAATACAACATGCTGTAAGTTGTGAAAAAATGTGTTTAAGTATAAATAGTCTCTACTGGCTTCAGGAAGTAAAACTGTTCCCTTAGGTTAGTCAACACATTTCTTGCTGGGGAAGCTGAGAGGCCAATGTCCTAAGCTCACCAGTGATTTCTCCCTGTAAAATGAAAGTTAGCAATAATTGTGTGTATAATATTGTCTATTAGGTGGTGCATAAAGGCTTGCATTGTATGTACATACTGTAATTGTATAGAAAACATTACAGAGTGAGCCTGCTTTTAGCTTGATGCCTCATACAGTGGTAATTAAGGAGAACAGTCTTTTGATTTGCTACTATTTGCAGTTCTGCAGGAAAAACTGAGTTTAGGCTATCTTGTGCTGTGCATTGTTGCCATGTTTAATCTTTTGATTCGCTAGGAACAATTACATGCGACACCTATGGGGAATTTAATTGCTTAGCTCCTGCTTCTACAGCAATTGTAATTATGGTGCAGTATTATTTGCGGGGGGGAAAGAAGGGGGGAAGGAAAGAGAGAGAGGAAAAAAAAGTGTGGTGTTTTTTAGAACATAGCGCTGAATAATACCAAGGTTAGATTTATACAACAGCGTAGCTCCAAGAATTAGCTTCCAGAATTAACCCTGTGTTTCTTTTGATGAGAGGCCAGGCAAAATAAAGCATTGGTTATTGTAAATATCCTCATGTAAAGTTTTCCATTCAAGCCTATCAAATGCATTTATCCTCCTGATACATGTGGGAGTTAGCACAGCTTCTTTTTTTCCCCCTTCCTTCTCCAGCTGAGGAAACTAAGGCACAGAAGTGTGCTGCCTGGTTTGTCTTTATGAAAAACCCAAAAGAGAGCAAATTAGTATGTGAGAAATTTTTAATTTCTAGCATTTCCAAGCTCCTTTTACTTTTCATGGATGCAGCTTTGAAGGAAATAGAATGGGCAAAACCCATGCCTTTTTAAGCTATAAGATGTTTAAAAATTCTGTAAAATGGAACATAATGAATAAATGAATAAATGTTGCTGTGCATTATTCTGCTGATAACTCCTGTTGAACAGAATTGAAGATGTCATTGTCTGAATCATCCTGCACAATCCCCAACCAAAGGAAATTGTAGACAGGATTATCCTATTGCATTCTGAAGGAAATTTTAAAGAGAATCCAAGGAGCACTACTGTATTAAAATTTCTTTTTTTCCTTATAGAAAAGAAAAAATGACCATGGCTTTATTTGCAGTAAGGCATTTTTATTTCTTTCATCATCTATATGATTTTCAGAACTGATCTTGATGGCAGTTGGGAAGTCCTCCAGTGGCTTCACAAGTTAACACTAGTGGTATACAGATTAAAGTCAGGACCACAGAATAGAGCCCATTGTGGCTGAAGTACTCATAACATTTAATAGTTATGCTGAGGTTTATTTGTCTCAAATAAATACCAATCATACAGAAGTGAAATTCATTCAAAAATTTCCATGTTACCTGTTCCCCTTCAACATCTGCTATAGTCCCCTTTAAATGATATGGCCAAACACGTGACCTATAGATAGCAAAAAGGCAACCCTCTCTTTTGTATAATTATACTCTACCAGAAATATACGTTTAAGATAACTACTAGGTTTTTCTCTTTGCAGTCTATCAAACATAAGTTTAGTCATGCCAGGGAAGATACAATGCTATAATTGCCTGTATGAATCTTGGTAGCATTTAGACAATGTGCTGCAAAGTGAAGGTGCACAGTACATACTCCTGCAGATCTGCTGCTGTGATTAACCTGAAAAATTTTGTATAAGAAAGAAAGTAACTAAGAGAAATGTGTTTTCTTCAGATAATTATTAACTTCTTTTGATACTGACATCAACAGAACTGACAAGATCTTCTGAAAGTCAAGATTACCTTTCTGGAAGTTTTGCATTCTTTGTCATTAAAAGAAAAAATACCTCCATTGGCATTTTAAGCTTTTCCCAAGTTTCATATTAAAAAAGCTAAGGAGTCAATGGAAGATCCTTTGGAAGCCAAAGGGAACAAATCTTATACAAGAGCCACCATATATTTTTTTTCCACACAGTATATCCTCTTTTTTCCCAGTTAGTAACTGTAACTACATATAGTTATGACAACAGCCAGTCATTTCACTGAATTAGCAGTTCCATCTGTGAACTATCCATATCCAACCTGCCCACCTTCTATGATTATTTTGTAAAATACTTCTTCTGGACTGAAACAAGACTGGTCAGGTTTTCCACTCAGGACAAAAACTGTGTGTTCAAATCCAATGTGATAATCTCCCTGAGAATTTAGGACATGGGAACTGTCATTTAAACACCTGTATTTTGCCACCATCTGGCCAAACACCGGAGAAGTCATTTGAGGTCTTTGTTCTTTGAATTTCTCATTTGTAAAGATATTGTCAACCAATATTTGCAAATTGCTTTGTGTTTCTGTTGTAGGTTTAAAGCCATTTTTGTCTTTACTGTACCTTAAAACCATGTTCTGACTTTGTTTCCTCCAAATTTACATATCTAACCCCCAACCAACCACAAACTGCATCACTTGTTTTATAATATAAAGAGTGCAGGCATAGTACATAAGTGAAGAGACTCCAAATAGTCAATCTATGCACTTTTAAACATGCTTTTCCATTGCAGATATTTGCAAATGAAACCCTGTGATACAGCATTTAATTCCCATGAGAAGCGCTATTCTCATTATATCTTCTGTCTGTATACAAGCTTCTGCTGTGTTACTTGCATTGCCATTTTCAGCAGGGACTCAGAAGAGAGAAAGGATAGAAACTCACAGAGAATTACTAAACTGTAACACAAAGATAATGAACTCTAATGCAACAGGACAGCAAATTAAAAGACTGGGAAGTTGTTAGCCCATGTAAAAATAGGAAGAAAAAGAGCTTTATTCCATACTTCTGAAGCATTCTTCAAAGCTCAGAGAGCCTACTAAGTGAAGCAGTCCAGTTAATCTGCCTAGAGCTCCTCAGTTCGGCTCTCTTTACAAAAGAAATCCAACCAGACATTTTTAGGAGCAATTATTTTTTTATGAAAAGGAAATAACTAAGACCTAGAAAGGCACATTAGGGGCTAGAAGACACACTAATCAGGAAATGGTTTAAGATCCCTATTCAGCTCCATTTGTTTTAAAGTATTTCAAACCCTCTGAATACAGCAAATTCTACAAATAGCCAAATGGCTGGGAGACATAGTGCATATTGCCAAACAGATTTAAATGCAAAACCAAGAGTCTTGTTTTGTAAAGCTGTGGAGGGTGATTATAACACTGTCTAGTCTTAAGGCAAAGCCAGGTTTCACTGGTTTTATGTACTTCTCTACTACAGTCCTAATGTTCCCCTTCTGTTTAAATACACCTACAGAATGACAAACCCCTACAGAAAATTGGTGGTTCCAAAAATGGTATGGAGTTGGCAAAATCGTGCCCTGGTTCACAATATTATCAACCACAAACATTCAAACATCATAGAACACTCCCTGTCATTTGTTTTGGGACCAAAAATATAATAATTTTAAAATATGTATTTAATAATACGCTTTAGAATTTTATTTACTTTCATTTTTAAAACTCTTATGAAAATCAAAATCACATGTTAAATTTTGAGAAACATGAAGTCTAGGAATTTATATTTTTTATTAAAACAAATCCTCAGATTCCCATCTCTACAAATAATTTTAGCAGCTGAAACATACAGAAATGCACCACATATCACAAGATTGTGATAAAATCTGAAAGATGAAAATGTTGGATCTACGGGCTGCAGTTCAGTTTTATTGCTCAAGAAGTTTATGGGTATTGTCCTGTGAAAGGGTACAAACCTATTGTAATCCTGACCTTTTCAAGTAACTTGCAACCTGCAAATGCTCTGACACGTGTAATCTATGGGATTGGGTCAAGTTTGGCGGGGATTTTTTTTCTGTAAAAAAAATAAACCATCTGAATCTCTTAGTCTGGATAGAAACCTGAGAGTTGAAAGAAATGAGGGCAAGGTTTTCAGATTTTTGTGGAAAAAAGCACTATCACTCAGGAAATTGAATATTCAGCTGTGTCTGCAGGTTGTAGAAAGCTACGACATAATCTTTCAGCAGAATGAGAGAGACTTTCAAAGTCCTTTGCAAGGCTTGCAAGACAGAATAATTCAGAATATTTCAAACAAGACTGTTGATTGTAAAAGCACTTTTTCTTTCCACTTACCCACATTTCTGATTTTAAGGGCCCGCACAATAATGGTGAAGTATAGGGAGCTGAAAAACCCCTAAAAGCTGCATACAGAATCCCTGATATCAAATACAAACTATTTGAGAAATTTCATAAGCAACTGCAGCTATTTGAATGATAAATTAAAAACCTCTACTGAGAGATAATAAGTAAATAATGTCTGTTAAATAAAAATTAATACATGGGCATTAAACCAGAATATTAATATAGCCAAATGACAAAGACCAGATTTGTTCCTAAGACACCTGGAAACAATTTCAGAGATTTTCAGTAAAGAAGCACTGTGTCTCGGTTTCCACGTTTCAGCACAAGTTGCACCACGCGATGCAAAGAAAAGCAGAAATGTATCAATAAGCATGTAACTAGAAGACAAAGCTGTTGTGATGGTTGCAGTCATGCAGGAAAAGATTTTTTTCTTGGATCTCATAAAAATGTACAAGACAAAAGTTTCAGATGACATATTTGTGATATTGGAAACAAATTAACATTAGAGGAGGATTAAGAATGATAACTTGGTGGAAAAAGGTATGAATTATTCCTTCTTATATGTAGGTGCACGTTGCAAATCATCTTCACATTGCGATGCAAAAGTTTCCAAATGCAAAACCCAAAGGTGGGTTCTTATTAGCTGAATAAAAAGGTGAGAAAAAAAACCCCACAAACCTTAACTAACTTACTGGTATCCAAAAGTTATGATATATCATAGGTATAACACTGAAAACTTTGTAAAACACCTTTATTACATATAAGATCTCATCAACATTCAGGCTAAGTAAAAGTGGACCATGATGGAATTCTCCATCGATGACTAGAATATCAGTGTTTACCACAATAAGGCAAAACTATTTAAAAAGTGTTATAGAATAAGAGGTTTAAGTAGCTGAACACAATACTTCTCAACATAAGTGCTGCTATTAAAGACAAGAGAATAAACCTTCCACCCCAATAGGCAGGACACAGTTGCGAGAAACTGGTGCGAAAGTAGAACTAAGGCAAGAATGACAATTGCATGTAGAAGAAATGTGACTTCAACCTTTCAAAGTAACAGTTAAGTGATTCATTTCATGGTCATGATAACTATTCTTGCAGATCACTCTGGTTACACTCATTCCTGAGGGTCAGTCCTGGAAGAGGCACCCAAGCTGAAGAAAACTAACGCTAACACAGGTTTCCATTTCTTTCAGGGTACTCAAAATGTTCATATGTTCCACCACTGACAAATTCTTACCTGATCACTAATAGTGAAAGTCATTGCACACAACAAACAAATGCTACGATAGAAGCCCAGCTGAATCAGTTGTTTGGATAACAACCTCCCGGGGTTCAGTATTTAAACCCTATGAACAAATGTCCAATGAAACATAGAATCACTTTAGCTAAAAATTTTTCTGTCTCCCAGAGTGTTCTACTAAGTGATTTTATTGGGTATTTGTTGCTATTTTTATTTGGCATTATGTTTTCATTTGCACTAAATGGTAAGCAAAACAGTCTCAACTTCAATGTTCAATTAATTTAAGCGTTAAAATAATGACTGTTTCATGGAATCTAGCTTCATTTGAGCCAGATTCTGTATCCTTTTTGCATTATCTCTTCCTATCCTTCAAAGAATGTTTCAAGAAAAATGTTTATAAAAACCTCTTTTTGTTCTGCTAACCCTGCAAACTAAACATGTTCCATTTATTTTTAAATTAAGTGAAAATTAGCCAGGTGTGATAGATAAGCTTTCTATACACAGGTCTAAATATTGACAAAAGGAGACATGTCACTGGAAAAATCGTCTAGCAATTATCACGTTAGCATGTTAAGTGGAAAAAGATGTGAAACTTCCAAATGTGTCAATACAGATTATTTCATTTCCACCAGCTATCAGCTATACTGTGAACATCAGTGCCTTAATGTCTACTCAGCAGCAGGTCAGCTTTTGCAAGCAAATACCTTAATGTGACATCCAGAATTGTCAGTGAACAAAGTATATCCCCTTCAGAAATGGGCTGCCAAGCAAATATTAGACATTTCTAGAAGGCCAGAAAGTACTGTGATAAAGCCGGAGGACAGGGAAAGGAAGAGCAGTCAGCTAGGACGGTCTTTCTCACAGACACGGCAGTGATTTTCAGGTCCCAACCTGCGTGGATAGGGAATAAAGGAGAAGGAGCTGGTCACCATTTCCCCAGAAAGGAATTAGAAGCAGAGAAGAAAACATGCTAAACCCCTTTCTAATAGTAGGTCCAAAAAACAGCTGAGATTTTAACCTCTGGTTCTGCCAGACTAAATCCAATCTGCTTCAGTACAGTCCTGATTCTTTTACAATTGCCTGGTCAAAACTTAAATGCGATTGGCAGTCAAAAAAGAAAACCTTTTCCTCGCTTTCTTCCAAACTCTGCTACTTGTTTCAGATCCCTACACATTAATAATTTCTCAGATAAGGAATGTATTTGCCATTTTCATAATCTAGTGAATGTCACATTAGTTGCAAGTCAGTTTAACCTTTTCAATTGCTGCTGTCTATCAAGAATTTTTCAGTAAGTTAAATTAAGGCGCCTTCATTAGTGAGTAGCAGGCAGAGCGAGGAAGACAGAAAAATGATCAGTGTAGTGCACTTAAAACATAAATTTTTCTTTACAATGTAAACAACTCATTTCAAGAGCCCTGAGTGGACTAGTGCCTGCAGTAGGTTTGAAGTTGAAACTCCTTCTCTGGAGAATAACAGCACTGGCAAATATGTAGCAGCTTACAAGAGCTAGAATCAGGATGGATAATACCTCTCAGGATACATTATTTTGGAGGGGAAACTCACAGGAAGTTCTTAGCCCAGTGTGACCTAACAGCATGAGACGAATGCCCTTGAGACCAATTAAATTTTCCTTGAGGCATCTCATATAACCTAAGATTTTTTAATAGATTTAAACAAAATAATAATTTACTTTTTAAAAAGCCAGCATTACATGATATGTGCTCAAAACATGCAACATTTTTGGTAATGATTAATCTGATACGTGTCAATATAAGGTAGGAGCATGGGCACTACCTCAAAGCAAGCCTGGGGACATCTATAGAAAGAGTAACACTGATTTACCATTATTGTGATTTAACGGTTACTGCGACCGGTACTGAATGACTCCAGGCTACATTGTGTAATTTGTATAGGTAGTTTTGTTAAGAGCTACAGTACACTACTGTTGTATTCTGGCTAAATTATGTCCCTCCTTTGCAGACTTCTCTAGGAGAACGCATGTGGGCAAGGTAGAATTTATGATGCAGCTTGATCACAGAAATCCAGTTGCTGAACTTGTTTATAACAGCATTCATTGCACCATGGTCTAACAGACCTTTTTGGGTGAAGATGAACAAAATCTTCTTAATTTTATTTGCACTAATTTTTCCTTAGAAACATCCTTGTTATTTTAAGCCTCTTTTGCCTCAGCAGTGAATTATGCAGGCCGCTGATGGGATAGTGCAAACATTATTCAAAGCTTGAAACTACTTTTCCAGAGAAACAAATCTATATATGCTAATTTTTAACAAGTACTGACATTATTAAGATGTACTACTTTCCCATCTATTTCCTTCATGAATTTTACTATTCTTTGACTTCTAGGCAAGAACTGCCACACACATAAAACAGTGACAAAAAGGTGACATTCAGATAAACATCACAATTTTTATTGAAGCGCCTCTATGAACAAATAGGTTTTTCCTATATTTCATTGCAAATAGTTTGCATGGTATTAAATGTAAGATATTGCAATCATCACTTTCTTCCCTTTTTCAATATTCTCGGGAGTCCAGGGCTTGCAATCTCCAGAAACAAATACGAAGTATTTCAAGATAAAATTTCAGAAGCTAACAAGAAAGGTATTTTAAGATTTCCTTTATGTCTTTTTTTACTCTGCCTTGGTGCTCAGCATCATGCAAGATTTGGCCCCAAGTCATGGAGATTTTAGGCAATAGTTTCCCCATGCTTAAATTTTAAAAGTAGTTGCCATAGCAACTGCCAGACACAGCATATGGTGTGTCTGTTACCTCCAAAATAACAGAGCAATTTCTAAAGAATTTTCTTTACAATATGTTATGAACCTTTGTACTTTTTACAATTTTTCAGAGTGCAGTATAAGGTACTGTTGTTCCCTGACATTCTCTTCAAGTTGAATGCTCATTTTGTAATTTTCTCTTTCATATTAGGCAAATATTTCCCTCTCTTTCTTGTCTTTTTATTCTCCCAATATTCAGTAAAACATGAAAGAATAAAGTGAAGAAAAGGAGACATCTATTAAGCTATATCTAAAGATTTTACTTAGTTTTGCTACAATGTTACCTTTCCTTCATGGTGACAATCCAGAAGAAAAAAATACAAAGACAGAATACAGAAAAAGACAGAAATCCGATTAAAACTTCTTTAACATATAGGTGCTGGGCAGTCAGACATTTTGCAGAACTATATGCAGCCTTCAACACTTTGAATCCCGTACTTGCCCAGCATCTCACCTTCAGCGAAGACTTTATATCTGTGCAATGTGGCCTCAAACAAGAGGAGCTCGGAAACACATCTGTCACTTCTTGTTTGTTAGGCAGTACATTCTCCTTGAATAGCCAAGACCTACACTGAAGACTCTCTTCCAAGATGGCTTGGCTCTACTGTGTGTAGCTCCTGAAAAGAAACCCCCTAGGACAGCTTGCAAGTGGGATGACACTACCTACCTTTATCCACACACTGGAGAAGATCCCACTGTCTAGCAGAGCTCCCCACAGTTAAGCATTTCAATGCTTGCCTTGCCTTGTAGAATCACATGCAGATTCAGGAAACAAGGGAAATGGGCCTTTATTCCTCCTTCTGCCCCGTTGTGGTTGTATGGCTGAGACAGGATTAAAAGAATAGTTACTAGGATACGTAATAATGTTCTGCTCTCTAATTCTCTGTCCCCTAAGTCCTTCATTCTGACAACTTTCTGCAGTTAAGGCATCTTCTGCATAAATCTTCTAAAAAATTAAAAAATAAAACTCCACCAAAACAGGATGTATGAGTGCACATTTAATTCTCCCCCTGAGGAGAACCTAAGAAAGAGAATGAACTACTCATTATACACTTTGCTTAATGCACAACTACAAGGTGCTGGCACTACCCTGGTGAAGATAAAAGATGGTGTAAGAATAGGATGAAATATTTTAAAGGGAACTTTGCATGTTTGGTTTTGTTTGGTTGTTAGGGTTTTTTTTCTTTTATTTACTCTTCATTTACGAGGGTTACTTCTCAGGAAAGGGGTAATCATACTGTAATTAGAATTCCATGGGATTACCTTCAAGAAATCTATGGCCAAATGTTTTGCAAAGAAATGCTTGTATTTAATTAACAAGTTGCATGGTTCACAGCAGCAGTTTATAGTGTAGATATATCTTTTGAAATCTTCTTTTGCTGCCTGGGCAAGGGGAGAAAGAGACCGAAGAGCATAGCAGCAAGTACTATTTCTGGGCAAGAGCAGCTTTCAGTAAAGGCTGAATGACTGTGCTGTGGGAAAACAGGGATAAATTTTTGCTGCTAAAAAGAGGCTAGTGACAGCTTTTTTTTGCTAGTAATAGCAGTTGAAGTTAGCTAATAACCATAGTAACAGGAAAAGCAATGGTAGTAACTGGGTTTTAGCTGCTAAATGGCAGCTGCTGAATGGCAGAAAGAGAAGGAGTGTCATGTGTGAGTTTCACCCCATGTTAGTCATGCATTATCAGTTTATTAACCTGGAGCATTTAGGAGAAGAAAATTACTTATGGTGTCATGACTGATTGAAGGATAGTGAGAAAATATGATAAATATGTTAAATTAATAAAAAATACATCATATTTATTGTATATAATGTAAAAGTTGTGATAAAATGAAAATTCAATAATGTGGGAAGATATAGTTGTAATACACCATGCCACACTTTCAGTTATGCTGTAGATAATATCATAGCATGTAGGTAGATCATGAGTGAATACCCATGAAGGCAATGTTTCTCTTAGATTTGTAGTTTAATAGGTTTTTGTGGCTTAGTTTTCCTTGCCAGCTCATGGATGGCATGATCTGTTGCATAAGACACACACTTGACATTAGGGTCTTCACAAGTCCCTAAAGGAACACTTGATCTCTCTCCTACTTAATCACTTCCCTCTTCCGAAGCAACCCCTTTTCACTGAATCCTGAATTTTTCTAGTTCTGCTCTTAGCAATCAACCACCAGACCTCTTTGTGTACAACAGGAGGCTGAAAGAAGTGGGTTCGTTCAATCTTAAGAAGAATAAGCAAAGGGGAGAATTTACTGATCTTATTGCTGTCTTCAAGCACCTACTTAGGAGCGTAAGGAAGAACAGAGCCTAAGTCCTTCTAGGGCACCCAACAATAGGATGCAAAGTGGTGGACACAAATTGCAACATGGAAAATTACAATTATACGTCAGGAAAAATATTTTCACCATAGCCAAACAGTGGAACAGGTTTCCCAGAAAAGTTGTGGCACCACCATCACTTAGAACTCAATAGGGCAAGGTACTGAGTAACCTATTTAAGTTGGTCTTGCTTTGGGAGAGGGAAAAGCAAGGGGCCAGATGACCTCAAGAGGTCTCTTCCAAGCTAAATTATGTGGTGATTCTGTGATTCTATTCAACTCCAGTTCAGGAGTGCTTAGCTGGCAGTGTTTGTCATTGACGAAACTAAACTAATTGAAAATCTGAGTATGCCTAACAGAATAGGTCCCAGTTATAAGTGAAAGAGTGTGATTTACCCAAAAATAGTTTGTGCCACAGAGAGAAAGGCTGGTATTTTTCTCTTTTGTATGTATTTTTTTTCCTATATTGGCATAGAACATGTTGAATTTAGTAGAGTTATTCCTGATGAAAATATAAATAGCACAGAATCAACTTCTAAACACAAATGCAACAAAAATAAAATAACTGATAAGTTTCCTTTCAGTGTTGCTTATTCTATTCCAGGAAACACAGAACCCAGTAAGTTACAAAGTCCCTCTATAATTAAGTGTAAGGGAAGTATATCTCTACAGTGTATTAGTGACTTCATGTAAACATATTTTCCTCCCAAATGGTTATAAACAGGCACACCATAACCTCATTTTTAGCTTTTTTCCACATTATAAATTCATTTTTCTCTTTGCAAAATGTCTCTTTCTTTCCAGCAGGTTAATCCCAGGAGGTCTGGTAACTACAATTACTCCATTTAAATATTCCACATATCTGTCAAGACTCAAAAGAATTCTGTAGTGTCAGTTTAAATATAAATATATATAATTCTAGTTAATAATCATCACTTCAAGTCTGTTATGAAAACTGTATTAGTCATTCAGAGTGTGTGTGATGTTGTGCATGTATGCAGCATTTGTTGCAGCATTTTCATTGATTTATTGGTTAAAAAAGCAACCATACTAACTGTAACACATCAATGATCTCATGAAGAAAACAATGCTCTTCAGAGGTAAACTTGTCTATAAGTTTTTATTCTAATTACTTGAGGAAAAGTCAACAGAAATTTCTGAGATTTTTATACAGAAAAAGCTGAAAAATTATATAATAATGTAAAAGCAAATGCTAGCAAAACATACTTGACATTTTTCATTTCTCTATCATTTCCATCTAAAGAAAATCTTTTCGTTTACCAGTGACTAGAACTTTATTTTTTCTTTGTAGGGGTTAGGAAGGTCTGGAAGAGTTGACAATTTTCTGCCACCTTCTAAATAGCCTCAAAAACTACACAGTTAAAAGACAAGCATCTTAGCAGATTAGAAACTAAATTTGTAATGTTGATCAAATACAGATCACAGTTTATTTTCCTCAAGTTGAATGTGCTCATCAGGTCTTCATTCACTTAGCCTGCTAGAATAGCCCTTGCAATAGAGGTAAGTGTGTCACTATTTTTACAATGACAGTTTCAAAGTAGCAGAACAAGTATCCTTATGCCCAGCAAACACAACTAATACCAATGAATAGCATTTTTAAGCTTTTAATCTCCATGACAACCCACCTCAGATTCTTCAATAAAATGCCACTTTAAATGCACGCAAACCTACTCATTTATGCACACCTACCATGTGTTCATAAATATCACTAGTGCTGTGCATCTTAAAAACATATATAATACCATTGATGCCTTTCTCTTGGAAAACTAATCAGTCAGTGCTCCAGACAAAAACTTAATTTGTATCCTTCTGCTTCTATTAACTGTTGAATAAACAAAAGGCAGAGAGATGCATACAAAATATGTCTTAAACATATAAGGACATACCTTGAGTCTTGGCAAGCATCAGGAGAAATACCTGACATATAAATAATCAGAAGAAGCACTTCAAAGACTTACACAATGAAATCACAAATTGCATAGCAGAATTATTCACAGTACTTTTTCTGCCTCAGAAAGGAAATAGTTGTCTTAAATATTATAAGCAGAGCGCTCACTAAGCTGTGTGAGTAAGGATCCAATTACTGATATGAGTCAGGTACTGATGTAAATGTGGCTCACACCTAATACTGGAAAATCATGGCAAACTTTAAAAAATTGTCCAAAGTTCAATTTAAGCCAGTCCAGGAAATGGAACATTGCAGAGATCTGCCCACATAAAGGAAACAGACACCTGCTGCCATTTGCTCAGTTTGTAATACTGCATTTACAAATCTTACTAATTAGAGTCCGTTATCGTAAAATCATAAACTGGTTTGGGTTGGAAGGGACCTTAAGATCACCCAGTTCTAACCCCCTGACATGGGTAGGGACACCTTCCACAAGCCCAGGTTGCTCAAAGCCCCACTGAGCCTGGCCTTGGAACACTTCCAGGGATGGGGGAGCCACAACTTCTCTGGGCAACCTGTGCCAGTGTCTTACCACCGTCATAGTGAAGAATCTTGCCTGGTTTGTGTTTTTAGGACTACTGGTGCTGCCAAGGTCTGTAACACACCTGCTGGGGGGATGCATAGCATCAGTGCAGAATGCAGTGTTGTCACAAATAAAGCACAGTGTATGCTCAGACTTGGAAGTGGGCCTGCCAGACTTTAATTTGCGTGACCTGAATGGATCACCATAGCTGCAACTCATATCCTCCTCCAGTCTGTGGTTTCCAAAAGCAGCATTCCCCCTGCCCCAACCCTCTGGAGCCTCTGCTCCAGCAAATCCTGCCAGCATTTCTACAGAACCTGTTTTAACAATCTCTCATATTTAGCACCCCCACCCAATCACAATAGACTTTATTAGTGAGGGTTAACTGCATGTTTCAAGTACGATTTGTACCTGTTAAGCTACTCTGCAAGGTAATAGCTGACAAACTGAGCAGATCTCTTTTCCCTTCCTTCTTCCAGGCTGTGTCAAAGGGTAGCCTAGCCATAGAAAAGAAGAAAAGAAAATGAAAGAAAGGAAAGAAACAGGAAAAGGAAAAGGAAAAGGAAAAGGAAAAGGAAAAGGAAAAGGAAAAGGAAAAGGAAAAGGAAAAGGAAAAGGAAAAGGAAAAGGAAAAGGTCATTTGTGCATGGTCGGTGCACAGCAGATGACATAAAACTCTTGTGAACCTCACTGCCAGCCTGGAAGCACAGGTGAGAAACTCAGCAGAGAGAACTCTTAAATGGCACCAGGTATCTTTTGGGACAGACAAGAACAGAAAATCTCAGCATTCTCTTTCTTATCTGTTCCTTTCTGCACTGACCTCTGCTACAGAACAACACTAGGCATAGAGGAGCAAAGGCCACTTCAGCATACCATTATTTGCATGGTATGTCACGGGACTTTAAGGGCTTAGGAAGCGTTCATGTTGGAAGCCTTCAGTGAGCACATGAATGGCTTGGCCCTTAAAAGACTCTCAGAAAGCATTACGGATGCACACTAGTTGGCTGGTATACTTTGCTAAAAGACACAACAGGACCGAGCTTCAGAAAATATGAAGAGGCAGGGCAGGTGAGGGAGCATTTTGTGGTGGTGGAGTAACCAGTGCTGCATAGCTAGCATGCAGTCATCCTCGAGAAGTAAACTATTAGATATGTTAACTCCACTTATTCATTTCAGATTAGCACTCTAATAAAAGTTCCTGATTTAATATCAGCACTAACTTTTGCTGTTGCATTATTCAGTCCTGCTTCCTGCAGTCCAGGTACATCTCCCATAATAGACTAGTAATGCTTTCTGTCCTAAAACCCTCCAGTGTGGCCCCCCCCCTTCTATGACTCTTGTCAATAGTGAAGACATATTGTGCATCCTAAAATGGCATTGCATTATGCTATAAAATAAAGATAACTTGCTTAAGCTTTGTGGATAAGTGCCAAATTAAGTTTATTTTCAAACTTCAATACATTAAGCCTGCACTCCATTTCACTGCAAGCCAACAAAATGAGTCTGTCAAAATGTATTCCTCAAAAATTCCTGCTCTGCCCTGTAACTTGTTTGTATAATACTTTCCCTGCTTTAGAAACTTCAATATGAATTCTTATTGAGACAGAAACTCATCTGCCTTTTAATTAGGCATTTATGCTCGTTCTATATCTGGCAAAAAGACAAAGTCTAAGAGGCCAAAATTGAATTCTTTCCCTAAAGAAGACTTAAAATCTTTTCTCATAGTAAAAAGTAGAGTTCCAGGGTGACAGAGCTATATACAAGAGTTTACAAGTCAAAATAAAACCTTCCTGCAAAAAAAACCTACTTGAAATGCTTTCTCTTCTAGTCTTTCATTGATGACCAGTTGCACCACTTTGACGTTTTCATTATCCTCCCTCCATAAAAATGGTTACCTAAGTTACCAAGAGACATTGTATGATATATAATATATAATCTCCTTTAATTCATGTTGAATGTTGCATGACATCTCAAAATACTAATGCTTGATTGTACTGTTTAGACTGAACATCTAAATTTCTTACCTAGAGTTTCCCTGAAATGATTTGTTTTGTAAGTTGATGCTGATGGTGACAAAAAGAGTTTAGCTATGTTATCTGTTATTTAGGTACTTATTACTCAACAAAAGGTAACTTTTAACTTTAAAGGTAACTTGAAGAGTTAACTTGTTTTGAATTTCTAAGATGCAGAGAGCTCCAGGTTGGCCTGTTCACCTCTACAGCAGGAATCATTGCAGAACATAAAGCTGTAGAGATTAACCTTATTGTTTTCTTACTATTTCTTTAAGGCATTGTTAAAATCAAATTAAAAAGACAGCGAGTTGGACTTTTCATGGTGCCTGGTACAGTTCGGAAAGTCACAAGTTCAGAGATACTAATTCTTATTAATCACAACGATATTTTTTACACTATAGCAACCACATTGGAAACAACTTCATTCTCGATAAAGAACCCTGTGAGCAGGTAGCAAAAAACTTTTGTTGCCACCTCTCTTTCTAATGGAAATCTAACACAGGGACCACAGGTTTTACATGGAATTAGCAGAGCTTTTCAGCTGACGAGACCCAAAGCAGGTTATTAGAAGATTTAGCCATGCAATCCACAGTAATAATAACCACCTTCTTCCCACTGCATGCGTTTAAGGGTTAAAACAATGCTTCACCTTTTTTAAAAAAAAAGAAAGTTTTATATGTTAGTTTTGTAACTACTGCATCATTCAGTTAATTCTCAAGTCAAAACTACTCTTTGTCTGGGATCCTAATGACATTTACAAGGCCTACAATTAAATAAACAAAAGATACTTTGCCATTTCTCAGTGTCTTGTCCCTGTAAAAATCACATACTACACTTCTGCAGAAATGTATCTTTTCTTCTGTTTAGTTTATTATCTACAGAGAAGTTTTAGGTATCTTTTTTTATGTCTTGTAGCTGTAGTCTCTAAGCTGTATGTAATTGCTTTCAATGAAAAAAGAAAACTATAATGGGAATAGCTTTATTGTCATATTTTTACTAGTGGGTGTGAGAAGTGATTTAACTTACAGGTACTGATTATTTAATTGTATTGATATGGAGCATACAGCCTACCATGACTAGTGAATCATTCAGACTGACAAGAGGAGGTGTAAAAACTCTTCTTGCTTCTATTCTGCCACATCCTTCCAGTTTTACAAAAGAAAAAGCTTTATTCATAGGTGGGGGTTAGTAAGCCATTAAAGTTCTTGATAACAGCTATGAATGCATAAAGCAAACACGTCAAATCCATGCAGTATAATTCTGAAATTAACTGGATAATGAAACAAACTATTCTGAAGGATGACTATATCATCAGATACACAATATAGCTGACTCTGAGCCTACATATGTTTTAAAAATAATCTTTGTAAGCTTTACAAAATTAAGCTTATATGTAAATTGCTTATTCTAATGTGTTCCATTTCATTTGTTAGCGTGTGACCTTTATTCAACACAACTGTTGCATAAACCCATTTACTTTTTTAGATGTGAAAAGACACCACAAACTATTAAAGTCTCAGATACATCATTATGTATGAAAGTAATTGTAATGTGCATTTTTAAACCTATAGCCCTGCAGCAGTAGTTGATTAAAAGAACATGAATTTAGTCTGCAAAATAATTGTGCTTTGGACAATACTTGACCAAAAATAATCAGCAGAATTTAGACAGATTCTTGGTCTGGCTTTCAGCAACTTGAACAGAAAAAGCTACCTACAGATAGGCTTGAATATGACTGTTTGAGCTCTACAGTAATAATATACAAGAATAACAGGGCACAGATTTTAGATATATAACAAAGCACAGGTTTGGGGCCCAAAAAGTCTGGTTTTCTTTTCTTCTTCAGCAGCTTTGTTCATGTTTTTCACCAAACACAGGATGACAAAAAGCAGATGAGTAAGGGATTCACATAAATCTGTTATGCTTTTTTCATTATCACTTTTTGATAAGGGTAATTAAAAATAAGATGCAAGTCATCTGCTTTCTTTAAATAGTTATAATTTTGTATAGTTACAGCCAACAACAGATTTTAAAGTTATACTTTTCTCATTGTTTTTCCTATAGTATTTAAATAATAAATATCTTTGTGTGGTTTTTTCACTATGTAGTATACTATCCAAAATTTTTCTATTTTCCAAAATTCCTTTATTAGTACAAATGAATATTCTAAGAAGCTGGGTAAAAGTAATATACCGAATGCATTAACAAATTTGCCTAGCAACAGAAACATTAAGGGTAAGATGAGATTTTTCTTTTCATTACTTTTTTTCTTGTTATTAACAGAAGAAACAAAATAAGGTAAAAGCTGTGTTAGAGGAGATCCAGCATTGGTAAAAGAGTTTTGAACTTGTGATTATATTCACTAAATAGTGAAAGGGTCCTTCTAAGTACTGCCATGTGCTTGTTTTGCCAGAAATGAAGTGGTTTTCTTCAACAAATTACCAAAAATCTGCCTGGTACTTGTAATCCAAGAAGAGCAGTGTGGTTGAAGGGAATTTTTTTCTCCTTTTTTTTGTTTTGTACAAAAAACAACCACAATGGGTCTGCCTGCAAGGCAAAATATCTCAGAAAATGAAAATATTGACCATGGTTGTATACTCTGCACTTCAGAAGTGACACGCTAGTAACGGCCCATGGGAAGGAAGCTGGCACATCTGGACAACTCTTTGGTGAAAACAAGTTATATTTTATGGAATAAAAATGAATGAAATTTTTGGCTGGCAAGCTGGCTGGCTACCTTCAGATAAGGAAGCTAAACTATACTAACTAATGCAACATGAAAAAATTACTAGTTTCACTTGGATGACACTTGAAATGAAAATAATCCTGGTCTGAGGTGAAGTTTGCACATCCTGACAGAAGAATCTTTCTGCTTGTAAATTTAGTACAGCTTACTTCTAACAACTGGGATTTCATGGTTGTTGATCTCCAAGTTGCTTTTCAGAACAGTGCATAACAATATTTTTATTTAAACATGAACTAAAAATTACAAGTATGGTAATTCGCCCTATTTATCAATTTATAATTACTAAAAAGGATGAAACCACTAGAATTGAACTTACGCTTTGAAATGACAGGATTGATGAGAATCATAAGAACAACTTAGACACCTGAGTAGTTAGCGAATGTGAGCATTAATACAGGATGTTGTAAGTCTGATACAGAATTCTATTAAAATATTGTTATTCAGCACCAAATTGTAAAAAATATTTTTAAATGAGGTGAAAAATCATAGAATTGTAAAGCTTAAAGAACAGATAATGCAATTATAACAAGATACAGGTGAGCTACTTAAATTATCATATTCCACTTAACTCAGTGATCATAATCATTTTGCAACTCTATTATATTGAGCGATGAAGAATAATTTAGAAAATCATTGACTCCATCTAGTGGTGATTTTCTGTAATTTTCACTTACAACTCTATACCAAGCTTTGACTTTGTTACACTTCAAGAAACAACAACAGATAACAACAGCAAGCCAGTTGATTAATATATGAAATGCTTTTAGAGTTTTTCTAGTATTCAAGTAAACCAGTTTCAGAACCTATGCTTAAGTGTATAAATTTTAATCTTAGGAAAATCAGTTGGTAGTAATGCCCCTATCTCTTCCAAGAACGGTGCTGAAAATATCTTGCAAAGAAAGTCGGCATCATTTTTCATACACCACAGCTTGGAAAGCTGACACAGGGGGAAATGAGACAATTTTGGCCAGTGCAAGAATGTGGAAAAGAACCTCAGCCTCATCAGCCACTTGGCTCAGCCTTGTCCTGCAGAGAACCAGGATGAGGGAGGCAAAGTCTTTCTCCTTGTACGTCTTTGGCTCAGATCACATACTAGTGGTGACTGGTACTCTGTACTAACATATGAAATGAAATGCTCTATTTTCTTTTTATAACTTAGAGGAGGGACCTATGCCACTGCAGCCACCACCCTGCCTATTACAAGTAACCAAGTCTGCAGCCTGCTGAGATGGTATAAAGACTCAGACCTCAGAACATGATCTGCTTGCTCAGTCGCCATGACTGTACAATTAAACGGCATGAAGAAATTTACACTGTCACTCCCTGACGATCTAATTTATTTCACAGAAAACAAACAAACAAACAAACAAGAAACAGGTTAAGTCCCCAGGGCAATAATTGTAATTTTTCAGAAGTATTTAATTCAGATGAAGTAATTATGGAAACTCTTGTTTATATAACAATTAAAATGTAACTTTGCTAGCGAAGTTTGAGATTTGGAAAGCAGCACCCCCCAGGCTGCCACATGTTTGTTCAGGGTCATTGAAAGGAAAATTGAGTCCATAGCAATCAGAATAAAAGGAACTGGAATCAAAAGTGAAGACCATTGTCTTGGGGGCGTGTGGACGTCAAACAAGGTTAATTTTGATTTCTGCTGGACCTCAGGAAGGAGGCCCAGTATTCACCTTCAGAGTTTCCATGACAGGGCAACAAAAATGTCCCAAATATTGTTCTGTTTTCTATGTAAAGTCAAATACATAACACCGCCCAATTAATAATTTGGAAAGCTAAGAATAAATTGTAAATTGGTCCACAGCTCTGATAAAATAGCAATTACTGATATAAATAAACATCATTCCATAGGCAGGATGATCAGGTTTCAACTCTAGCTTGATCTGACTATCACTACCTTGACAGTCACAGTCTGCACAGCAGTATCATCTAGGACACTGAGCAAAGGATTAGCACTATAGTGAACTGTGCTTTCAGAGCTAAAATTTGAATGTTGAACGCATTCACTTCACAGTTTATATATATCCACAGATTATTTTGAGTGAGTAAACTTGGCAAACAGAGTGCTCTCCTAAAAGTGGTATAAATAGTACACGTCAATAAAGAAGCTCATTTACCCTCTGCTGGTTTTAATGAACCACAGTTGATCCACAGAATTTGTACAGCTAAGCCCTCTCCCACTCAAACCTATATTCCTTTGACGAGAGTACTAATGAAAATTCACTGGATTGAAGAAATTCTTACCTACTAGCACTCATTCTCCCAAGTTATTACATGTGTTCAGTACACCACTTCTAGGACAAAGTAGCATTCTACATGCTGTGCTTGTCAACACCTGTGGATGAATAGGGCATCTTTAAATAATTCTCTAGACAACTGAGAGTGACTTGGTAGCTAAGCAGCTAAAAAATGATAGAATTTTATAGGGTACTTATTGCTCTGCCATGACTATCAAAACAAAAATTAAGAGGAAAATTTTTTCTTTTCCAATTTTCAATTCACCCAGGGTGATTTCAGGTCTTCATATATGAGCCAAATACGGCTTAGCAAGAGATCAGTCATTTAGGACATATTACATCCGCTACAGCATCTAACTAATAATTTGGTATGAATAGTTTGATATGAGTAAGAGTTCTCTTCTGATTGTTCATAAACAAGATGTAGATCAACAGAACAAACGCAGAACTTGAAACAAATAGAGTACTACGTTTCTCATGCAGCAAACGGAGTCATAAGAAACACAGCTTTATTAACATAATAAAAGACCAATGTCAGGTACCAGCACTTTTCTCTTTGCCTTTTAAATTACATCCCAGAGCTGGCCCCAGTGCACAGTTCCAGTATTGTGGCCTTATAGCTGCATATTAGAATGTTCTCCTCTATTAAACTCATACCTTAAAGAAAGGAAAAATGCCTGAACAGAACAGACTTTTTAATAGGAATAATTTCCCATGCTTCTGGTTTAAAAACTATCAATTTTATAATAAAATTCGTTATTTGTAACTATATGCATATTTGAAAAGAATAAAGGATGTGCTCCCTTGATAGTGATCCAATAAAAGAATGTATTCAAGGCACTAAATAATCTCCTGCTATTTTTAACCTTTTGTCTAGCCAATTTTCAGATCTTGGGCAATTTGCAGAACGTGAGAAGTCTGGATAATCATGGATTGTGGTAGTGAGTTTCAGCTCTAAATTTCTGCAGTGAGATAATGCTTACGAGACAACATCTCAACCAACCTTATTTGCGTTCTTCAAAGGCAGTCTTCCTCAGTGGAATGGGAGGATAGTAAATTAAAACCAGAACAGTTATGTAACGGTACCACAGTTGAATTCAGGTGCAGCGTATATCATAATCACTAAAACAATCAAGATTTCAGGTCGTCTAGCCATTTCAGAGCTCATCTCAGTGCTTGAGAAGAGATAATAAAGAGGTTTAAGATCAAATTTCCTTTCTCTGTAAATACAAAAGAAATCATTGGTAACAAATAGAAAAAACCAAGACTCATACTCATTTGTCACCAGTGAATAACACTTCCTTGGCTGGCGTTAGCTTATTTGGTATTTTCCCTACATCTATCCTTGAACTGCACTGCATAGGCCCTTCCCTTCCAGACTCTATTGCAGCAAACAAAATTCAGGTATCTATTGCAATCCCGATACCTTCCTGCTTTTTACTTAAGTGAAGCACATCAGCAGAGGTCACTGAGGCCATCACCATTTTTCTTCTGCTTTTGTCAGACTCCAGAACTAATCTTTCCTAGTGAAATTCCTATATTAGCATCTCAAACTTTTGAAAAGCGATGAAGTGTTACAAACCAACAATAAAATTGGAACAGTCTGGATCCTGAAGCTAGGATCTTCATTCATATGTAATTCAAAGGCATTTGCGCAGCACATGACAACTATGTACTCCCTCAGGGTACAAAACCAGTTTCAGTGGACCTGTGTTTCTGTTTTGTCTGGGCTGATGAACGGGTTACAGGGTCCACTGAAGGATGATCTACCATTGTCTGAGAAGTCAAAATTCACATCTTGATTGTCACAATTAATGCCAAAGGTCTTTAAAATACACGTTTAAAAAGAAAGCCAACTCATTTTTGTCAGGGCAGCTTTCTCTTTGGCGTGTGAGGCTTTGTCCCTGTATCTGTAAAAATTATAAGGTTCTTACCCATGTTATTGTGAATGATGTGCAGAACATCAGTGCCAAAGGAAAAGAAAATAAGACCGGCAGGATACTAAGTGAAAAGAATTTAAAGTCAGCTCTAAATGATGGTCAACCCTCAATGACAATTCAGTGTTGCTTTCCAGAATCTGGGGCTCCTCATTAAAGATCAGCAAAACAAGAGGAAGTTGTATTTTACTGAGAATGAAAAATTAGTATTCATCACCTCTCCGGTAGGGTTCTCCATGAGTTTTTAGCAGAAGTAACAGACTGAGGAGGGAACAGACAGAAACCTTCAAATAAAAAAGTCATCATATGATGTACACTTCTGGTTGATTTCAAGATGCTCGAGAAATTTCTGCATCCGCATCCACTGACAGCTTCCTCATCTTAGTCTTCTGGGATGGCTTAAGGTAACCTCTATCCCTCTGCACTGACATGGACTTGTTTAGTTATTACTCAATAAGTAATCTGACTACAGTCTATCTGACTGAAGTACTTTGGTTCAACAGATTTAAACTAACTTTGCTTACTCCTGCTTATTTATAAAAACTTCAAGATTTCCATAGTAAACTAAACAGAAAATACCAGTCCTCAAAGGAACAACCCTGCCCACCTTTAAAATAAGTATTTTATTTAAATGCTCAAAAAAAATGTTTTATATTCTACTTAACCTTTATAGATAAGATTATTGCCTGAGGTGTGTTAGGAATTTCATAAGCAAGGCTACTTCTCTCCCAAATTATGTAAAATATTTGTACACTCAAATGAACATCTCAACAAACCTTACCCTTTTTTAAAGATTTAAGTAATACTGAAAGAATTCAACGTTAAAAGAATTAAGTGGCAGTAGAATATCAAAACATTTCCCCACCTACCTCTTTTCCTTAAAGCTGCTTACTCTATGAAAAAAAGATACAATTTTCTTTTGGAATATTTCATAAGTCTACCAAAAGTATTTCTCTTTACATAAATTAATTCAGAGTGCTGAAGAAGCTATATAAAACCTATATATATATATAGGTTTTATATATATATATAAAGCTATATATAAAATTTCTCTTTAAGACCTAACAGTGTTCTCCTGTCCTTTAAAAAACAGGATGTATCTTACTCTTTGAAAAGGTATTGTGGCTGCCTGTTTGCATCTCAATCAAATACTTCACAAAGTATCATCAGTATCACCCACAACCTGCAATTAATGACTCTACAAAATGCTTTCTGCAAGGCAAGTATTAACAAACATTTAAACATAGCTTTCGAACATAATACAAAACATTCAAGCAAAACAGCATATTTACACCTACAGGCTAGAGTTTTTTTGTTTGGATTGGGAGATGATAAGTGCAAGGTTTCCTGCCTCTCATTTACAAGATGAAAAAGGAAAAACTTTCTAAATTTTTTAATGAACCTAAAAATCTCAATAAGCAAGCAAGTAAAAACCCATAGAAACATAAACTACAACTGGTCATCAAATGCAGAAAGGTAATTTTAAGCACCTTCTCAACTTCAGGAGGAAGGCTAACATGTATGTAACCACCTTCACCTCGACATTGTGGTTGTTCCCCCAAGGTCCATCTACACAATGAAATAGCTTTGCCCTCTATAGATTGCTGATTGTGAATCACAGTGTTCAGACACATCAAAAGGGAAACACCATTTAAACTTTTAGCTCAGGAAGGAAAATATTATAAGTAATTTAGCTCATGTCCTATCTGAAAGGCCAAAGAGTGGAACAAAGTGGTATTACACTTATATAGACACGTAAAGCTCCTGACCCAGAATGAACACGGCAATGCAGGCAGCAGAGGAGCTCTGTGGGGTGAAGCCACACTGTCTCACAGCAGAAATAGCATGCCTAACTACTGCTGCTCGTATACCTGCTTATTATCTGAGCAACTTGGTACCAGGAGATCTGAAATTGCTGTTTTGTGAGGAAATTCCTGCTGCCAAGGTGGCATGTTTGAATTCAAGAGACATCGCAAACAGTCAGAAGTGATTTCAGATCAAAACATTCAAACAAGGACCAGAAAAGATAACAGGAGATTTTTAAACAGTTTTCCAATACCTAAAGGGGGCCTGCAAGAAATCTGGAGAGGGGCTTTTCACAAGAGCATGTAGTGATAGGACAAAGAGAAATGGCTTTAAGCTGAAAGAGGGTAGGTTTAGATTAGATATCAGGAAGAAATGCTTCCCTGTGAGGGTGGTGAGGCCCTGGAACAGCTTGCCCACAGTTGTGGATGCCCCATCCATGGAAGTGTTCAAGGCCAGGTTGAATGGGGCTTTGAGAAACCTGTGGAAGCTGTCCCTGCACATGGCAGGGAAGTTGGAACTAGGTGATCTTTAAGGTCCCTTCCAACCCTAATCATTTTATGATTTGTGGTAAATAGTGAGCTAGTACTTTTCAAAGGGTTATATGAAAACAAAGGAACCAAGAGAGTCCGTGATTTAAAAAAATAATAAAAAAATATAGGTAAGCTCTCCACCTCCCTGCTAAAACCAATTAAAGGAGCTGATTATTCTTTTAATTTTATTACTATATGACCAAATAGAGTATAAAATGCTGCTGTTGTGGTTAGGTCCTAAAATCTTAATAAGGGTTGGCACAACTGAGCATCTCCATATGTGATTTGGAGTTCTAGGCAGCCTACCACACTTCAGATGTTTAGAGAAGGATGCTATTGCTTGTCAGAGTTTTACATAAATATGGAACATAAAGATACATTAAAATGTTAATTCTTCCTATAGAGTTTTTTCACCATTCTGTGTAAGACTACCTGAATGACTGATAAAGACTGAAAGAAAACAAAAATGTTCAGGTTTTTCCTGACTGCTAATAATTATTAAAAAAAAAAAAAAAATCTAACAGAACATACAAGCTGACTTCAAATGCAATATGCTGTATTTGGAAATTATCAGCATACAGCAAAGAAATAATGGTATATATTACAGCTTCCTTTTGACAGTCTGCCATTAGAGCTGCATTCAGATGGCAAAACATCAGCATAAGCATCAAATACACAGCTTTAGTTGAGAAACTTCATTTTACTGCAGCAATGCCATTGTGCCCAGGCAGGTATCCCAGCAGCTACAGGGAACACAGGTCAGTACTGCGGCTGGCGTTACCGCGGGGTAGCTCAGGCCCCCTGAGAACAAGCTAAAAAAGATAGTATATTAAAAAACAAAAAAAAGTGCATTTCTCAGGAGAAAATACAAACAAAAACCAAAACACACACACACTAAGGGAAAAAAAAAAAACCACAACAAACAAAAAAAAAAAAAAAAAAAAAAAATAAAACCAACTTCCTGCTTCCTTAGCAAAATACTCCAAAACAGGCTTTCCGGAAGAGACTGCCAGGTATGCTGAGCTGAGGGTAAAGTTTATGGAGACAGGTTGGACGGGGCCTTTGAGCACCCCGGCTAGCGGAAGGTGTCACCTGTCCGTGACAGGGAGGTGGGTTGGAATTAGATGCTCTTAAGATGCCTTGCAACTCTATGACCTGCGCCTCGTCAGGACAGCGGTTACTGATCAAGACAGGCCAGACTGCCAACACGCCGCCACCTGGCCACGGCCGTTTGCAGGGGTTTGTTCAGCGCGGCGGCGGCCATAGAAGCCGGGCAGCGCCGGTTCCCGCCGCCGGGCTCACCCCCAGCGCCGCCCGCCGCGCCCGCCGGCCAAGTGCCGGTCTCCAAGCTCGCACGCCGCCTCGCCCGACCGGAGCCGCTGACCGCCGACGTACCGGACGCCCGGCGCGGCGGTGGGCGGGTCCCGGCGTAGGGCTGGCTCTCCACTTCCGGCCCAGCGGCGGATGTTGGCGTTTGAATTGCCTGTCAGTTAGCTAGGCCGCCGCCGGTGAGTAACACCTTGAGGGACTGAGGCCTCGCCCTGTGGCCTCGGGGCGGGCTGAGCCCGGGGTAGGGAGGGGAGCGCTGCCCTGCAGGGGGCGAGTGGAGGGGCGTGGGGCCGGGAGCCGCCAGCCGCCGAAGGGGCAGCGGGAGCCGCCGTGATTTCCGGGGAGCGAAACCCGCGAGGGGCGAGAGTCACCCAGTGCGGCCGCGGGACGAAGGGAGGGCGGGAGGGAGGCGGGACGGGGCCTCACTGGGCGGCCCTTTCCACAAATACCGCCACGGGCGCTCTGCCTGTTAAAAAGGCGCCGGCCAAGTTTGGTGGTGGGACTCGTGTGGGACTCGGACAGTAAGTGGCCGCCCGCACCTTAGTGAGCTGGGCCTGGAAGCGTGGCGGGTGCCGGGGGATGGGCTCCTTCCAGGGTACGGCGTCGTGTTGTACACCGCGAGGGGAACGTGTACGTCCAGAACAGACAGCACGGACGGGTGGGATCCGGGAGGGTTCGTTTGTCCGTGTGCCAGAGAAAACGCGTACCTGGAATGTGGCCTCGGGGGCTGGCTTGGTTTTTTTTTTCTTTTCCTATCCTCTCATTAAAAAACTCTAAAGCACTTTCTGTTCTGGAGCAGTGAAGAGACAGAGAAGTCAGCAAAACTTAAGTATCCGCTCTGAGGATTTTTTTTAAGCCTGTTTAGGTAAACACATTCTATTTACACTTGGGTTTTCACAAACACTGCGTGACAACGTGCTCCTGTCTTGCAAATAGGCTGTTGCGGCACTGCTTTGTTCCTGTGGAAAGCGCCCTAGGACTTGTGCCCGGAGCCTCAATGGTTGCTCTCGCATACCGTTTTAATTTGCAAATTTGGGTTCCGGGTTCATTTCCCTGGAAGACTTTGAACCAAATTGAAGGAATTTGGGAGAGGGGGGATGGGGTAGCGATTTTTTTACCCCTCTTCTGATGGAGCCAGGGAAATGTAAGGGTGCATTTCTTGTTCCCAGCCACGTATGTGCATTCTCCACCTGGCAGGGCTTTTTACAACACACTGAGGTGAATATCTGGTTTTGTGTGGTATATAGAGGCTGGCTCTTGTCGCTCTGGTAGGTTCAGGACGGTGAAACTGACGGTGACCGTTCCTGGGAAATGCCGAAGAGAAGGGAATGTGAGCTGCGTGCTTCTCTTTCGCTCCCCCGGTACCTGATCGAGTTTGTTTATTTTTTGTAGTTTAGAAAAAGGGAAGTGTGTTTCTGGGAAAACCGTAGTCAGTTATTTCACCGGGCTGTCGGTGCAGTGTGTTCTTAGGAGCCTCTTGACCTAATTCGGTTGCGGCACTGTTTATTTTTTTTCGATTCTTTTCCTTTTAGAGGAAGGTCTTTTGTGCAGAGCTACTCTGATTCTTTAACAAAGTGTAATGCCTGAGACTTCTGCCTCCCTTTTTCGTATTTGTTTTTTGTTTCTTAATAGAACTCTTCCTAAAACTCCAGTGAAAGAGCTTCACGAATTTGTTTGTGTAAACTATAAATACCAAAACTCCGATAGCTCATTCAGTCTGTCAGGCTTCTGGTTTGGACGTTGGGTTTGTTACCGGCTGCCTCCCGGCTTACTTTGGCGTGTGTGAAGGAAGTTGTCTGCCTACCTGTGAGGTCAAGCATGGAGCTGTAGACAGTCACCCGTGATTCTTTGTCTTGCAAAACTCATGTAATCCTTTCTTCAGCTTCCTAAGAGAAAGGCAAGTCAAAGATCTACAGATATGATCCAAAAAGGGTTCTACTTTGCACTAGAGAAAGAATAATCGTGCTGCAGTGAAGAAACAAGTATTTTTAATTTTTTTCCCAAGGTGGGCTAGCATGTGTGGTGTGACACACAGTAAAGGCCAGCTCCCCCTGTATCCACGTTAATATATCTTGGGGATCTCATTTTTAGGGGCATGTGATGTTTGAAAGAAATGTGGGCTAGGTCGATGTTTCTAAATAAATTACTTCCCAGTTCAGAATGTAAAGTACATAGTTCTAAATAGCATAAATTCCCCTTTATACATGTTCCTGTCCCCTCACCGATTTTTTTGTTGTTGTTGTTGTTGTTGTTGTTTGTTTTTCATCTTAGATCAGGATTTCTTCAACTACGCCAGGATCCATCATTTCCTTCAAACAGTGGAGACTATCTTCATAGTTACATCACTATCCTATCGAGTTAACTTTTAATTCGGGGTTCCTCAATCTTTATTTGAGCTGGAGTCACTGCCACCTCCTTGGTTATCCATGGCTCATTATTTTTGATGTTTAAGATAACTACAAACTCTACTGTACAAGTAAGTCTGTATGTAACCAGCTGTTGCACTGGACTTTATTTTCAAAGAAAAAATAGAATACCTTGTTTGGTAGTTTGGGGAAATAGTTAAAAGTTGCTACATGTTTCACTGGACTGAGAATATGTTTTAAGAACATCTGCATCCTGCTTTCTGAACCCCTGTGTCTTACAATAACAGCTGAATTTTAGTATTCTTTTGTTCTCGATCCCATTTTTAGTTTACTGGGTTTGGGTGGGGTTTTGTTTGTTTTTCTTCGATTTAAATGTAAAAGCGGTACATAATGGTCATTGTTAATGCATGAGATGTATTTAACACCTCGCTTCTTTTTCATGACAGAGAGCTAGAAAAGCTCAGGATGAGTAAAAACAATGATTTACACATTCAAAGTCCATGTAAGTAAGGTTTTTATTTAATAGTTGTAGAAAACTTTAATCTGCATATATAATACCAGCAATAACTTGCTTTATTTGGGCTCAAGGAACAGGTAGATTTTCAGTACTCAAATTATGTTGGAACCACTTGTGTCAGGGAATGAAAAAGAAATAACTCGTAAACATCCTTGGATTTGTTTGCTTGAAATTGGAATATTTTAAAATAGCTTTTCCTGCAGATATTATAAGAAAGTAACCTTGGGAATAACCTAATCACACACAGCTGTGTTTGAAGTGTATCATTCAAGACTTTCTTAGGCTGAAGCAGAACCTCTAGTCTCATCATGACTATGTCTGTTCGTGATAAAATATTGAAAATGTATCTTACATCTATTGAGAATTGAAGGGAAGATATTAAATGTCAGTGGAATTCTGTTAGTTGGCTAGGAACTGCAGAAATGGGGAAATTCCGTAGGTTTTAGTTGACTCCAGTGTTGTCTCAAATCCTTGAATGTTTTGAAACTAGTACACATTTTAAAAGCACTGGTAGCATCTGACTTGGTACAGTCAGGATACCATTCAGGTGCTTTGCACAAAGGTTATCACAAAGGTATACAAAGAAACAGTTAAGTTGCTTCATGGGTTCTAATATGGTGATATCTTTATGTACAATACTAAATGCAGTTATATTTCACACATATTTGGACATTGTTAGCCATTTGATAATTATCTTTAGGTGTTTTGGAAAGAACATTTCAGTTAGGAGTGCAGTCGACTTACGAATTTAGCTTGGGTGATAGTCCTCTCCTGAATTAGCAGGCAGGTGGAACTGGAGAGGTATTTTCTTTTTAGTAACTAGGGAACGAAAAAATAGTGCCTCTTCTGTATTTACTATAGAATTTAACATTAAGCAGAGAGGGGTGCCTGCCGTCCTTTATCTATAATCTACTTCAAGATGCATGTGATTAACAGAGATGAAAATTACTTCTCTACAACTGATATCATAGGAATTCAGGTACACTCATTATGTGATTATAAACGTGATTCTATATTTTAGCCTGTGTTCTCTGTGGACGGACAGATGACTGCCCTGAAAAGTATGGAGAAAAAAAGACCTATGTGGAATACAATCTCACTGTTCATTATTACTGTTTGGTAAGTATGTGGAATTGATCTTGGAGCTTGTCTGTTTTAACAGAAAAATAAATGAATAAAACATATTAAATAGTAATAACCTGTCCAAACAGTTGTTGTAACAGTTTTGTTGTTGTAAAGCCTGAACTGTTAAGTTGAAATTGTAGCCTTGAAACCTGTCACGTGCAGCAGATAAAATAAATCCCAAAAAGACCCAAAACTAAATTCTGTTCATGATCCATTTAAATGAATTTACTGAGTTCTCCCAAACTGTTATAGCAATGAAGGTTCATATTAAGAGAAAGGGAAAAGATTGCACCTGCATATTCGCTTCTATAGGAGAAATATAGTTTTGAAATTTGGAATGTGAAAATTCCACCCCTTGTCAAAAACAGTAGAGAAAAGTTGTCTCAGTTTTTTCTTGTTTCTCATTAGTTCTTGCTTCACTGCGAGTTATTCTACGACATTACTTAGGCATTGTAACATTTAAGAAATAGTCCTACTTTTCAGTTTAGTAATATGCACCCTACTGATCATGTACAGCTACAGTATCACTATTTAGAAAAAGCTTGTAATTTGAACAAAGCTATGAACATAAACTACAATTGAGTGTCTTTTGTTATCAAACTTGACAATTTACAAAATTCGTATTCTTAAAGATAAACTACGTTTTAAACTCTAAATTTTTGCAGGTCTTTAAAATAATACAACTTCTTAAAAAAAAAAATAGGGGGTGGTTTTTTTTTTTTGTTAATAAACACAGTTTGAATTTTTTTTTCCCCAAGTTTAAAAAAAAAAGTCTCAAGAATATCAGAAGCAATTTGGGTGTTCTGGTTGTTTTTTGGTTTCGTTGGGGTTTTTTTTCCTCAACCAGTTCTGTAAAGATTGTGTTGATTGCAGATGGCTTATTAAGTTGTATATTGAATCCTTCAAAGCCTAGGCAGAGTGGAGGTTTTCTGAAGTTACGTAGTTGTTTGGGTTTTTTTTTTTAATTATTATTATTTTTTTTTCTCCTTAAATAAATTTTAAGTAGCTGGAAGGAAATATAGGTGTGTTCATGATGATTTTGCCTTGTGTATAAAGCCGTATGAAATGATAGGAAAAAGGCCTTTCCTGATGGAGCAGAACAGCTAGAAAAGGGCATGCTTCGAACACTGATCCTTATGACTTACGAGATGTTTTACTGTGATGAGCTTCCTGCAGTCATCATTTAGGTTTGGTCCCTGCTGCTTCTTAAAAACAAACAAACAAAACCCTGTGATTTTACTTAAATACAATGAATATTATATAAGAAAAGAGGAGTTCTAGGAAGAGTCCAGTTAGTGGTGCAGTTTGATTTTTTTCTTTGCTAAATGTCTCACATTTGGAAAAAAAAAATATATTCTCAATTGGGTTTGGTATAAAAATTTACGTTTATTTGACTGAAATATTAATAAAACTCTTTAGTTAGAAAATTATGCTGTGTTGAAATTATAAAATGAGAACTATAAAATGATATTGTAAAAAATATAGCAGGCATCAAGTTGTGAAACTAGTGATTTGAAGTTTGTGATGTAAATGCCTTAGTAACTTTGAATTATCATTAGGCTCTTCTGACTTGCCTAGTTACTGGATTCTGTTTTATTTATTTATTCTCCTCTAAAGCGAATTACTTTTCCTCTTAGGTTGCACTTCAGTACAGATACTTCCTGCTGTGCTTCATTATCTCCACAGCACAATTGTCATTCACATTAACTAAACTAATTTAATTTTACTTCCTCTGAAAGTAATTGTTTGACAATTACCTGAATAGTCTGTATACTTTCAAAAGAAGGTAGAATACACCATCTTGGGTTCTACTGTCTTACCTAAGACTTTGATGTTATGAAATATTTATTTTCATGTTACTATTCCCTGCTGTGTCATACCAGACAAAAATGTATAGATGTTTTGGATCAGTTTTAAAATTTTCCATCATTAAAATGTTTGCACACAAGCTTTGTTAGACTAAACTTCTCTTACTTGACAAATACAGTGTAAGTAATTGTAAATCTTTAGGTAGGTGAATGTTTTAAAATACTTAATTTGTTTTTATAGTTGATGTCAAGTGGCATTTGGCAGAGAGGGGAAGAAGATGAAGGTGTAGATGGATTCTTAATCACGGATATTAGAAAAGAAGTGAATAGAGCTTCAAAACTGGTAATAATGAAGTCTTTGGCCTTTACAAGTAGGGAAAAAGTAACTTAAAACCTGTGGGGTTTGTTTTGTTTTCTTGCCAATGGGCAGTGTGCTGAGCCTATTCAAGCACCTGAATTTTACATTAAAGTAACAAGTATATTGGGTGCTTGGAAGCCACAAGGGCTTCCTTGTGGAAGCCTGCAGAAGTTTATTAATATTTTTATTTCCTGGGTATGTTGCAGATAAATGAGTAAGACTCAATTACACATGCATAATACCGTATGACATTATGCTGAGCCTCAAGCTGACATTATCTGATTTTATAGATGCAATTAAGCTATAGGTACTGGTAAAATAACATGTATTTTGGCTTATGTATCACAAGTCAATATGCATAGAAAACAATACATGATCAAAGTCTCTGAAATAACTGTATATCTTTACTCTTTGAAATAGAGCTAAAACACAATAGTCTTGTCACAGAATCTATTGGCTGAAATTCTTTCTTACACACTATTACCACTTTCTATTGGTTTAATCGCTGTAATTTTACTTTGACTTTAGAAATAATGCAATATTAACATGTAGACAAAATTATTCCTAGAAATGTAACATCTGTAGGAAAAAAGGTGCTTCAATTGGATGTGTAGCTCCCAAATGCAAACGAAGTTACCATTTTCCTTGTGGGACACAAAAGGAATGTATTTTCCAGTTCATGGAAGACTTCAGGCAAGTTGTGGGGTTTTATTGCTTTTTCATTTTTAATTCATTGTATTTATACAGGGGGTGATTTGTTTCTTCATGTTCTCACTGGATTAGCTATTAATTATAAATGACATCCAGGTTATCTAAGGAAAAACATACCTGATTTGTGGAAAACATGAAGGCCAAGCGTTTGTATTACATACATAGTGTCCGTAAACTAAATTCTCAACACTTTTAAGGATATAATTTAGTCCTTCTACAAATAGTTATATTGTTTATAAAATTGAGCATTAAGTTCTAAACTCTGAAATAAATTGCACAATGGTTGGGTTTGGGTTTTTTGTTTGCCTACCTCCTTTGCTGTGCCTTTGTTGAAATGGCAATGCTCTGGCTGCCTATCTCTCAGCAGTCAAAACACACTGTATGCTATTCCATCATGTTTCAAAGCACAAGACTTCTAGATCTGCTTGTTAGAGATGGACCACAGGAGAAATCTGTTTAATATCAGATGTCTAAAAAACGATTTTATTTTCTTTTACTATTGTCTGTCCAGAATCTTGCTGTAGTCAAAATACTCTTGGGGGCATCTGGTAATGGCTTTATTCTGCCTACTGTAAGTATAGTTTGTAGGGTGGGTGGTTTGAAGTCTGGCAGGCACTTTAACTTCTTAAATGACTTGTATTAAGTTGAGCACATATAAAAATGATACATTACCAGAAAGCTTCCATCTAGAACTGCATTTCTTGGCTGTCTTACATCTTTGAAAATAAGCTAAATTATGAAATTTATCATGCTACTTAGACTTTGCAGAATCAATATGCAAACTCAAAAATGCTCTTTTAATGTCTTAGTAACATTGAACTTAGGAAGAACTTAAGGTTCTGAGGGCAGGAAACACGTTATATCGACCAAAAGGTAAATGATCTCTGTATTTTGAAGAGTGTCAGTTGCCAACATGCTGCTTCCTTATTATTGTTCTATTGACTTCCTCCATTAGATACATAAGTTGTTTAAATGTGTTGTGATTTAACCCTGATAGGCAGCGGAGCACCACACAGCCACTTGCTCACTATCCCCAGCAGGACAGGGGGAGAATCGAAAGGGCAAAAGTGAAAAAACTTGTGGGTTGAGATAAAGACAGTTTGATAGGAGAAGCAACAGCTGCATGTGTAAGCAAAGCAAAATAAGAAATTAATCTACTGCTCCCCATCAGCAGGCAGGTGTTTAGCTATTTCCAGGAAAGCAGGGCTTCATCATGTGTACAGTTACTTGGGAAGACAAATGTCATAACCCCGAATGTCTCTCCTCCTTTCTCCCAGTTCTGTTGCTGAGCTTGACACTATACAGTATGGAATACCCCTTTGGTCAGTTGGGGTCAACTGTCCCTGCTGTGTCCCCTCCCAACTTGTGCACCCCCAGCCTACTGCTGGCGGGGTGGTGTGAGGAACAGAAAAGGCCTTGTCTCTGTATAAGCACTGCTCAGCAATAACTGAAACATCCCTGAATTATCAACACTGTTTTCAGCACAAATCTAAAACATAGTCCCATACAAGCTATTGCGAAGGAAAATAACTCAGCCAAAACTACTATGTGTCTGCCTTTTAACTTGTCACACAGCATTTATTCGTGAAAAACGTACAACAGGGAATTCATTTTGCTATCCTCAAATTTTATGAGGATGGTTCTTCAAATGTTGTTTTGATTGGGAACCTTATATTATTATTTTTAGATCTTACTGTTGGGAACATAAACCAGTCCAAAAGTTTCCAGTTAAAGAATCTGGAGGAACTTCACAGTGTACAATATGCCTGGATTTGGTTGAACAACTTCCAATATACACTGTATTGAAAAGTCCTTGCTGTAAAAATGCTTGGTTTCATCGAGAATGCTTGCAGGTAACACAGGTTCTCCATTTCTTTTTCTCTTCTCCCAGAGATCACATTTCTATTGTGTTTAAAAATAAAGAAGCAGTTGCTTGAAATTGTGCAAAATTGCTTAGGTTTAATGTAGGCAGTAGGTATGGAAATGTATTATGTTTGAAGGACAATTGTGTTTTGGAGACAAGTGTCTTACAAGAAGGATTATTTTTTTAATGCCGTTAATTCCCCCCCTCTGTGTTTCTGTATGTGTGATGCACTTCATGCCTTTTGTTATTTTTGGGAACAAAAATTGAGAACAAAAATTTGGATTTTGAAATCAAACCTAAGTAGTTGCCTTCTTGCAAGTCATTACGTGCAGAATCTAAATGCTAAAAATGTTATTTATCCCTCATTGGTTCTCTCTGCGTAAGTCCAGAGCTGGAAAAAGTTACGAGGTTCATTTTGTAAACTCATTCTAGATCTGAAGAGGTTGACTGAAAAGGATTGTGGTTTTGTTTACAAATCTGATTCTAGCATGTGAGCTCTTGTCCTTTAAAAGAAGAGAAAATGCTCGCCATTTGCTTCACTATGAAGTGACACCATGATTGATGTCATCTTTAACATCCATGTCAGGACAATATCCGTGAACGTAATGGTTATAGATATTAAGGCATTATTTATTAGCATCCTGAGGATAGTAGTAATTCAATAATTGCTTTGTCTTTTTGTTGTGTGTTTGTTTTTTTTTTTGTCTTGACCCAGTATCAAGCTTTGAGTGCTGGGATATTTTTCTTTAGGTGCACAGTATGTAATAACAAGGACAAATTTCAGAAAGAAATGTTGAGAATGGGCATATACATTCCAGAAAGGTAAGTAATTTTACCGATAATCACTCTTCTGTAACAACTTTGATAGGATGTTAGACCCATTCTTAATTTATTCTATAGAACTGCATCTGTTAGTATGTGAAACTTCAGTTCTGCCTTCAGTGATAGAATTGTTTGGTTTGGTAAGGATTAGCCTGTTTCCTTTTAGTTATGCATAAAAATTGTCAAAGTCCAGATTAGTCATCTCAAACATAAAGCATGAAGTTCTGAAAATTCACTTATGCTGTGATTCAACCAGGGACCTGTTTAAAAGATCAAAACACTTCTTAAAACAAAAATTTCACATGAACATAGAGGTTGCAGAGAATTGTATTTTCTGTGCCCAAGTTTTTAAATTATCTGAATTTCTGTCCAGGCAGATTGACTGATCACTCAGCCATACAGCTTCCATCTTCTCCCAGGGGATTGCTAAGGATATGCTTAGTATAACAACTGCTGCTGAAATTCTGAGTTGTTTTTTCATAAGTTTCCACCGTTAGATGGAGCTCAAAATAAGACACAAAGACAGAATCTGAAGATTCTGGGAGGAAGAAAAGTCAAAATACTTCATGAACTTTGCCATACTGGCCCGGAAAATTCTGAATTACTTTTCGTGATTTTCGTAAGTTACCATTTTCAGTGGTAACTTAAGTAGACTGCCAAAACAAGTACCCGTGTCCCCTGTGAGAGACAAAGTGGAATAACATGAAAGAGACAAACATGCGCTGAGGTCATGTGAAAAATAATAAATATTTCAATCACAGTAACTTGACACAAGAAAAAGGCTGACTGTGTATTTTATAGTAGTATTCTTGTTTCTAGACCTTTTTCTTTCCCCTTTCAGTTGTCTGTTGCCTAGAACATTACGTGATTGAGATATCTTCATGTGGTTATTATATACATCTTTTGTAAAGACAGAGTAACCCATTTAAGCAGTCAGAAATACAGATGTAATAACAAATCCTCTGCCTTGTTTATAGGGATGCATCTTGGGAACTTGAAGAGAATGCATATGAAGATCTACTGCAATGTTATCAACATTGTGATATTAGAAGATGTCTCTGCAAGAAAGGAAGAGACTACAGTAAACCTGATAGGTATGACTCTTTTGCAGGAAGGTATAACCTAGGATGGAATAGTACTTTGGTGGTGTGGTGGTGTTTGGGTTGGGGTTTTTTTTGTTTGTTTATTTGGGGTTTTTTAACTTAAATGCTTTAATACTTTTCAGCATCAGGTTTTAATGTCAAGCCAAGACACCATGTCCAAATAAAATGTTTGGTTTACTCTCTATAATCATATTTCAGTTCTATTTTAAAAGCCAAGAAAACCAAACCAATCAGTTATCATGTCCTGGTTCTCATTTGATACAGAGCTGAAGTAGAATATGTATATCCACATAACATGTAGACTAGCATGTGCCTATTGTTGTGTATTTTTCATTCAAAGATTAATTCAACAATTTAACTGTTAGAATACGTTAATGAATTTCTTTGATTAAAGAATTTTAACAGTATTCTAAAGTACTAGACTTGGCTGAAAATTAACTAGCTGTGTAAAATTAATCTAAAAGCAGTGTAGCTGCAAGCTATACCTCTGCATGCAAATGGCAGCTAGAATATTGCTGATAGCTTAATGAGAGGCTTGAGTGGCCATGGAAGAATGTTATCCTTCTCTACCACTTGCTTAATTTTTAACAAGTTTATTTTCTGCATTATTTCATGTTTTATTTGTGTGTTTCTGAAATGCGTATCTTCCATTGGCATGAGTATACTCAAAGCTGTCAGACCCTCTACTTTGAAGTTATTTCTATAGTACTGTAGTAGATTATCCTCTGTAGACACTAACTTAGTTTTGTACAGATTTGACCAAACGTTGCTTGGTTCCTTCATGGCATGTGCACCTCAGGATTTACTTTGCCTTTAAGAGTCATACATTAGATTTCCAGTATTTGAACTAATATAAGTCACACTTTTCATTGTGTGTTTAAGCAAAATTGAAGAAATCTAAACAAAAACCTAACAGATACTTAAACACTGTCATTAATGAAGAATCTTACTCAGAATGTATAAGGCTAATCAGATATGCTACTTGGAAAAAATGACCATTTGGAACAGCTGAATAGTGGATACTCATAAAATACATGATGTTGCTGGCTAGCAATGTGAGGAGAAAATATTGGTTGCAAGTATTGTCTTCAAGGCAGGGGAGCACACTAACTCATAGCCTCTTTCAATACAAGATGCTGGAACAAGGGTAGCTTGTTTTTTTGTTGGGTTGGTTTTGTTTGGGGTTTTTTTCTTGTTGCAGCCAGGAATTGTGGGTACATCTTGTCTGAAAAAAGTTCCCCTTGATCATATACAGTGCTACCGCATTGATAAAACCATGCTTTGTTAGTTTGGTGTCTGGATTACACTTAGGGTTGAGTGTTCTTTGTTTTACTAGAACCATTGTTCTGTCTAATTCTAAATACATAAGTTTGTAATTCTAGTAAATGGGAAATAAAGCGTTGCCAGTGTTGTGGTTCCCGTGGAACTCATTTGGCCTGTTCATCTATGAAGTCATGGGAGCAAAACTGGGAGTGCATGGAATGCAGAAATATCTTGGCAAAATCAGGTAAAGTTATGGACTTCTTATAATGATAAATTTTAATACTGTGTGGTATACAGCTAGCAAATTTACTGAGGTAGTATAATGTAATCATACAGGGAACTATAGGAAACAGACAAAGCGTTCTTTGGCTGCCTCTGAAAAGACAGATGGGACAACTTGTTTGCTGGAAGAACCATCTCCAAAGTGCCCTCGGCAGTCACCTGGATCTCAACGCAATATTCTTCGGTGTGTAATTTTGTTTTCAAACAGAAACTGATTATAACATAAAACACTGTTTAAACATGAGGATGTCATGGCTTATTCCATAAGAGAAACTTCTTGCACTAAATTGCAAACTGAATAAAATTGGAGTAAAGTTTAGTGGTTGAAGTTTACTAATCCACGACTCTGTAATTTGCTATTGTTATTTGCATTCAGTGGCATGTAAACCAGTTTTTTAGGTTGATAAAATTGAATCCTTGTAAAAGCAATCTTAACAATTCAGAGGTAACTTTTGAATGTACAAATGGCAAAACTTAAGGTTGTTCATCAGTGTTTTTTCCATGTAATTAGCATGCTAGAAATCTAGCTTACAGAGGTGTTTGTTTGAATAATGTTTTCCTCTGCTGTAACGAAAACTTTTCAAGTCTGTAGAAACTAGTATTTTTAGGTTTTACTTGCTGTATCAGTCAGGATTTCCATCTCATGTATGGGATGCAACTGAAAACTAACCCTAAAACCACCACATAATGAAATACTGAATTGTTATTTTTAAAACTGTAGTTCACGCTCTGGTAGACTTCATGTAGATGAACATACAAATGAGATTTGGTTCTGAAATAGCGGAAAACTATGTTGTTACCTTCAAATAAGTAGTGTTTATGCATTCTTCAGTTGTATCTCTTTTCAAAATACTGTTTTGGATTATAGCTCACCAAAGATGATGTGCCAGAACAACTTGTCAACCTGCTCACACGTAGAACTTCCAGCATCCAACGGGGTGAGGATGTCCTTATCTCCACTGATGTCAAAAAGGAGCTGGTCCCTGAGGAAAAAGTATTTTTTTCTATTTTTCCTATGTTGAAGAGTAATCTAGCACATCGCTTTATACCGTATTTCCTACAGAACATGGCGGGGGTGTATATATAGTGGCTGTATATATTTGTATGTGTGTGTATGTAGTCACTGGAAAAATGGAATGAGTACACTGAAGAGTGGAAATCACAACTTAATAAATCTTCTGCTCTTTCTAAATGCTAGAGGGGGGTGAGGAGAAAAGAGTGATACCTATTGAGAATTTTTAGGTTTGGTAGTGAGGGGATCAAAACCCAGAAATGTATATTTGTCCTTGTGAACAATAACTAGCCATTCTTTAGAAAGGGGGGAATAAAAAGAATCCTAATTATGTTCTTCAAATTAGACATGCCCTGAATTTTCAATGGTTTGGCATTTGTGCCATAGGGTTAGTTTGTGATAATACTAAAATCAGTGGTAAAGTAAATGGTTTACTATGGAATATTCAGTTTAAGGATATAAAATTCTTTGTCTTGTTGTGAGTACTTAGTTTATGAATTCTGCCTGTAACATATTCTAAAAATTTTGATGAGGTAATTAGTTCTAGTAGGTAGAGTTGAAATAGTTTTGTTGCAAATTAGAAAACAAAGCAGAGGTCTTATTTAGACTGGTGTCTTTTATAAATGAGAACTGCAACATTTCTCCCTACTCAAATGTATTTTTGATTATAGTGACAAAGATTAAATATTAGTGAATAGCTGACAGTGTGTTCTAATTTGGTTGCAAAACATCTCTAACACACAAACATGCTAAGCTCTTCAATTTCTCACTTGTTTCACGTTATTCACGTGTAGAATAATAGTGTGAATTGTTTGGCACTGTGTTGGTGTAATTGAATTAAGGAAATAACTATTCATTTTATGCCATGGTAATTATTTTTACCTCCTTTTTTTCTAGTTCTTATAAGTACTTTAAAATTTGCCACCACAGAGTTAAAATTTGAATAATCTACACTAAATATTTTGCAGATAAAATGTAGGCAATACCTAAATGTACCAAAGTATTTAAAGGGGTGTTTTTCTTAATAGATTTTAGGATGTTTCGTGTATAACTGTAGCTAATTATGAACCATAGATTTAATCTGAAAATACATGCCGTTTTCTTGTAGGCATTTAAGAAAGGAAAGAAGGGAAGTTTCTAATATACTGAAGGAGTTAAGGCTGCAAGTTATTGCAAAAACTACAAGGCTTAACATCAATGCAGAAAATATCTGGAATAGTGCTTTAAAAGGATTTAGACAGCGTAACTTCAGTCCTACAAACACCATTGAAATAAAGTTCACAAACTGCAAAAGTAGATCAAAGACAGATACTTCTGCTGCAAAAAAACACCGTTTCTTCCAGTTGTTAATGCTTCACCTTCAGAATTCATCATTGTTTGAGGGCTCTTCTGCAAAGAACTTGTCCCTTGATTTTCAAGGTAATTAAATGCTTTGTTCAAGAATACATTAAGAACTATGTAACTTGAAAGGTTGGTTGGTTTTTTTTCTACTCTTCAGCCAGTATGACTGTCAGTTCACAATTATAGTCCTGATGGAAAGAAATTGGGTTTTTCTGAATCTTTTTGCTTTTCAATTCTAAAGGGGGGGGTGTGTGGATTGGTAATTTAAAAAAAATTGGTGTAGTTGGAAAAGTTGATGACAACCGAGGAAAAAATACAGCATATAATTAGACTTGGAGCTTTTAAATTGATGTATTTGTTCTCTACAAGTGAATTTCTTCCTGACTCACTTTCTCTGTTCCTTATTTTCCTTTCCTCAAATTTCTAGAACATTATCTCTGATAGCATGATGTCTAAAGACCCAAACTTGGCTTCTTTGAGTTCTTATGCCTCAGAATTAAACGTGCATTGGGTACAAAGCAGAAGGACATTACATCTCCTCCCAAACATTGATAGTGGCTGAAGAGTTGGAGTAAAAAGAATGTGGTATTTCTATGTAAAAAATACCAGTCTTATTGTTTCAACCAGCAGGAGACGGCAGTCTTCATTTGTTAAATCTCCTAAGGAAAGAAAGAATTGCATTACAAGATTTCCTGTAAAAAAAGAAGGAATTGCATTATAAGATTTTCTGTTTAAAAAAAAAAAAAAAAAAACAACACACAAAAAAAATTCTATGCATATACAGTAAATATTCTTTTTTATTTGCAGCTGTAAAAGAGAATCTTTATTTTGAAGCTGGTAAAATGATCGCAGTTTCTCTGGTTCACGGTGGCCCATCTCCTGGTTTCTTTTCCCAAACACTGTTCAATTGTCTTGTCTATGGTCCAGAGAATGTGAAGCCAGCTTTGGAAGATGTTGCTGATGCTGATGTCGCAGAAACAATAAAAATGGTAAATTAAAGTAAACTACTGGCAAGTTGTTCATGACTGTATTTGGAGATAAATAAGGGCTTACTGAATATAACTTTTTTTCAGATTAAAAAGCTTATTTTTCATATATATCCACACGCATGTAATAAATTCCTTACTTTCTATTTTCCGATACAGATAAAACATGCAAATAATCTGTCCAGCCTACAATCTGCGATAAACAACTGCTATGAGTTCCTTGCTGCTGCTGGATGTTTAAGACCTATTACAGCTTTGTGTGATAAGGATGTGCTGGTGAATGACCTACTGATCCACCATGTGATCAAGAGAATTATTTCACCCTTAGAAAGGTTTGCTTGAATTTTCAAACTTCCTGGATATTTTCCTCACCAAAATACTAAATAACACATTTCTAAAACTAACTTTGACATGTTCTTACTTATTCTCCGTTTAGACCAACATACTGTAATTTTCAGTGGATTAAGTAGCAGCTGTAACTAGTTAGTTAAACTGAAAGACTGAAATGATTTCCCTACATTTCCACTCCATTCCACTGCTCCTTGGTCACATTCCTTTTTAAACCTTCTGAAGAGGACATATTCACAGTTTTAAACAACATTGTTGTCCCAAAAGTGGGATCATTACCCGGTGTGCGAAATGCCAATATACACAGAGAGTCAAGGTATTTTACTGTCAGCTATTTTGCAAAATAGGGCACTGGGTGGAAGCTCTGCAAAGCTAGCAGACCTTAGTTTTGTGTACCTCGGATAATATACATTTCAGAGAGCAAAGAAATTACTTTTCATTGGTCAAGAGTTACCAAATATATGATTAATTAGTACTCTTCTACTGGGTAAATTGTTCTTGCTTGCCATGTAAATTAACACGCATACTTCACGAAGGAAGGGGGGGAAAGGAGCGAGGAGCTTTTTTGGTCCTGAATTGAGTCAGTGGTCACGATGTCTCCCTGCCACCTTTACTTTTCATCCAGTTACTGGCATTTCTTGTTAACTACTGGTTTTTCTAGTATTTGTTTTGTCTTTGGCACCTTCTGGTGCAGATGTTTTTTTATCAGTCCTTTAGCTTTCCAAGGTTAAGGTAGTTAGTAAGGAATTCTTTGCTTTTACAAAGTCTTGTTTTTCCCAAGTGATGTTGTTAATCGAGCCACACACTGTTATCACCATGGCAAATTCCAGTCTCACTGTGCAGCAGCATGAAAAGACTGCACTACCTAATTTCTCTAGCTTATGTTCATTTTTAATGCAGAATTGCTTGAATTTAAAATCTTTAAACTTCAGAAGTATTAAGCATATGGCTTAGAATTTAAATCAGTTTTCCAGAGTTTGAAGTAGGGAATTTGTGTGCCATTAGGAGGGCAATAATGTGGACAAGTGTAAGTTGGCCTACTTAAAATTGGTGCATTGGTGTTTGCATGAGGTAGTGATGACTTCAAATAGCTGGGAAAGTTGCAGCTGTTGACTTTTTTTTTGTTGTTTTTTATTGGCTTCTCACCTTACTTCCACTTTGCATTCTTCAATTGCTCAGTAAAAAGACATCGGATGCTAATTTTTCCAACAAGTGTAGTTGGGTTTATACTTAACACATTTATGATGTTATCTTTGACAAATTTGAATCAACTGAATCTCCAGAAGCTATGAAAACTAATTTTGATTGTGAGCATTTTTTTAATAAAGTTGAGAATAATTAGTCTTTCAGTGAAGACCCTCTTCAAGCGGCATATTTGACCAATCCATATCATATTTTAAAAGTAGCCAGTTAAAAGTGAAAGGTAATAAGTAGCCTGTTTATGGGAAAATTCTGGTTTGTGCATTTCTGGAGATGTGCTTAAAATGTGCAAAAGGAAGTACAGCATGAGCGTGCTTGTCAGGGACTGATAGTAAGTAAAGAGTTAGTCACTTTATCTGTTAATGTTTTACACCACTGACTGTACACGTTCAACATCTTTATTCTGAATTTTACCAATTTAGCCTATTGATATCTAAGAAATGATGAGTAAACAACTGAAGTGAAATTTTAATTCTGATTTAGTATGGTGGTTAAATTGTAAAGCCAGTTGCTCAAATTATTCTTATCCAGTACACTGTAACTAGTGAATATTTTTTCAGCTTACAGAGCTGTTTGGTTTTCTTTTAAAAAAAAAAAATTCAGTTAAATCACAGAAACAAATTGGTGTTAGGTGAGAAGGGACTTCTGGAAGTCACCTTGTCCACACCCACCTTGCTCAAGCAGGGCTGCCTAGAACCGGTTGCCCAGCATTGTGTCCAGACAGCTTTTGAATATTTTCACAGATGGAGACTTTCTAGGTGACCCATGCTAGTGCTTGGTCACCCTCACTGTAAAAAAGAATTTCCTGTTCTTCAGATGGAAACTCTGTTGTTTCAGTTTGTGCGCATTGCCTCTGGTACTGTCACTGGGCGCCACTGAGAAGAGCCTGGCATACTGCATACTTTGCATACTGCATTCAGATACTTCTACACACTGAGATTCCAACTCAACCTTCTCTACTGCAGGCTGAACAGACCCAGCTTTTTCAGTCTTTCCTCGTAGGGTTATGCTTCAGTCCCCTATCCTAGTGGCCCTCAGCTGAGCTCTCTCCACTATGTCTGTGTCTCTCTTGTACTGGGGAGACCAGCACTGGACACAGCACACTAAGTGTGGCTTTACCATTGCTGGGAAAGGATCACCTCTCTTGACCCTGGCCCATGGCACCACAATTTCTAATGCAGCCCAGGATACTGTTATCTGTATTTGCCACAGGGAGAAATAATAACATGTAAACACATGCAGACTGCAGAAGCCAAGTGAAAGGTATCTTTTAAGACACCTAATTTTGTCTAGGGATGAAAAATATTCTAAAGGGATATTTGTAAGAAAGAAATTCAGTATGTTCTCACATAAAGATTAAAAGTAAACCATGGTTATATAGTCAAGTATTAGCAAATTTAATTTCTGCATATCACTGGTATTTCAATCTGAAATGCTCCACAGGAACAGATTATTAAAATGAGAATTAAATGCATTGTCCAAAATAAGATAAAATGGGATGTACCATGTACCTCTAATTGACCAGACTTGAGACTGCAGATGGGAAAACTTCATTATGTCTAGTCTTACAGCTTTATAAAATGCAAAGTACAATTAGTTAGTTACTACTTTTTTTGATCGATGCTTGCTCTTCTTTCCCCTTCTCCTCCCTCCTAGTTTTAGGCAGGGTTTGAGAACTCTTGGTGTGCTAGAGAAAATGCAAATGCATCCGGATGCATTCTCTAGTATATTGTGCCACAAACCTGAAGGACTTTCAGCAGAAACTCTTTGTGATCTCTTTACAATCCATTCCTCATCAGATGTAAATGAAGTTGAAGGTGCTGATTTTTGGATGGCTTATTTGCAAGATGTGGAAAGTAAGTAATTGTTTTTCCTTTTCCTCCTTCCCTGTTTAGGGTATTTAGCTGCTGGTATGCAAACAGGGTTTGGATTTGAGAGTTCAGTACAGTAAATAAATGAAGGTTTTGAAGTCACTGTCCGTTCCTTATTGTTCCTTCTTCCCCTCTTCCTTACTAATTATAATTTCTGAAACTTAATTCTAATGAAACTTGAGAGGGGTAAATATCTGAAAGATGAGGGGGTTTTGGTTTTTGGTTTGGTTTTTTTTTTCATTTACAAAAGGCACCTTCCCCCAGCCTGAGTGGTACAGAAAAATCCTTTAATCCTCTCTCTTTAGCTTTGCTGTTAACTTATTCTTATTAGATAATGTGTGTGTCAAAAAAGATGAAAACCAGTGGTCTCTTCTTGTGAAGAGGTTTTCTTCCCTCATCACTTAAAAATTTTCAGAACTAACCTAAGCGGGTTTTTCTTGCAAACATTTTTCTTATTTGCCCATATAACTGCATATTAATTCACGGTATGGATCTGGGTTTCCTGATTTCAGGTTTTTTTCCATCTAACACTTAACATGCAGGATAGTGGTTTATGGGTAATAGGGAATAAATAATACAACCTAATCCTATTTGGTTTGGTTTTGTGGTTTTTTTTTTTTTTTTTTTAGGTGGTGAGTCTGTAGTGACGTTGGAAGATATTCTGCTCTTTGTAACAGGCTCTTTTTCTATACCCCCTGCTGGGTTTGATCCTGAACCTACTATTAAATTTTTGCATATAAGGTATCCTGTTGGAAACAGACTCCTTAATTGCTTAGAGCTCCCTATAACGAAGACATATGAGCAGTTTAAAAATAAAATGGAGTTCACCATCAGAAATGCACTAAGAGTTGAAAGAGAATAAAATTTTTGCTACTAAACTGGATGTTGGAAACTTCCAAATCTCTGCAGGAATGTCTGCTTGCTAATCGCTACTGTATTTTGGGACAGCATACTCTCGGCCTTTTCTCCCAAAGATGTGCTAAAAGTAGTAATTTTGTAAGATGGAAAACAATTTTCAGATGAAAATGCTCTTTACCTGTCGAAACATCTTCCTTTTTGAAGCTGGCTTTAAGAGTCAGCAGCCTCTTGCAGAAGTACTTTAAATGTCTACTTTTGCTGTAGACAAGCATGAAATGTTGCCAAATTATGTAACATTCTAGCTATTTCCCACAGGTAAGTATGGTGATTGCTTTACATACTTCAGTAGCTTATTTATCAAAGTCAAATCGGGTACATTTTGAAGATCATTGCTGTAGAGCTTTGTCTCAAGTAAAACTCTGATGCAGTTCTTCAGTTGTTCCATGTATAGTTTTTTCAGTAATTGTTTTTATATTGATTTTTTTTTTTTGAGGGGGGAGGGGGGGGACGATGATTCATACAAACTTATGAAAGGTCTTTTTGGTTAGTGCATTAAGATACAATTAAGTTCTGGAGAAAACCTAGGCAAAATAATAAGGTGCAAGAACAGAATCTGTTTGAACTTGAGTTTCTATTGTTAGACAAAATCTTTGATATTTGCACATTTCTGCATTCTACTGTTATACATTAGCCTTTAATTATACGTGTAGCCAAAATAGTAAATCCTGGAAGTGAATCTCAAATGTGCAACAATAAGTGGTCTTTCAACATGAAATTTTAGAGTTAGACTTAATGTTGTTCAGTGTAAGAATTTGTTGCTCATTAGAACATGTTACTTTGTCTTCCATGGAAGTCAGTTTTTTCATAGGTGTATATACACTAAAAGTATTCGTTAAATTAAAGTCAGTCTACCATCGAGCTTGTCAGTGCCTGACACTTTTCTAGCTTTTAGCCTAAACTCTTCCTGTTCAAATGTAGGTGCATTCTGAGCAACTTCAGCTGTATGAAATATATTTCAATTCTGCAGTATTTGTATAAATAGTAAGCCATAAGATACCTACACGGTAACACTTTAATGTTACTAATACTAGAACTATGAAACTAAGAGGACATTTAAGTGTAATTTTGTAAATGTGAGTAGGTGTCTTTTTTTTTTCTTTTTTTTTTTAAATTATTATTTCCCTCCCTGTCAGTTTGACCACCTTATACTATGTCCGAAGCATAGGCTGTGCTATCAATCTATAAAGATAGATATGTATTAGTATATATCTATATATATATCCACATTCTTCAAAATACTGAAAAGCTGAAGAATAATTGTATACTTTTTAATTAATATAGCTTGGTTTTAATTGTAAATACAAGCAGGATTGCTTTACTTTGGGTGCCTTGGCAAGAAGGCACATCCACAATAAATTATAAATGGATAGGTGCTTCAAAAAAAAAAAAAAAAAACTAACACCAAAACCAGGCTAATCTGGTTTCAGGTTTATTGCAAGTATTCCTCTAACTAACAAATTGTATTACAAAATGCTAATTACATAGCAGTGTGCTGCAACTCAAGAACTGGAAGTGGCAGTCAAGACTCGCTAAATTGAGACCATGCTGTAAAGGGTTAAAGACAAAAAGGCAAATGGGTATTGTTCATTAAACAATAGGCAGGTATTTTGAAATATTTCTTAAAGTGCTAAAGCTTCTTTCTTTCTTGATCTGGGGAAGGTTTTTCTGGTTCTGAGCCAAAAGCATATTAAAGTCTCCTTTAAAATAAATATATGAGGTCTTGGAGAATGTCATTCGACTGTTTATAAACAGTGTTTTCTCATTCCATTCTGATTTTTTTTCTCCAATAATATTCCACGTTTGTTGTCTTTGTGTAACTTTTAAATGTCATACTGCTAATAACTTCTTTATATTCTTATCCTTCAGAATGCTCTGTTACCATGGTTTGCAAATTTATCTGCATAATGATTCATGTTGTATGTTCATATTTTTAAAACATAGCAATGTGACTCCTGCAGGTAGATTATTATACTTTAAAAATCAGTGGTGTACCCAATGGAGTCTTCCTTTGTCTTGCCTAGTCAGAGATAAATGTCTTCTGTAATACTATGTTATTTTTCTGTATGAGAAGTACAGAACTTACAGAACTAGCAACACGAGTGTCTTAATTTTAAAGGACAGTTCTTGGACTTCTGGTACCAGCAGTTGCAAGGGAAATGGTTTAGAACTTGGAAGTTATAAACTGCATTTTAAAACCTTCAGTGGAGAAAGAAAGGTAATGTGAATATAAGGCTTCAAAAAGTACCTGAGCTAAAAATAGGGTTCACATGTTTTATTGCTTATTAGTTTTGAATTCAGCAGTTGATAGGTTTTATGTAAAGGTAGAACTAATGTCATTTGTAAGTTAACTTTAAAACTCTGCTATACAATACTCTATCAAAACATGGAATTCACAAAGTCTTCAATATTGCTTGAGAAGACTTTTCTTAGAACTTGTTCTCATTTTCTAATACTGATGTGTAAACATTCAAGACAAGTTCTTTCCTTGTTGCTTTGATCAGCTCAATCTAGACATTCTAATATAATACTTGATATATTCAAATTGTATTCCTAAATACTACCGTGGAGAGGAACTTTTCTGCTCATTTTCAACATTTGTATAGACCAATCTTAAAATTACTCTTAACTGTTCACTAAAATTCCATTGAATAAGCTGACTTCCAATCCCTCAAACCACAGAAAGGTCTCTTGACTGGAAACCATAAGAGCAATTTCTGTAGCTATAATGACCATCAGGTTTTCAGTTGCTATAGCAGGTCACTGAAGTGCAATATTATCAGGTGGTTTTCATTTTACATAAACTTCAACCTGAGGCACATCTGGAAAATAGTTTAGGGAAGTTGCTTACTTTCAGTATTTCTGTAACACAAGGACATTGACTGCATCTACATTAGCGTTGTGTATTAAATAGATTTTTGTAGAAGTTACAGCTGTTACAAGATTTGTCAAGGCCACAAGAGAACTACTGCAGTCATTTGTGTTTGGCCAAAGAACTTCACCCTGCAGCTTTTGCATCAAACCCTGAGCTTCCATCTGGAATTAGCACAACAAATAAGCTATTTATTTTCTAGACTGATCGTTTTCTAGAAAACAATAATAGATTAGTATTAGTGGTCTGAAGAACAAAACCAAAAACCAAACCTCGAGTATTAGATATGTTTGAAAAATGAAGGGATAAGAAATTTGTGACTTGCTTTCACTCATGCAAAAGATGCTTGCTAGAAAAAGCTGTTAGCATTTTTAACTGGTCAGTGAGTGAAATATAGTCAAAAGAAAATTAGTATCATCGGCTCATATTTAAGGTCTAAACCATTGTGTGCTGCAGCTTTGACTTTTTTCATTAAGATGTTCAGTCTTGGGACTGGAAGACTTGAGGATTTAGAGAGGTATATGTAAAATACAGGGCAGAGTATGTCATTAATTCACATATTCTATATGTGCATTTTGAAAATGGTATCAAAAATTCTCATTCAAGTAGAAATAAATGACACTGCAGGCTGCAAAATATGCTTTTAAAGTTTCTAGATTCTGTATTATATGGTAAAGCGCTTCAAAGCTCAAGCTTTACCCTTTTTTCACTTAAGGGAATGCAAAACTTCTGAAATCATATGTATACAAAAAATCATTGTCAAAATATTAATGTTTGTAAAAAAAAAAAATCAATGGAACCTTCTCATTTTGTATTGCAGAAACAATGCTCTTTTTAAAACTTATGGTAATTGGAATATTACACAAAGTATAATTTTGTCAATAGTTTTAGCTCTAACTTGAACTGCAGGATCAGTGCCTGAAATGTTGCATCTTCAAGCAACACTACTTGGCAGGTATAGCATCAGTGTTGCAGTAATTGGTAATTGTGGGAAATAACTGCCATGTATATATTCGAAGTGCAATAAAAAGTTAAATTTCTTTTGGAATAAATATGTAACTTCACTGGTATTATTTTGATGATTTAATGGGTGTTAGCTCTGGAAATGTTATCGCTATTGTCTGTAGTTCCATTTGGGGACCTGCGTACATCTTTATATACATCCATAGCATGTTTACACCGATCCCTTTGTATCCAAAACTGACTTGGAGTGAGGCTCTTTCCACTGCAGGACTTGTGTAAGGGCACAGCTGTAACAGTGTGATGAGCCGAAGGAAGGCTGCGTGCTGGTATGTGCTACCTGAGGCAGAGGCCAGTAACCTTTAACTATTTTTCTTTTCCATAACTCACAAAAGTTTGGTTTTTTGTTTTTTTTTTTTTTTTTTTTGTTTTTCAAACATAAAAAAGTCCTTTTCCTGCAGTTAATATGAGTGCCACGGAGCTGCCCTCGACCATTAAGCATTTAAGGTGATTCTTGGAAATTCAGTCTGAGAGAAGAGCAAAAACTGTTAATGCAACCTTTTGCTTGGGGATGGGGGTAGAGAAAACAAAGGTGAAAGCCCCAGCCTGTAGTCTGAAAGATCTGAGTCTGTTCTTATGTTCTTAGCTGCGGCAAAGCACAGGCCCCAATTTAAACCACAGGATGCAGCTCCCTCAAGCCCGGGGCTGGTTCCGGGGCTCCGGGCGGCAGCGCGGAACCCAGCAGATACACCGCACCTGGCGGCTCCGGGGACGTCTCTGAGGAGGGTCGGCGGGGACCCGCCCCTCGCCGCCGTACGGGCCGCCACGTCGTCTGGCGGCTGCGTGCGCGGTGGTGGGCGGGGCGCGGCGCCGCGGCCGGGCTGGCGGGGGAGGAAGATGGCGGCCGGCATCCGCGAGAAGCAGACAGGTGAGCGGCTGCCGCGCCGCGGGGACTGTGGCAGCCGCCTCTCGCGGGGCGGGAGGGCTCAAGGTCGGGCCCGCGCTGCAGCCGGGGCTCCCGCCTGCCTCCCCTGTCGTGGCCCTGGCGGGGCCCCGGGGCGGGATGGAGGCATCTCCGCGCCGCCTCGCCTCCGTCGGGGGGTTCGCGCCCGGTTTGGCTCTCCTGGCAACAGGGCGGTGGCATTTTCCCCCCTCCTCCTCCTCCCCCGGCGGCCGGTGGGGCACCGCTGAGCCGCCTCTGCAGCGGCAGGACTAGGGCTACAGGGGCCTCTGGGCGCAGCTTTTGCCGAGGGGGCTCGGCCCCGCTGAGAGGCGCAGGGCCGCGGGTGCCCGCGCGGCCCTGGGGACGTGGCCGAGGTGCCGCCGCGGTGTGGAAATCGCCCGGGAGGGGCTCCCGCTGCCCGGGACGTGCGCGGAGCCCTTCCGAGGCCGCGGGCAGCGGGTTGTGTGCTCCCTCGTTTCGGCTGCCTTTCTGCCCGTGGCAGGGATCAATGGGAAATACCGTTTAATTGTGCAAAACCAAAGCTGCAGTTGCGATGCTCCTCCTAAGACTATATAGGGCCGTCGGACTGTGTACTGACCGTCAGGTAACTGGGAGCGCGAGATTAGATACGACCAATTACACGGGAGGCTTTCTGTGTGGGTAAAGGGTTCTGGCCCTCCTTACATATTGCTCTGAGTCCAAAATTGACTCTTGCTTCTCGATCTTAATGCTGTTTTATGGAATCTTAAGCCACCCATTTGAACATACCACGAAGCGTAGAGGACGACAACTCCATAGTCCTCTACTTCGCTTACTCCCCAAGGTTTTGGTTAGTAGTTTGAGCTGTAATCTTGACACCTTCTCCTCAACAACTGCAGTGTTTTTCTGGTGGTACAGAGGATTCTGGGTGCATTTATTTAACATGAAATGCCTAAAATCATCTGCCAGAAAATCTCAGAAAATTTCACAGAAAATTTCTGTGTGGACCTTAAATATTTACTAGTATTCTTCCTTTTCTTTTTGTACCAGAAGTCTACTTTCTGTAGTCTCATTCCTGTGGCCATCTATCATTATAGTGCTGTTTAAAGTTCCTTTACAATCATTTACTTTTCTTCACTCTGCTACTTTTCTAATACAGCCTGCTGGTTTTGAGCTCTTATTCCATACAGGTTTATTCTTTTCTGTTGTCTTTCACCTTGTTAACGTTATTTCGGTCAAGCTTTACCACTGAACCATGTTGTCTCCCATTGTGGAGGTCATTTGCAAGGAGGTAGATTGGACAACTAAAACATACTCAGAAAAAGGAAAGAACTTATTATCATTTGGTGTTTGTATTACCACATATGTGCACTATTTGTTGTGACCTTTACCCTGGTTCATAACCAGTCAAAGCATATCATCAAGCATGGTAAAAACCTGATCCTTGCCCCAAAGAGCATTCAGCCTAAACATGAATGAAAGGTTCACTGCTGGTAGCGTGATTTGAAAAGGCAGTGCAAAGGAGGAGGAAGCAGGGACAGACTGTGAAGGAGGACTTCAGAAACGTTGCCTGGGCATGGATGGATGGTGTTAGGAAAGACAAAGTTCAACTGAAGTTGAGATCTGCAGCATATGTCAAGAGCAATGAGAAGAGCTTCTGTTGCGACATTAGTAGCGAAAATATGAATAAGGAGAAACGTTGGATCATTGCTAAATGGAGCTGGTCATTTAATGGTGGTGGGCACGGATAAGGCTGAGGTACCCGATGCTTTCTTTGCCTTACTCTTCACCAACAAATTCTCTGAGGCCTTTGTGTCACTTTGGAGTCAAACATAGAGCAAATCCTCTTAGAAAATATTTCTCATCACACGAAGGAGAAAAATAATGAAACGTGACTTTTGCATTTATATTTTATGATGGTTTTCCTCTCAAAGGATATGTATAATAAAATCTTGCTAAGGAGTTTAATTTCTGTTGTTGAAGTGTAAGGATAATAAAGCATTATTCTGCTTTATTTTCCAGTGGCTTTGAAACGTATGCTGAACTTCAATGTTCCTCCTGTTAAAAACAGCACAGGAGAACCAGTATGGAAGGTAAGAACTATTTGAATAGGAATAGGAGAATTTTATAGTGTTCAAAAAAAAGTTCAGATTTTCAAATTTTACTTAACTCAAGCATCTTCTCTATTTTATGAACTTTAACAAAATAATTCTTCATGTGTTATGAATATACAGAATTGAGTATCAGAATTGCTTAGAAAAATACATATTTGAGATACTGGCTGCTTGAAGACCCAGTGACTGACTATGTAGGCAATATTTTAATGGGTAACTGAGGAGGATGTTTTTGAAATATACTTAGGTATATTTCTCATTGCGTGATACCTTACAGGTGAAGCCCACAGAAAGGGAAGAACTGTTGATAGCCTTAAATTTAGAACAAGCTGAGCTCAAGCTGTCTTTGTTAGCTTTAAAAAAGTAACTAACTTGTAATGTGTGAGAAGTTTTTGCTACTATAAAGCATATATTCTCTTCATCTCTTCATCTATTCTGTTGCCTTTTCTCACTAGTTCCTTTTTTTCCCCTCTCTGTTTCTTCCTTTGTTTCTCCCAAATGCAGTCAGAGAAGTTCTGCACTTAAAATAACAAATTTCTGACAGCAAATTCCTGTTTGACATTATTCAGGAGATGGAAGTGATTATTACCCCTTTATCACTGAGTTTCTCGTCACTCTTTTTTAAAGTTATTTGTTAATAAGCATGCATGGAAGTCCATGCCAAATTAATTGTTAATTGTTAATTGGTAACTGTTTAGCACTTCTCAGGTTAGAGTAGTAGTTCCTTGAACTGGAATTCCTATATCCACTGTATCCCATATTCTGCAGTATCCACTTTTTACAGCACTTTGTAAGAAGATGTATATCTTTTTCAGGTTCTCATTTATGACAGATTTGGCCAAGATATAATCTCACCTTTGCTGTCAGTGAAAGAGCTGAGAGATATGGGGATCACTTTGCATCTGTAAGTACTTTTAAAAAATTGGGATTTTTTTTTTTCCCCCTAAAAAGAACTTGATTTAATATTTCCCAAAATCATGAACACTGAAAATCATTCAATGAATAACTACTGAAATAAAGATTATATCCTGACTTGTTCCTAAAATCTGATGGTATTATTCAGAATCGGGGAGTGGAGAGATGATTCCATACATTGGTCAATAGGATTTCTTACTAAGTACAGGAAGCCCCTCTTCAAAAATAAAAATTATCCAATAGGTATTTTTTTGAATCTGTCAGTACAAATCCCTCTGTATTCATATATGTAACAATTATTTTGGCACAAACTGTTTCATGGGGCTGTGCATGTTCTCTGCTTCTCTTTTTACACTTAGAGTTTAATTGTCTCTTGTCAAACAGATGGAAACTTTAAGTATTGTTTTAAGAGATTTTCCCTTTCATTTTCTCCAGATTACATTTGTTTAGTTCATTGTCCTTCCTAAGTGAAGGCTAGAAACAGAAACACAGTTTAACATGTTGACATATCAGCAGAAATGTGAGAGAAATGTGAGAAGCAGTAAAGGCAAGTTTAATACTATGAGATATGCAAGTTTTTTGTTATCATGTCAAGAATTTATAATTGGTATATGAACTTTGTGGATGCAGTATTTTACCTTCCTCTGAATGAATTCATCTATTTTTGAAGATTTATGAAGCCTTTCCTCAAGCTTTGAATAAACTTCGGAGACATCTATTAATGGATGTTTCTATTGACATCTATTGAGTCGAAGAAAATACAAGTATGATTTTTGCTATTTTTTTAATGTCTTGTTCTTACAAAAAAGTCTAGGTAAATGTAGGGAGAAATTGTAGGAAATTAAATGTGTCTATACAAATAATTTCTTTAACTTTTACAATTTTACACAAATCAGAGGAGGAACACATTAAAGATGTACTTTTTCTTCCTTTCAGGCTTTTGCATTCAGATCGGGATGCTATTCCAGATGTTCCAGCTGTTTACTTTGTAATGCCAACAGAAGAAAATATTGACAGAATGTGCCAGGTAACTTGCATTCTTAATGTTTCAAATGAGCACACAAAGCAGAGCATGTGGCATACTCCTGCACGCACTGGAGTGTGGCTGTTCTGTATCTACTCCTTGTGCATGTCTGAACACCTTTTCTTGCATTTTTTATGTATTAGCATATATATATAGCTTATATATTAGCATATATATAGCTTATATATTATATTAGCATATATATAGCTTATATATTTTATATATTAGAATAAAGTTTGGCAAGGGATGTGAAAGATAACAGGAAAGGATTCTATAGATACGTAGCAAATAAAAGACAGACTAGGGACAATGTGGGCCCTCTCCAGAAGCTATTGAGAGAACTCGCTACCATGGATTTGGAGAAGGCTGAGGTTCTCAGTGACTTCTTTGCCTCAGTCTTCACTGGCAAATGCTCTGACCACACCACCGAAGTCTTGGAAAGCAGATGCAGGGACTGTGAGAATGAAGACCTTAGGCCCACTGTAGGAGAGGATCAGGTTCGAAACCATCTTAAGAACCTGAACATGCACAAGTCCATGGGACCTGATGAAATCCACCCACGGGTCCTGAAGGAGCTGGCGAATGAGGTTGCTAAACCACTGTCCATCATATTTGAAAAATCGTGGCAGTCACGTGAAGTTCCTGATGACTGGAAGAAGGGTAATATAACCCCCATTTTCAAGAAGGAGAAGGTGGAAGATCTGGGGAACTACAGACCAGTCAGTCTCACCTCTGTGCCTGGCAAAATCTTGGAACAGTTTCTCCTGGAAAGCATGCTAAGGCACATGAAAAACAACGAGGTGGTTGGTGACAGCCAACATGGCTTCACTAAGGGGAAATCCTGCCTGACCAATTTGGTGGCCTTCTATGATGGAGCCACGGAACTGATGGACAGGGGCAGAGCAGTTGACGTCATCTACCTGGACTCGTGCAAAGTGTTCCACACTGTCCCGCACGACATCCTTGTCTCTAAACTGGAGAGACATCAATTTGATAGATGGACCACTCAGTGGATAAAGAACTGGCTGGATGGCCACACGCAAAGAGTTGTGGTAAACGGCTCAATGTCCAGTTGGACACCTGTAACGAGTGGTGCCCCTCAGGGGTCGGTGTTGGGACCAGTCCTGTTCAACATCTTTGTCGGCGACATGGACAGTGGGATTGAGTGCGCCCTCAGCAAGTTTGCTGACGACACCAAGCTGTGTGGTTCGGTTGATACGCTAGAGGGAAGGGATGCCATCCAGAGGGACCTTGACACGCTTGTGAGGTGGGCTGATGCCAACCTTATGAAGTTTAACCAAGCTAAGTGCAAGGTCCTACACCTGGGTCGGGGCAATCCCAGGCACAGCTACAGGTTGGGCAGAGAAGAGATTCAGGGCAGCCCTGCAGAGAAGGACCTAGGGGTGTTGGTTGATGAGAAGCTTAACATGAGCCAGCAGTGTGCGCTTGCAGCCCAGAAAGCCAACCGTATCCTGGACTGCATCAAAAGAAGCATGACCAGCAGGTCAAATGACGTGATCCTGCCCTTCTACTCTGCTCTCGTGAGACCTCACTTGGAGTAGTGCGTACAGTTCTGGTGTCCTCAACATAAAAAGGACATGGAGCTGTTGGAGCGAGTCCAGAGGAGGGCTACGAGGATGATAAGAGGGCTGGAGTGCCTCCCATATGAAGACAGGCTGAGAGAGTTGGGGCTGTTCAGCCTGGAGAAGAGAAGGCTGCGTGGAGACCTCGTAGCAGCTTTCCAGTATCTGAAGGGGGCCTATAAGGATGCTGGGGAGGGACTCTTCCTTATGGACTGCAGTGGTAGGACAAGGGGTAATGGCTTCAAACTTAAACAGGGGAAGTTTAGATTAGATGTAAGGAAGGAAGAAGTTCTTTACAGTGAGGGTGGTGAAGCTCTGGAGTGGGTTGCCCAGGGAGGTTGTGGGTGCTCCATCCCTGGCGGTGTTCAAGGCCAGGCTGGACAGAGCCTTGGGCTACATGGTTCAGTGCGAGGTGTCCCTGCCCATGGCAGGGGCATTGGAACTAGATGATCTTAAGGTCCTTTCCAACCCTTACTATTCTATGATTCTATATTTGTCAAAAAATATTACCCATAATTTTTACACACAAAACTTCAACTTCCCCGAAAGTAGAAAGGTAAGTACATCGTCTCTTTTGGAGAGAGACTTCTGGAAGTGAAAAGACAAGAGGAAGTGGGCACAAATTGAAATACAGGCAATTCCATTCAGACATAAGAAAAAGCTATTTTAATGAGGGTGGCAAACGCTGGAACAAATTGCCTGGAGAGTTTGTGGAGTCTCCATCCATGGAGATGGTCAAAACTTGACTGGACACAATCCTGAGCCACTTGCTTTATTTGATTCTGCTTTGAGCGGGAGGCTTGGACTAGGCTAACCTCAGCTTTTCACATTCTCTGGGAAGGGAAGAGAGGAAAGGGGATTTTTGGTCAGTGGTAAGTTACAGAATAGTAGTTGCTGTCTGGCAGCTTAAATTTCATTTCCTGTTTTTTGCAGTTCTGTGCTAGGTTGGTTATGTTTAGTTATGTAGTGGAAACATGATGTACAGGGCTGTATGAACAGAGAGCTAAACACTTCCAAAAATTTATCCAACTGTGGTTAATTGGTACATCACATAGTAAAAGTGTGAATGTTTTTTAATTAGTCAGACATATATTAGTATTTGTTCAGGAAAAAGCTTGTGTTTTTCCTTTCATTCAGGATCTTCGAAACCAGCTTTATGAATCTTATTATCTAAACTTTATTTCTGCCATTTCAAGAAGTAAACTGGAAGATATTGCAAATGCTGCCATAGGCGCTAATGCAGTAACTCAGGTGGCTAAGGTAAGAAAATCCCTCAGTCTCTAATATTAAAGATACTACCATTGCAGGTGTTTTTGCATTCTTGCGTGGCCACGTCAGTGCCAAATACAGCTTTTCTGACTGAATCATGAACAAAATAAATGTTTGGCTAGATTCAATGTTAGACATAGATTTACTGGGTGACAAAGGGAATCTACAGTCATCTCAGTAATGCAGCTTAGTACTGTACTTCAGCTTAGTCAAAAGTTCAAATGCTGCAAGACTTTATGCTAAATGATGAGGGGAAATAGAGTGGTTTCAGAGTATTCCTGATCTCATCAGCTCAATGAGTGCATCCAGTGCATATATAATGGGATGGAGTTTTTAGCTCCTAAATACACTAAAAGTGTAGTATTAGTGCAGTTGTGATTTTATTAAGCAGTGTACTGTAGAGGTGGATGTTTCATACATACACACTGTTACTCAGGACACTCCTGCACCTTTATGATTTAAAGGCAGGTGTCAGGTATTTACCCTCTTCTTTTTGTTCACTGTCTGTACCAAAACCTGTAAATTATTAACTAATTGCTTTCTTATATACTTAAATACGTTCACCTGTTCTCACTCCTGTTAGAGAGTACTACTGACATGAGAGAAAGAAACTCTTGTGAAGTGAAATGAAATGAAAACTGCTAGTCTTACTTAAACCTGAGGTCTCCAGCAGGAGTAAATTGGTGTAGCGCTGTGAACTAACCCTCTTAAATGTTTTTTACGGTTGTGATATCCCATGCTATAGAGAGGTTTAACTTTTTTCCTGAATGTACAGGTATATTACAGAAAAACTAGAATTCGTGGGCTATAATCTCTCATTGTTTAGATATTGCCCTCTTTCCTTTATCCTGCCTGAGAGCTCAGCCCTGTTCATGTTGTAGTCCTTCATATTAATAAAAAATAAACCTGTAATTTTTATAATGTCCTCCATATGTGTTTTTTTCAGTGATGCTTGGCTACTAAAAATTTGTCCACGGAAATACTTGAACTGTTTTCTTTCAGCACTTTTCAGGTGCTCTAATGTTTTGTGTTATCACTCCATCCTTGCATGGGCTTGATACATGATATCTTTAATTTCTTTATTTTAATGGGTAGTTCTGTAAAATGTTCAAAAAGAAGTAGCAATAAACCACAGAGAGATTTTTTTTATGCTTCACTCTGGGCTGTTCTGACCATTATTCCTTGATTTCTAGGTGTTTGATCAGTATCTTAATTTTATTACTTTAGAAGATGACATGTTTGTATTGTGTAACCAAAACAAAGAACTTGTTTCCTATCGTGGTAAGTAGAATTTGTATAAAAATTATACCAAAATGTCTAATATTGAAATTTACTCTTGAAGTGGTAGCTAATACCAAGCAGTGATTTTATTTTGCTTTGATCTGCTCAGAATTCAGGATTATCTGCTAGATGTAGTTTAGAGTCATAAAGGAAGCAGTTCTTAGATATTCATTTCAGCATCTTTACAACACAGCTATTATAATACTGAAAAATACTATGTATCTTTAAATAACAAATTTAGTCAAGCAAAACTGCAATATAGATATAAAATGGATAGTAGGCCTTTTTCTGCATGAAGTAATATAGGAAAAATTTTGTATTGTTTATACATGTAGATAGATGCTGCGGGTGCCTGCTGTGCTTAGGCACCACTAATCTGCAGTTCTTAAGTAATTAAGTGTTTTGTTTGTGTGTGAATGGTCAGTTGGAAAGTTTCTGTAAGGAATACAAAGCAAGAAAGATCATAGAATAGAATCATAGAATAGTTAGGGTAGGAAAGGACCTTAAGATCATCTAGTTCCAACCCCCCTGCCATGGGCAGAGACACCTCACACTAAACCATGTCACCTAAGGCTCCGTCCAGCCTGGCCTTGAACACCGTCAGGGATGGAGCATTCACAACCTCCCTGGGCGACCCATTCAGTGCCTCACCACCCTCACTGTAAAGAACAGTAAAGATGACTTTAACTGATAGTTTCTTGTATCTTTTAGACAGTGACCAGTCAGTATCTCCTTTTCTTATTCAAGACATGAAAATGTGGTAGTGTGCAAGGGGAGATGGTTAGTATCAGGGGCTAGAGTAGCACCAGGAAGAATCTGGGAAAGGACTTTCTAGAAAATAAATGCTGATTGCTTCTGCAAGCATGTGAGCCAAACATGTCAGCTTTTTCCTGAAGTCTCTGAGTTGCAAATGAAGTCAGCCTCATGGAAGCCTTTTTTTTTCTCTTGGGGCTTCTGTTGGACCTCTTCTGGAACTTAGCAGGGAAAACAAGTGGCTGCCTTAGGTCAGTTACCTCTACATCTATGGTGCTATGGCAGCTCAAGTCAACATATATACTAGTTGGCATAACTGTCCACATGGTTTTCCTCCCTTTTTTTGTGTTCCTCTGACCCATTCAATATGCTAAATCAACAGAGAACTACCACTCTACCTCTCCTGCCCCTGTAGCTCAAATGGCTAGCTATTACAAGGTGGGTTGTCTTGTTGCCCCGGGTGTAGTTTCCCTCGTCTTCTCCTACTTTTACATCAGAAGTAGTAGTGTTGGAGCTGCAGAATGTTTGTTCAGTTGACTCATTTCTTAGAAAATAACAGCTCATTTGTGTGATCTGCAAATCCAGCGCAAGGGAAGAAGCAGAATTGTGTAAGTCAGAGGCAAGACAGCCCTTTTTTAGCAGCAGCTCCTCATTACTTTAGTGTAGTCACAGTGTCTACACACAGGGTTACAGAATTAATTCCTGATTTATTTAGATGCACAGAATACTCACTAGTGACCAGGTAGAGATGAGAATTTTCCATATGCCTAACATTTAGTGGTGAGATTTTTCTCCTTTCTTGCCAGATTCCCAGAGCTGGTACCTTTCTTTAAAACTGGATCTGTAATACTGAGTTCTGTCTCACAGAAGAGAAAAAAAGCCTCTTCTGAAGGGCATTTTTGTTTGAAAAGCAGACTTTTTTTTTCCCACTAAAACCTGCTGTTAAGAGTTTTAGTAATAATTGTTTTGTGATGTGTTTGTGTGTATGTAGAGATACTTGAGCAGCTCTCATAAGATACCAGCTAGCTGACAAGGAATTCGAATTTAAATGACAGAAAATGTTTTGTATGTTTCTGTGCGGTTTGTTTTCCACTCTTAGGCCACTGAAATTTGCCACACAACAGGTGGTTTCACACTGTATTTAAATCAATCTAGAAGTGGGCTGTTTCCAAAAGCTGATCAAACAGAAATCTCATCTCCCATAGAGAATGATTAGGTTTCCATTAGAGCACTGATCCGATTCATCTCACTGTGTGAGGCAATAGGAGTGCAGGGGCGAAGAAATGGTCTTTTTTTGCCTTTGGAGAGTAACCCTAGCAAGAAACTGCCAGTCTGTATATAGTTTCATAATCTGCACAAGTCAGTGTAAATCTGGTGGTGAGGAAAGACAGCTACTGTTTTTGCAGCAGCACTGCCATGTGTGGCCACACATGTAACTGAACGGGTGAACTAAGAACAAATATGACAGAAAAGGTTAATTTTCAGTGTCCTGATTTCCTGGCTGTATGATGGCATTTACAGAGAGGTAATATCAGGACAAATAAGCATGATAACATTCTTCGATTGCGTAAAAGGCTTTCACAGACAGAAAGGAGGCAACACATTCTCTCTGTCCATGTAGTAATGGACAAGAAGTGAAGAGCTTAAATTGCAACAAGAAAGTTTCTGGTCAGATATTAAGAGCACTTTCTAACATAAAAGATAGTGAAATATTAGAATAGAGTACCTATAAATGCTGTGGCATTTTTATGAGTGGGAGGCTTTGGGAATTAGTTTCAATACAGAAGTAACAGTGGAATCATAGAATCATAGAATAGTAAGGGTTGGAAGGGACCTTAAGATCATCTAGTTCCAACGCCCCTACCATGGGCAGGGACACCTCGCACTAAACCATGTCACCCAAGGCTCTGTCCAGCCTGGCCTTGGACACTGCCAGGGATGGAGCATTCACAACTTCCTTGGGCAAAACTCATCTTTGGGTAAGAGGACTGACTATATAATCCCTCAGGCTTTCTCTGGTTCTGTTTTTCTAGGACTGTGTAGAAGGAAGAGTACACAGTATTGGTATAAAGTCCATGTTTTTGACATCCTGACTGATGCTTTTTGAATGCTTCTTTACCAAATATGGATCAATTTTGTAAAACAAGAAGAAAATGTAGGAGATCTAAGCTTACTTTCCTGTAATAGATGCATCCCCATAAACTTGTTACAGTGGAGAGAGAGGAATATATAGAAAACACAATAGAACATTTTATTGAAGGATTATTAATGGAGTTTCTCAAAGGTTGACCTATGCAGCACTAATATTGAATATTTGTGTTGATTGCTGTGGTACAAAAAAAAAAAAAGGTATGTGCTCATAAAATGTGCATGTTTGTTACACAAAATTAGAAGGCACCAACAGTGTGTAGATTACTGGAACATCGTAAATGAGTATATTAAACATAATAATAGGGAGAGAATTAAGTTTTAAAAATGAGAAAGGCAGGGGACTAAAACCAAGATTATTTCCCCATATAAACTGGGAGACCATTAGTTGAAGGTAACTACAGAATGATAGTCCCAGTTGTTTCAAAGCTTTAGGAATTATATGAAAATACAGATCCTGGGAACAGGCTGTCTTTCTGGGTGCTGATATTTCAGAAACTTGGACTCAGAATGAAAAAAAATTGCCAACAGGGGCACGTCTGTTGCTGCATCCCGGCAGCGTAGTAAAAAGTTTGACTTACTAAGAATAGCTGCTGACATAAATTGCTAATACAACTCATCTGCCTGAAGTTCTTAGAGGACAAAGCCGGAGGGGAAAAAACACCTTTAAAGTTAGAGAATGATTGTAGCTGCCCGTGCATAAGTTTAGGATGGAAGGCTTAATGTTCAGAGCTTTGAAGTTCATTTTTGAAGGAAGAGTATAAGACAGGTAGTTATGTGAGAAAATTTTAAAGGTAAAGTAAAACAAACAAGCGTGGGATTTATGGCGTGACTTCAGAGATAGTGCTTAACTCGAGACCTCTGATAAGATTAGGTTTGCTGTTTCCTGTTGGCTGTTATATTCCTGTCAGTGTTAATTATTTAATAGAAATGTTGTTACATGTCTCTCTTTCTGACCTAAATGTGTGAGGGAAATCATTCCATTTGTAGTGTGAAATGTTTTAAAACTTGGGAATTATCCCTAACTTAGAGACTGACTGTAAATTTATTAAAAAAAAAAAAAGTAAAGAAGGAAAAGGAATCTCCATTACAAGTGGTGGCATTTGGAATCTTTAAATATAGATATCTGCGTACTGTAATTCTCTTTAAATTATACAAGTAATTATTGAGGATGTTATATCTGAAGAATGGTTTCCAAGTAGACAGCCATTTCTGTTCTGTAATGTGGTTTTCCAGGAGGTTTTTAATAATGCAGTACTGACACAATCCAGAAGTTACAGTATGCATTGTCAGAGATCATTGGAAAAGATTGTGTAGTGTTTGACCTTATACAGTGAGCAACAATTAAGTTCTCCCATGTTTTTTTTCTTAAATGGATGTGCTAAGAGGGCCATTTCACAATTTGATCTCTGCAATAAAAGCTGTTGGCTATTAACAGCCATTAGGTAAGAAGAGGATTGCTTTCTCATATTAAAGTGGCATAAACTTCTTTAACCCTAGTCTTAACTCTTTTCCACACTGTTTTAGCCATTAACCGACCAGATATAACGGACACAGAAATGGAAACTATAATGGACACTATTGTTGATAGTCTCTTCTGTTTTTTTGTTACACTTGGTAAGTTTTCAAATTTTAGCATGTTTTCTATATGCTTTCCTTTTAGAAAAGATCTGTATTCAATGAGATATAGCAAATGAAAAGCAGAATTAGATCTGTGACAGAATTCTCAATAGTTCATGGGGTGGGTTAATGATCTTGCTATACATCACTGCAAAAGACAATAAAGTCTGTCCTACATGGGTGTCGAGTCTTAGTCTTCAGTATCAATAGGAAAAGAATACTGAAATGCAAAGGTTTGGATTCACTGTTTTAACAAAATCCTAGTTTGCAGTGAAGATTAATAGTGCTTTAAGACTGGATTTTAGATTTGTAGCTCTCAAAAAAAAAACCCCAAACAACAAATAACGCAAAAAAGAGGGGGGGGAGGGGTGAAGCTTACATAAACTCTGCAAAGATCTAAGTGAAATAACTGGAAGAATAAGAAGATATATTTAATTTACTTATTTTTTTAAATTTGCTTATTTTCATTGTGAGTTTTCTTAATGCTTAGCTCATATGTTTTTCACAGCGATGACATTTAATACAAGTTCTCACTGAAATCAGTCAGTCTAAGATAGCATTCCTACATGGGGAGCTGGGGATCGCTATAGGGCAGTCCGTTCAAGGGAGCTTCCCTAGGACATATTGAGTTCTTTCAAGTGTTAGCATGATACAAATTAAATCTCTTTTACTCAGTCACTTAAACTCTATGGTATTAGAATTTTCATATTTTTATATGAGCTGTGAGAAATCGTAGTTAAAAATTTTGAAACCGGAAAGCCAGTGAAAAACATGCTTGTGAAAATAACCTTACCCTGCAGTGAGTTGTAACTGACGTATTGTGATGTGTTATTGGGATTTTTATTATAATTTTCATGTGACTTTCAACCTTTTGAAACTAAATGCTTCTATATGAAATAGTTTGTCCCCTCCACAGCACATTAGCTATCTTTCTAGTGCACACTGTACCTCTCATAAATTCCTGTATGAGGTATTCACTTACTTTTGTAAAACTTTATTTAATATTTCTATTCAATATTTTTTATTTCATAGATAAATACTGCAAAAGACAAATTTAATATAAGTTTGTATTGTCCACTTGAAAAATTTCATCTCAGTATGTCACTAAAAATGTGAAAGTACACTAACTTAAAATCTGAAAATTATAATACATGTAGAAGTCAATGTATCTTTTACTAGGAGCTATTCCTATAATCAGATGCTCAAGAGGAACTGCAGCTGAAATGGTGGCAGTGGTAAGAAACTGTTTTTAAAATTTTCCTGACACCTTGTTTAATCTTCTCAATACTAGGCAGACATCTAGTGTCATTGTATCCTTTTCCTTATGAAGGAAGTAAAACTGGGAAGGAGGTATACCAGTTTTCCTTTCTGATTCTAGTTCCATGGAACCCATCTGTGGAAGTTGTAATATTACGGAATCAGCTGATGAGAAAATTAAACATGAATAATCATTCCTAATCTAGAGTTTATAAAGATTTTTTGACAGGCATTATAATTACAACCATTAAGGTGTACCTACAGAGCTTAAAACATGGCTGTCTGGCCTGGGTTTTTCTGTGTGTCTTAGAAATTCTTATCTATCTTACTGGGAAACCCCGTAAGTACAAGACATTTTTACTATATCAAACTAAACTGAACTTGACTGAACTTAATCAGCAATTAGGGATGAAATTACCAACCTAAATCACAGTTAAAAGTCTCTGCAGCACTGTCTTCATTGGGGGTCACTGTTCTTCATTTCTTCCATCTTTTACACATCTTTCTTTGTCCATGAAGCCTTAATACTGATTAAACCTAAGCACTCAGCGTGCATGCATTCATACTGAGGGTAACCTCATTTTTATGAAAGAGTGTGGCAATGTCTTGGTACCTCTTACTGGTACTTTCTATTCACATGTTTAGGGAAAGGGTGCTGATTGCCTGGGGGGAGATTAGTGCACATAAAGGAAACGTCTTCTGTGTAGTCCTGGGTGTAGATAAAAATGCTGGAGGGAGAAAACAGAAAGAAGAGATTTCTTTCCTGTGTACAGCATATTTAGGCTTCCTGCAGCTAAGACATTTATAAACTACAGAACCAGCACAATAAATCTGTAAATGTTGACCATATAAAGAGGTTAGGAAACCATTGGTTTATTAAAAGCTGTTTTGTTTCCCTCCCCCCCCCCCCAGAAATTAGATAAGAAGCTCAGAGAAAATCTAAGAGATGCCAGAAACAGCCTTTTTACAGGTGACACACTTGGAGCTGGCCAGTTCAGGTATGATGTTAGTAATAACTATGTATTTTTATTTTTCATATTTCAGTTGTCTGAAATATCTCATTAGGATAAGTCACCACTGTGCTGAAAATTGAATTTACAGGAATTCAAGTTCTATATTGAAAGAGCTTACATACTGTTAAGGGAGTTTTCCAATCTCTTGGCATAAGCAGTTTGAAAACTTTTATAGCTAATAAGTGTGCGGTCCTAGAACAGTGAGACAAGAATTATTTAACAAGCCACATAATTTTGTTCACCCTCTAAGCTCATCAAGAACCAGGCAAATACGCCAATTTTACAGGACCACAATATCCAGTTGGATGTCTGAACATATCTGTTAGCAATCTTTAGTCCATTAAAAAGAAAGAAATGCCCATTTTCTCACTTGTGAGCACTGTTGTAGTTATGTAAAAAGCAAGTGTTTCTCAGCTGATTCCTGTCTCTACCAGAGGAGGACTGCTTAAGGACTACCACTTGGATAAATAGATAGTTAACGACTGTTAGGTCATGGCCATTTGAATCCTTCCAGGGGAAAGAGGAGTGAGAAAAAGACATTGTGGATGTTCGCATGCAACTGAGAATGTGTTTTCAGTAGCCTCCTGTGTATCCCTCAGATAGCTGAATTCTCCACAGGCTGCTTTAGGAAAGTGTGTTACAGGCATTTACACTGTACATGAAAAGGTGAGGAGGCATGTTGGGAAGACTGTAGCTGAAGGAAATTGTTATGATCCGCTAACTGGATATAAAATAGTCATCATAATTTTATCTCAAATTGAGAGCAGAACTTGGATAAAAGACAGAAAATATCAAGGGTGGCAAAATTGAATGAGATTGAAAGGTATTAGGAGAGAGAATAGCTGTGAAATACCAATTCCCCCATTTTCGTTGGAACTGAATTGTAACCACAGTTTTCCCTTTTCAGAAAATCAAAATGCCAGGAAAGGGAAACATGAGAACATTTAACCAGTTAAATAGCTTCAGATCTGTAGTCTGGTTTTCAGAATTGGATGACTAAGGCTCTTGAGATGAAAATACTTACCGCAAGGAAATCCAGAGCATGGAATTAATATGGTTTTACTTTGTTTAAATACACTCTAATTTAGCCATCGCATTTACTGTAGGGTTAATGTGCTTAAGAGAAATGGTTGCAATAATGTTCTGATGATTCACAGCCTTCCTGTCTTCACAATAAATTTTTCATGTAGCCATAACCCAAGACATTTAGGCATGTCTGCATGCTTTTTCCGTAAAATTGAGTATTGATGGAATTACCACAATGCATCTTAGAAGTTCATAATTTTTTTCTTTATGAACTTCATATACAAGCAAAGAGAAGGATGAAATTAAAAACCCTTGAAAGAGAGATTTTTATATTTGAGTTTTATAATGGGCATCAAGGTGGAATAATAGCCACTCAAACAGTTGCTTGGCATGCAAATGTGTATCCACATGAAGACATATTAGCTAATAACCTAAAAGGCTAGTAGTAACTATATTTAGTAGTAACAATATTTATGCATTGGTAATTTCACTTAGTACAAAAAGAAATAATCTTTTTATCATTACTAAGACTGTGATTAATGGAATTTCTGGCAGTCATCAGCCCCAGATGCTTTGGGGAAGGCTGGAGGAACTCTGCAGTAAGCAGTTTGGCTTTTAGCTTGAAGTACATGATGCAGAAGGTGGCTGATATCACTGAGGTTGTTACTGAGGTGTTCTAAACATGTTTGAAGAAATACTAATACAGTGTCATCTTTTCAGCTTCCAAAGGCCCCTATTAGTCCTTGTTGACAGAAACATAGATTTAGCAACTCCTCTACATCATACATGGACATACCAAGCTTTAGTGCATGATGTTCTGGTAAGAATAAATCTGATTTTGTTACCAAAACTTTTTTTTCACTCAGTTTGTTATTAATACCAGATGTTCTCATAATACAAAAATCTGTTTTGTCTGTTTAATTTGGAAGTTGTTTAGTAAAAAACAACTTGGAAGATTTTATCCAGAAAGTTTATTTAGCAGTAACTTCTAAAATGTTTAAAAAGTTGAAATCTTGATATTATCGAAAGATAGACTATTCAGCAGTCTTATGTTTTAATTCAGTAGTTAGTGATCTTTTCTGTTATGTAAACTCCAGACTCCATTAAGTGCAATTCAGTTTTGGAAAATAAACACCTTTAATGAGGTTTTTAAACTGATTTTAATATGTTTGAATTTCTAAAAATACCTATTTCTGGTTTTCCCCGCAAGGTGGTGTAAGTGTCCAGCATAGAGATACCAAGTGTATTTTTAATATAATAATTTTTCGGAAATTCAGGTAGCCTTAAATCACTTTTGTTTCCTCAAGTTTATTTTATAAAACCAGTAGTAGTAGTAGTAGTAGTAGTAGTAGTAGTAGAAATGTTCTTGAATGAAAGCAGATATGGTTTACCTAAGATTCATGCATTTCATGTATACTCATGAAGTAAATAATGAAAGATATATGAGTAAGAATAATTACAATCTGGAGGCTTTTTTATACTCCAGAATTAGTCATACAAGTAATTTAAATATCTTTGAGACGTATTTTGGTTTTATTATTGAGAGTGTTAGAAGAATATGTAAAGTATGCATATGTACATATGTGTTTGTATACAGAGTTGGTTGTGAACTGCATAGTCATACATACAGTGTTGTCCAGAAACTTGCATCTCTACAATGAAAATATTTTGGCACTAATGGGATGTTTTAGGACGCTCTTAAATTCTGATTTATGTAATTCATTATTTAAGAAAAGTCCTTTCCTCTTAAACTTAAGGGTGCTTTTTACAAATAAAAATCTTTTGGCCTGATTGCTTTAGGAAAGGCATATACGAAAACCTCACAATTATTTTCTCCAACAACTATTGAGCTGCCTAGAGACTTGCAAACAGAACTACTGAATTTCTACACATTTCTTTTGAAAATCAGTGAAAGAAGGGAATGAAGAAGGGGTGGAAACCTGAATTAGAATTTTTACCAGTGTAAACACTATTGCACAAGGTCTGTGCTTACTTCAGTTTGTCACATGCCAACCATTTAATCTGCAAATGCTCACTTACTAGATAATAAATCCATGCAGAGCTCCACATACTTGCCTCCTACTCAGCTGCCAGGTAAAGAAGGTAGTGTTGGGTGGCCTCAAGTATGCCTTGGGGTAGGAGTTGGGTGCATCAAGATGCAGAGGGATCAAAGAGGTAGTGGATGCTTAGGACAACTAGTGCTACAAATATGGAGAAGTATTAGAATGACACTAGATGAATGATTTGAGAATCATGGGATATTTGTCTGTGCTGCATGAGGTTGCAGTAGTTTCTCTGGAACAACTTGGTAAATGTTGCATATTGCATCTAATTTTTATTGAGTTGACAGGATTGTATTGTGAAATTGTAACCATGTGGCCTGTGATTCCATGTCAAGGGCAGAAGTTTAATTTCCAAACCAGTCAAGTTACTCACTTTAAAGGCAAGCATGCCAGGTTCTTCATGTACCGAGCATAGTATTTCATTAAATAACCGCAGTAGCCTTTGAAAAGGCCGTAAATTGTAACAGCGAAAGTGTTAACTGAGGTGATGATTACGTAAACTGCATTTTTAAATCATTTAAAATCATTTTTTATTTAAGCTCTGTTACAACAGTCCAGAAATTCTGTGGGATGTTGAACTAAATGCTAACCCAGCCACGAAGTTGTATGCTGGATCCATTTAGATTATAATTGTGGTGTTTCTACATATAAACAGGCTTGTATGAGGAGATTCCCATTTCTGAATAAAAAACGTTTCACAAGTGGGTACAGAAAAATGGGAAGCATGGATAGAAAGTCTTATAAAGACAAAATGAGGAGGTGAAATGAGGAACACTAATCAATGAGAATTATTTTGGTAAAACTTGTAAATGCCACAACTAACTTGGAAACTCAGGTCACTGGTGAGTTAATTTAACCACTGGTGAACCAATTTAAAATCACAGCTTAATTTGCAATAAAATGAATCTTTTTTTTCCTTTAAGTTTTTGTTAAACATACATACTTGAAAAAATACTCTTTTTTTTCTGAAACATTAAACGTGTCTTTTAAGATGAGGTTTGTGCTCATTCACTGCATATACTTCCTTTGAGTAGCTGCTTAGTTTGGTTCCTATTCTGGCATGGTTCATTTATAGTATTTCATTTTAAGTGTGAGCTCTGCCAAGCGATAACTAAAGCCATTTTAAAATTTTGACAGTTTAACTTACAGTGGTCTAGTTCTTGTTACTGTAGTGACATGGTGGAGTTTTATTTCTGGAAAACATTCGTCTGTTCTAAGTGATGCATGGCAGGTTCTGCATAGTTGAAGATTTGACTCTTTATAATCATTTGGCAAGCATAGATGACCTTCGAATTTTAAATGTTCTTGAAAAGGGTTAGAATGAAGTCAGCAGAGGGAATATGTATGCTGCAGGAAACACAGAACTGTCCTTGGCAAAAGTAATGGGGTAAAGAACCAGAAGACATGCAGAGAGCAATGTGGTGACATACTGTGTGAGCATAACTCTGTCACCTAGCAAAAAAGATGCAGTTTCTAAGTTCATGCATCCGTGGAAGAAAAGCTATATGAAGAAATGGCAGCTTTGTTGCAAACTGTTGCTTTATCATGCGTTCACTATTTCACTAGTGTTTAAAATAATTGGAAAAGAACTGTGAAAGCATAACTAAATAGTCCTCACAGTGGATGTTCCTGCTGCTGACGTCATGAGCTTCTTTGCAGCTTTGATACATTTGCTGTCGTTACGTAAGTGAAATTCAGCCCTCAAAACATTCTATGTCTGCAACCAGGAACTTTTATAGTTTAAGGTTTTGGCCAGTTGTTAGAGCTCAGTTATTGCTAAATAAATGTTTTTGTGTACAGAAAACAGTATTCAGAGTGTAGTGTCACAGACTGATTGCATGTGAGACAATCAGATGTCTTTGCTTAATATTTGTTGCTTTTTTGATGTTTTTTCAATGAGTGTCAGTAATTTTGGAGTTCTTACATTGCTGTTGTTACTATCTAGTTAGTAAACTGTGTCCTGCCGTCTTATGAAATTCTAATAAATAGCTGTGTTGATATTTTTTAGAAAATATTCTAGAAGGTAACTGATTGAATATAAAAAATTGATTAAATAATTAAAAACTATCAAATATTTACATAAGATTCCTTTTTTTTTTTTTTTTTTTTTTAAGGATTTCCATTTGAATAGAGTTAACTTGGAAGAATCAACAGGAACAGAAAGTTCTCCAGCAGGTGCTAGACCTAAGAAAAAAAATAAGAAGTCCTATGATTTAACTATGTCTGATAAATTCTGGCAAAAGCATAAGGGCAGGTAAGCTGTATAGGTACAAATTTTATATTAATATAGTTAATATATAAATTCTAAGTATTCTTCATATTATGGTAGTTCTATTTTTAAGCTTCTTTGAAAATGAAGTTTTTATTTTTAAGGTGTATTGGGTCTGGCTGAGATGGACTTAGTTTTCCCCTTAGCAGCCTCATAGTGCTGTGCTTTGTATAGGTACCTAGAAAGGTGTTGATGACACACCAGTGTTTCAGCTACCACTGAGCAGCGCTGGCACATCATCAAGGCTGTCTTTCCAACATTCTCCCCTCACCAAGTGGGGCAAGATCTTGGGAAAGGACATAGCCAGAACAGCTGACCCAAACTGACCAAAGGGATATTCCATACCATATGACATCTGCTCAGCAATAAAAGCTAAAAGAAGAAAGGAGAAAGGGGGGACATTCTATTTTTTTTTTGTTTTAATGACATTTGTCTTCTGGAGCAGCTGCTTCCTGGGAAGTGGCCAGCCATCACCTACAAATGGGAAGTGGAGAAGAAAGTCTTTTGTTTTCCTTTGCTTTCGCACGCGACCTTTGCTTTTTCTTTATTAAGCTGCATTTATCTTCACCCGTGAGTTTTGGGGAGTTTTTCCATCTTATTTTCTCCCCACCCATCCTGCTGAGGAGAGTGATAGGGTGGCTTGGCGGGCACCTGGTGTCCAGTCAGGGTCAACCCACCACATAGTGAATGGTCATTGTCCATATTGTGTATTAGCTTTTTGTTACAGAGCACAAAATCGTTCTTATGAGATTTCTATGGAAATACTGAAAGCAGTGAATATATTTTAGAAAGTTTAAGTAAACCTACAGTAAGATGTTGTTATTTTCACTGATTCGACACTGCTGCATGATTTGTGTATTGATATTTCTGAAAATATTTCCATTATCATCTTGATCATGCAGCCTGTCTGGTTCTGGCATTTCAGTTTGTTGATTTAACTAAGCCTAATGCAGAGTATTGCCTTAGTCCTTTTCCAGAGGTAGCTGAGTCAGTTCAGCAAGAACTGGAATCCTACAGAGCCCAAGAAGATGAAGTCAAAAGACTTAAAAGTATCATGGTAAGTTTTATTCCCTATATATGCTTTATGTAAATCATAATAGGACTTGCAGAAATGCTTAGCCTCCCCTGTCACCCCCTTCCCCCCTAAATTATCACCACATGCTGAGTTTTAGGCTTAATACAATCTTAAAAGTAGGACTAGAAGTACTAGATTTCATGAGAAGGTTCAATTTCGTGCATGTATTTGCTTTACATTTGTATAACTTCCATACTAACTGTAAAAAACACAATCCAGACATTAATACCATTATAAGAAAATAGGTTCTAAATGTACTGACTGTATTTGCACATGAGATCTTTGTATTTATTGTGACTACTTTTATTCCTCTTTCCAAACCCTTCCCCAAAACCAGGGTATAGAAGGGGAGGATGAAGGAGCAATAAGTATGCTTTCTGATAATACAGCTAAGCTAACTTCAGCTGTCAGGTAAGTAATCAATGATGCCTTATTGTCTAATTAATTTGGAACCATTTCTAATTCTTTCTGTCATTTCACTTTTTATATCCTTCAAAATAGCTAGCTTTAAAAGTAGGCTATTCAACTTAGTACTAGAGTTAAAATGCTTTATAATTCTGGTAAAGATTAATGCAATGTCCTTGACAAGTACTTACACATGCAACTTCCACAGCATGTGTGCATGAGCCCTCTACACATGGATTTGGAGTGTTTCCTCAGCAAAGCTGAATAATTTAAGTGCATCATAGATCTGCTTACACTTTTCCACCAGAGAAACCCAACTACCTGCCTCTGCATTCCTTCCTTAAATAAATTGTTAGTGAAACCCACTTCCTGAAGCATCCGCTTGCTTTGCACAGTGTGTAGTCAATTACATTTTGAGTAATGTAATTACTGTAACATCTGTTGGCAAGATTTATAGTCATTAAGAACTCTGCATGGGAAGTTTACTCCCTGCCTTTGGAGACTGAGCTGCCATGGATGACACTGAAAGTTTGAGATTTAGACTTGTTCCTCATTGTAAATCTGGTTTTCGTTCCACTGATGCCTTGGAGAAGGGAAATGTTCAATTTGCTGCCTTTCGTGAAGACCCTAATCAGAAGGAAGAAGGAATGATTCTTATTCTGAGGATAGATGGGGTGATATGCCCAGTGTCCTTTGAAATCCATCATGTGTCTGCATCAGTTATATCTTTGTGAATTTGAAAAGTTGTTTTGTATGTTGTGCCGTAATTAGAATTTGATTGGAATTACAGAGGATGTGTGATGGATCAGTTTTAAAAAAGCAAGCAGGTATTTGTAAGCTCCCCTATAAAGTTTTAAAGTTTTGTACTTCTCAGGATGCTGGTTTTCAGATTAAGGCAGCAGGGTATGAAGTGACAAGCATGAAAAGCTTTCTTTGTATGACTAAAACTTTATCAGGATGTTTCCCAGTTCAGTTATCCTCTATATGACTGTTTTCTGTATCTGGCATTATTAAGGGAAATCTTGGCCCCCTTCAGAAAAGTGTATAACTACTATTTGGCAGATATCGACACTTTTGTGTGTCAGATGTGAACTAAATGTTGCTTATATAAACCATAATTCTAGTAGATTATTTGTGTAGGTAAGCAGGGCATATATCTGTTGTTGATCACAAGCTTTCAGTAGGAGTATTAAATTATTAGTCAAGGTATATTAAATTGCTAGTCAAGGTAAAAACCTGTTTTACTACATTACACGTGGATAATATCCTTCTGTTATGAGAATTATTATATCTATACTTTGTAATTTTTCAGTTCCAATCCTCCTGTATTCTGTAATTTTAGATTTTAATAATCTTTAAAGGTCCCTTCCAACCCAAACTGCTCTGTGATGCTGTAAAGTTTTTTGTACCAACTGTATATAATACACAATTCAACTAACTGTGCAACTCAGCAGGTTAGTTTGTATTTAATCTCTTCAGCTCTCTTCCAGAACTTCTGGAAAAGAAGAGGCTCATTGATCTTCATACAAATGTTGCAACAGCTGTTTTGGAGCATATAAAGGTATGATTGGTCTCCAACTTCAGTTTTCTGTCAGTAGTGCTCCTTACATGGAGAAATATATTTGAGCAGGTGAACTAAGATAAGAAAGTGAGCCTTCTCAATTGTGCTACCTTTTGCAGAAATCACTGTATAACATTACTTAGTGTTAAAGGCTGAGAGGGAATGAATTTTGAATGCCTCTGCTTGGAAAGTGAAGTAAACATAGGAATTTTTTTATTATCAGAATTTACTAGTATACTCTCTTCTTTTATGATGGCCACAACTTTATTGTGGGTTGAAGTCTTTCTAGAATAAGTTTGGTGGAAGTGTTTTGTTTACTTCAGAGATGTGTCATGGCAAGTTATGACTTCAGTCTAAACAATTTTCTGTTCTGTATGTGTTTATCAGAAGGGTACTGTTTCCTGTTCACCAATGAAAATGATATCTGGAGGTGTGGCAATAATGATGCAAGTTGCTAAACTGGTCTTTGCAGCAGGGTCTGTTAGATGTCTTGCGCATAATTTAAGCACTTCAGAAGGATGCTTGTCCTCTTTTCTGTTTGAGTCTGCTGCTCTCGTATTGGAGAACTTGCAGACGGTTTCAGTGTTAAGACCATGGTTACTACTAGGATAACTTGGCAGATGGATCTGTTTTCAAGCAGTATGAGAACAGAAATTACAGATGAGACTTTCAGAAACACTGGAATTCTGTTTCTGAAAGCTATACAAGCACCAGGACTCACTGAAAATCAAGTTAGAAATTTTACCCCATGCTATTTATAACTCATGGAAGGTGATGTGTTTCAAAGCTAACTTTACCATTTGTAAAGTGCCTAAGATGTGTCCTCAGTTATTACTGCTATCAATTTTTTTTAAACTAACTACTGTAAGTGAACAAAGGATTCATTCTGAATTTTAATGAAATTAATTTTACATATTTATAAAATTGGGAAAGAGATGTAAGTGTGTCTATGTTTGGCTCGTTACTGTAGGAGATAGTTTATGTGCTTTTGCAATATTAAGCATGTCAGTGTTCATATCTGGCAATTTCAAAGCAGTACATTAATACCATGGCAAAAAAAAAAAAAAAGTTGACAATGTTGGTATTTTATTTGATGCCTTGTCTGTAAATTCACTTTTCTAAGGAAGATACTGAGACGCTAAGGTCTACATCAGTAGTATTTTATGTATCATTTTTTGGCTAGAAGCCAGGTGTCAGAGTAAGACGTGGAACGGCAGTAATACGAGTTTTAATCGCCAGTGTCATCTTAGCAGTGGACTGGAGTCAGATGCACTTGGTCATTCTCTATTAGGTGACAGTGACACACTTTTCTGTTGCCTAGAGGTTGAAGGAATTACCCTAGGTGCTTCTGCTGTAGCACTCTTACTTGCCCTTAGGCTTTCTCCTCTGACAGGGAGCCTGCTATTGGAGAGTTCCCAGAGAGTGGTGATCTGTTTCTGCATACATGATTTTTAATTCTGGTATTGCAAAGTGCTCAGGCTCTTTACCTTCTTATTGTATAACTGTCAAAGAAGATCGTGAGACAAATAGGCATGCAGTTTATTCAATATAATGATGATAAGTAAATTTTGTTCCAACTGCTTTGTCCTGTCCATTTTCTCCCCTCTTTTCACTCTCCAGTGTTACAAAAAGTATCTTTCTATCTCAAGCTGTGGAATTTTAACATGCAGGATGATATGCTACCTCATGGATTCCACAGAAGTACTCTCAAAAAGGGCAGTATCTCAGCCAGTACTTTTTACAGAAATTCTGATGTCACCTTGAGGCTGTGGTTAATAGGATTTATATACAGTTCAATAGTTAAACCAGATTAGGATAAGAGAGAATTCTTTTGGCAAGTGCCCAGGTCATGAGGAGCTAGTAAGGCACCATGCTCTTTTTTGGGTTACTATATTTTCACTTTTAAAATAATCTGGAAGCACATTCATACTTTAAAATAGGCTGTTCGCATGGTGCATTGTGATTTTTTACTACATTAAGTATTTGAGCGTTTTTCTTCACTACATATATATGAAGCAGTGCAAAGAATACTATGAGACCTGCTTTAGATATACTAAGGGAATTTATTTTTTCTTGTGGTCATACTTTCGTGTTCAGTTTACAGCTGCTTTCCACATTCTGTTGGATCATTTTCTAAAACACAGCAAGAGGAAAACAGAACTTAATCACATACTTAAGGGTCCTGGCAGTTTTCTGGCATATCTTAGTGTTTAGTGAAATAGTGGAAAGAATGCATCACTTATTTCACAAAGTGAACCATCAAGTATGTATTGTCAGGGCTTAGAACAAATGCATCCTTGTTTTGCATTGATTGTTTTTTCTTTGAAGAAGCTGGTGACTGAAGGACTGTATCCAACAGATAACAGATTGAGCACTAGAAATATGAGCATCTTTCTAGCTGCTCTGGAGTTTCAATAATTCCTATCTTTGCATGTCATTCTAGTATGAATACAAGGATTACTGAAGTATGTTAAATCATGGCCTGTGAAAAGATGTATGCATACACTTTTCTAAAATGAATACTTGGAGAGGGGATAGATTACATAACATCTTGCTAGAATTCTATACGTGTGAGTATAAGTGGCAGATTTTTGTTTGAATTATTACCTGTCTTAGATTACGTACATTTGTTTGGTTTAGGGTTTGTTTTTTTTTAATTCCTACGTAATTTTCTTATCATGTATATCTGAATTTCCTTGATCTCAAGACCTGATACTTTGAATGACTCCATTACTATCATTGCCAATAGACTTTCAAGTTATCAAGTTCATATTTTGTAAGGGAATTCCACTATTGTAACTACTCTGTTTTAAATGAGATTACATTTTTGTCTTACCATGTAAACAGAAACAGTATGTGTTTGTGAAATATGTATGTTACAGTGGTCCAGGCAGTTTTTTCATAGTTCAGAACTGATAATTGAGTAACTTTACAGTAAACAACAGCTTTTTCTGAGTTCAGTTACAGTGACCTTTCTGGCATTATTCTGTGCAGTTCAGTCAAAGGGAACTGGTGGAGCTGCCACTTTCAGCCTTCTCCCAGGGTTTCTCTTCCTCTTGCTAGGAGCACGCTATAATTACCTGACCAACCTCACTCATTCTGGGGACTGTTAGTTCTGGTTGTTTTCTGTCAGTATCTTTTGAGAAATTCCAGTAATTTCTTAGAAAATTTCTTTTCTCTTCTTCTGCATGTTCTCTCTCTCTCTCCAAAAGGAAGAATTTGGTACTGTAAAGAGGATAGGAGAGCCTCCTGCAAGTCCTTACAAAAGTGACCCTCCAAGAGATATCAGTGGGTCCTGCTTCCAATTCTCTGCTTAAAAAAGAAGGAATTTTGTATTCATTTTGGACTACAGTGCTCAGGTAGAGATTCCCATGCGCTTCAGTAATTTTCCCTAAAAGAAATTTTGGCTTCTGAACAGCCTGTTTCTAAAGATGCTAAGTGGAAAGCTTTATCACATATATTAAAAAAAAAAAGCCAAACAGGCAAAACCCAAACTAAAAAAGACAAAGTGAGCTGAAGTGTAGCACTTTAACTGCAATACAGGTCCTGTCTCTAAATTGGCAGACAGAAAGGTCTCCTGAATGAAGTTGGTGTGGAGCAAGATGTCATGGTAGGAGATTAAGAGCAGGACGCAGAAAGGGAATATCTGTAAATGTGAATACATCTTGATTTGATTACTGTGTTTTATTACTATTTTTCTTCACCTTGCTTGCCAGTTTGGCATCGATAAGAACCTCTTCTTTGCTGTCTTTTTTATAATTGAATCTACAGGATTGTTTAGCTCCTATTCCCCAGCTTTTCCTCTTGGCATGTCTTTGAGTTTGCCATTGCACTTACTTAAATTAAATGGGACATCTGCTTCTTATCAGCACTTCTTAGACAAGTTAGCTCTTCAGGAAGTAACTGTCTCATTGATGTGGCGTATCTGGGAAATCTGTCAGAAGGTAACTAGTAGTGTTTAAGGCTATTCGGTAATCTGTATGAAATTTGATTTGATGGCCATCTAAATCCTAGGAAGCCAGTATAAGAAAAACTAATTAGCATCTTTGCTAGTAACCTTCGTTGGTTATCTGGTGAGGAAGCAGCTGAATGGACTCACTATATTGATCCATCTCTTTATAGTTTGTGCTTTTGTCACATTGAAAAGAGAGTCTTGAGATTTTTATATTGCTGCTTACCTCTGATGTCCCTGTTGTGGATAGAAATAAAGCACCTGAAGTTTTAGGATTTTCAGTTTGGTCCCCTCCAAAGACTGCTGAGTTCACATTTCAAAAGTAATTGTCCAGTATTTTTTAAGACAATGAGTGTACGTGCACGTTGAATGTTTCAGTTTAGGCTCAAAGTATAGCAAATACGCGCAACCAGTGAGTTTTCTTTGCTGCCGTTAGTCCGTTTTGTTCAGCAGTCATGGTCAAACAGTCATAAAGTTGCACATGGTTGAGCAGAATTTTACCTAATTTCTGCTTCAAATAAGTTAACAATTGTAAATCAGTTCTTACAATTATGTTTCTCATGTTTGAATTACATAATTTTATTTCAAAGTTGATCTGTAAACAAGTATAGTGAATTAATGAATATTTTTTTGTTCTACGTTTTTACATTCCTTCTGAATAAATTTGTCTTACACAGATCACCAGCTAAGATAATATGGGCATTGCCAAATTCAACAATAATATATTTATCTTAACAGCATTGAGTTTCCACAATTCAAGACAATCCTTTGGTTGTTGGATGCCTTTTGTCTGGGAAAAATACCTCAAACTTAAAAACATGGAATTTATGTCCATGTAAGGAGATACAGATGTAGTTAAAATACAAAAATCAAGTGAATGTAATGGAAAGGCTAGAAAAATTGCAGTAGTTTCTTTGCAATTGTTTTATCTCTCTAGAGAGAGTTAAGAAAACTATAATGCAGATAGTCTCCAAGATGCTGTAGAATTGAAGTCACAGAACACATTTGACGTGCTGGATGCCAGACTACGTCTGACGTAAGGTCTTGGAAAGAGGCTGGTAGTTCAGATCTATTAAAATGTTAAACTAGTGTAATATAGCCTCTGATAAGCACTTTAACTTTGGCTACATACGGGATTAATCCAAGGTTTTACAGTAGCATAACTACCAAAATTTGGCTGTGACTTCTCCTCTAACCTGAGCTCAAGGTAAATACAGCTTGAAAGAAGCTCTAGCTCTTTTTTTAGTGAGTGGTCATTTTTTGAGAAATCTTCATGGTAATTAATTTTATAAGTTGTAATTACAAGCTTCCACAAAAGCTTTAACTTAAGTTGCTCTTCTGCAAGCAACTGGTTTTCTTAATTAGTTCAGTAGATGGTGAATGAGAAATAGAAATGTTACATAGCTATCTGCATCATAAGCTGTTTGCCAAAGCCTTTTAATATTAAAATATTTTTGTGACTTACCTCTTCTTTTATTTTGTAGTCTCATCTCCAGCTCCTTTTTTTATGAGCTTACAGTACTCAGAAGGTGAAATATCCTAAAATTCTTAGGCTAGAGAAGTACCTTTCTGTCTCTTCTTCTTTGTTTTTTCCCTTTTTCGGGGGGATAGTGAAATACTTTTTTTTTAAATTCCATTTCTTTATTTGTGATCTCAGGAATAATTTTAGTAGAATTCAAAACCATGTGAAAAAGAGACTTCTAAAGTTTTGGTGTTGCTGACATTACAGCAACCACTGCAGTGGGTTAGAAGGTGCCATAGCAGTTTTGCATGCCTCAGCATTATAAGACAAAACTTCTTGAATCTCTTAACCCAAGAAGAGCACCAGTGACTCTTGCCTCACTGGCAATATCATTGCAGTCTCCCAAAGAGCATTATGTGGAGCTGAAATACTTCCAAGGTAACGAGATGGAGATCCGCTCTGCTGGTGTCCTCTTTGAGCCAATACATAGCTGATTGTGTCCAAACACCAGTATTTAGTTAATTACTGGATATTAAGGTTTTGTAAGATGAGTAGTTGTAACATTTCTTGTGATGCTACATTCTAATGTTCAAATGCTCATAATGATGTGTGATGTAACGGATTAAGTTTTGGAATGCATTTTTCTATCTTTAGATTGTATTGAAGTGCATGATACGATGGTTGAGAAGTGCAGAGCTGGGCTGTTAGTGCAGATGTATTGCAATGCAGTCATTAGTTGCACGGGCATGTGATGTCTTCCATAAAGCTTTTGCTTCATTACTTTTGTGCAGTCTCTGTGCCATCCTCCCTAAAATAGGGTTTTCTCATCTTGATCTGTATGTGTCATTGTATAATGAGAAACTGCTTTTCCAGTGTTAGCAAGATAATCTAATTTGATTTGAAGTAGTTATTTTGGTACCAGCCCAAGCTGCCAGCTGTTCTCTGGGATGATGCCTTAATGTAATTAGGAATTTCCTACATTTATCTGCATTGAGTAATTGCTTTGTTGACTGAGAGACTTGAGGTTCAGCACAATATGTGACATAATATTCCCTTGACCATTATTTTTTCCTATTACAGCATAACACTATGTATGATGGCATGTAGTTTTCAGCCATGGCAAAACCATAGTTGAAAACAAAGCTCCTCTTCCAGTTTAAATTTTGCATGTCAGAATTACCTTGCTTAACTTCCATTTTCACTTTTAATATGAGAATTACATAAGCATGAATTTTCTGAGAGTTAATAAAAGCGTATTGTAATGCACTTTTACTGATACTTTATTTAAAAAGTTATTTTTAAAAACAGCTTGATAACTAAAACTTTTTAAAGAGGAAATAAGTATTCTTTCACAGCGTTAAGATGTTAACCCTAACACTTAAACAGAGTCGAAAGCTGGATGTGTATTTTGAGTATGAGGAGAAGATAATGAGCAAATCCACTCTGGATAAATCTCTTCTGGACATGATTTCTGACCCAGATGGTGAGTACTTTAAAATTTGTTAAGATATACTGTAAATCTGTACCTGCTGGGACTTCAGGGTTGGTAAAGAGCTTATGTGCAACCTGTGCAAGACTTGTAAAGAAGACAGCTTTTAGTGATAATAGTAGCAGTCTAGAGAGTTTAGTATTACGACTGAGTGATAACCAAAATATTGGCCACTTTTGCAGCTCCACTAAAATCCCTTCTTAACCCCTTGTTTCTGAAGGCCAAAATATTTTTACTTTTGTGCTTCTCCAGTATTAATTACTATACCATGGGTTTAGTGTGACGTGTCCCTTCCCATGGCAGGGGGGTTGGAACTAGATGATCTTAAGGTCCTTTCCAACCCTAACTATTCTATGATTCTATGAATTGTGTGGTCTAAACAATACCGATTCTTTAAAATCCTACTGCACATTTTGTAACACATACATACATTGGCCAGTTCACTGAGAGACTCAAGTTTTGCATGCATTGACCCAGCTGTGTCGTGTCTCTTTTTATTGTTTAAGTGCGATGCTTCTCTTCCATATAGAGCTTATACATGACAAGGCTTTCCACACTGGGTGATACTTGGGTTCTCTGTTAGCAGGAGTCACTAGGGGTCCCTCTGTAAAAGGTTAAGACTAGAATGGGTTTTCATAGTATCATAGCATCAACTATCATTTTAACCTCTCACAACCCTCTGATGGATTTCAGTATGATCCGATACCAGTTGGCTGGAACAAAATAACCTGCAGAGCAAGACTGTAAAATTTAAGTTATGATCACTGGCCTGTCTGCATATTGGCAAGTGTATTGGGAAACATCAAGCATTGAGAGACCCAGGGTTCCTGCTCTTTTTCCAGTATGCACTTTTAAGAAAATGTTTTTTTTACTGCATGCTTATGTGTGCAGTCTTGTAGCTACATACTGGACATAATGTCTGCTTGGAGTTTGTACAATGTTTCATATCTATAGAAAGAATATGACTTAAAAAAGAAATGTTTTACTAGTGTCTGCACTATAGAATCAAAAGGCAGTAGAAGTAGTAGTACATGGTTAGTGGAAGCCTAAGCTAAAATTTTACAGATCTCATACTGAATCAAGTCTAGAAACTAGCAGGCCGTCAGGAAATCTGATGTCAGGCACCGTCTGTAATTGAGTACAGACATTCATTGTTAATATGAAGCTAATAAGAATATGTACTTTTATTAAGCATCAATACAGACTAGTCCCTTTCCATGTTCAGAATCAACCATTCACTTACTGTTTTTCACTTCAGCTTTTATATTTGCATGAACTTAGATATGAAAACAGAAATTATTATGCTTGCTAGAATTTCCTACTGGATCAATTACTTTTTACCTGAATCCACATTTTCTGTGCATTTTTACATTGCAATATAAAGCAAATTGTTTTCCAAGCCTTATGTATCATATCAACATTCTTATTAGCAAAGTTCCTGGGTTTTACATAAGAGAAAGATTAGATTTCCTTCATCAGCTAAGTATTCAAGTGTTTGCAGTTGCACATTAGCATTTCATATGCATTGTCTAGGTGTAAGGTAACTAACAAGGATTTAGGTTAAATCACAGTGGTTATTTCTGCACATGCAATCTTGCAAAACTGGACAGCTTCCTATTGTGTGGTTGACTGAGAAATACCAGCAGAAAATATTTTGAAGGACTAATGCACCAAGTCTTACAGTGCTTTCAGTGGTGGACTACTTGTTTGCATACTGTGGGAATACTTGTCTTGTGGGCAATGGTATCTGCAAAGGTCTTCTCAAAAGCACTTAGACTAGACCACTTAAGAGCTTCAGGCTTCAGCATCCCGTTTCTTACTATGTCATACTAAAATACTGCTTTTTGGTTATTATTAGCTGCCTCCCAGTTCAGTGGATATTATTATATCCTGAAGTAGTGATAAAATGGGAGGCAGTGATTTTGCTTTGCTTTAGTAGTCCTAAAGGTTGCCTGCTGGTTTTTGAGTGGAAAATAAAATTGTTCTGTTCTACATTTACCAAGTTAAGTTTTCTTCGGAACATTCAGCACTCCCCCTCTCTATGCTGTCACGGACCATAGCCTAGAAAAGAAACAGTGAACATTTTACAGGCAACTGACCTGGGTCTTATCACAGCTATGATTTACATCAGTAGTATGTCAAGAGTAAAGTACTTTTGCCAAACAAAGTGGTTTCCCTTAGTTTTAGTAAAGTGTACATAATGCAGTCGCAGATTTAGTTTTTTTTAATTTCTGATCTTTTAGTAAGACAAAATATCAGTTACACTCCTGTGAGCACAAACCTTCTAGTTTTGTAGATACCGTAAATAGGCCCAGCATATTCCAGTCGAAACTGAAACTTAGTGACCGGCAAAGTACTGAAACAAGCTATAAACTGTCAAGCTGGAAACCAAGTTTCCAGGTCAGTTACAGAAACCAGAGTCAGTTACACTGTATATTTAGAATGTTTAAGTGCGTTTTTTACCCATGTGAGCTCCAAGTGGATGTCCACTTTGAAATCTGGCTTTTGGTTTAGATAATACAAAGTTTCTTCAGTTCTTGATTTTCTGGCTTACTGGTATTTGGTAAAGGTTAATAAAACTTATTTCCAAGGAAAAAAATGTACCAAGTCATAAAATGTTCATTCTGACAGCACTTACTGTTAACTTCTGCCAAACTAAATATATGCTCGCATAGAAACAAAAGTTGCAGGTTAGATTAGATGATCCCCTGCTGACATGATCCACATTCCGGGGGTGGGGGGGAAGACAAAACAAAATAAAAAAGGGAAAAAAAAACCAAAAAACTTTTTTCTTGTCCACAAGTACAAGAAAGTTAATTTTTATAAAACATTATATCTAAAGGTATCAAACTTTTTTAGTGAAGAATTGAATTGCAAATTCAAAATGTTGTTTTGAGAAGTTGTACTTCTGAAATCTTCTTCTGAAACTGTGGTCTTTACTAATAGTGATTCTCTTCTAGAAAAAAGTAGATAGTGTTCAAAATCTGCTGTAGTAGGTGATAATCTAAATAACACAGGGATGGTCACATCAGCATTTTGATCTGGCAGAGAAGTAGTTTGATTGCCATTGATAATGCTTCCCAAGAATTTGTAGCAGTGTTCTTCTCTAGTGAGTGGTGTGTAAAAGAAGTTTGAGGATGTGAAATCCCTCCTAACGGCAAGCTGGATGGTCAGACATTTTTTCCTGACCAAAAGTTCACATTAGTGCTTTTGCAGCCCTCAAGTGTTTCAGTGCAGGCAACCACAGAGCTGCATAAACAAATTGTAGAGTTAAAAAATAATGTGCTGTGGCTTTTACTTCTATGATTTTTCTTTAGTCTTTTCTTTCATGGATCTACTCCCTGCTAATGCTTGCAATCCCTGCATAAAGACATAATGCCCACTACATAACTTAGTATGTTATTTGAAGAATAATATTTGCTACAAGCAAATGGGGAAGTTTAAGTAAACTTCCAGGCACAGTGAGCCAGTCTAACCCATCTTAGAATAAAATTGCTAAATGTCTTTCTGCCGTTTTATGCACTGAACAAAGCCATGTTTGTAGATAACAATTACTGTCTTAACTAAAAGTCTGACTGTGCATATATACAATTACTGAAGAGCATTTAACATAGCAGCATAGTTACAACTGTAGTTTTTTATGTTTATTTTTTCTTCACTGCAGCGGGAACTCCAGAAGACAAAATGCGATTGTTTTTGATCTATTACATAAGCTCAGCTCAGGCACCTTCAGAGGTATGTGTGTTCTTTACAGCTTCCAACACCAAATGCTACCGCACAGGATTTTTTGATATCGTTTCAGCACTAAGTAGGTATTTCTTCTTCTCTTGAAGAGAAGTGTGAAATGCCCAGGAAATATTAAAACTTCAAATAAGTCTTGTAGTATTATCAGGGAATCTGCTCACAGAGCTTTACCCACCATTTCAAAGGATATGAATGATTAGTGAGAAGGAAGATTATTTTTTTGAATGTTTAGTTCAGAGTTACTGCAAGGCACATCTTGGCATGCTTTCTATTATGCTGCTTCACTGCTCAATAGAAGTAGATAAAACAAAATGTCAATATCACTCTTTTCACTCTATCCTGACATATTCAAGAATAATGGGGTCAGTTGACTAGCAGATGAATGAGAAATGCTTCTTGTGCCGATATCTGGGTAATTCAGGAAACAATTTCTGAATATTTCTTTTGAACTTATGATGATTGATTTCAAGAAAGATTTTTATTATACAGTAGAGATATGTGGTAGAAGAAAAATGTAGGATTAGGCAAAAAATGTATTGTTACAAATGTATATTAACTCCTCTTCATTTTTGTTTGCTGTTGGGACATTTTACAGAAAGCAATATTCTGTCAGGTTTTTTAAAGATGCTGATATAAAAGATATAAAGTTTCCCATATCTGAAAGTGCACAAGATTTAATTCTACAAATACTGTTAAGCATAAGGAGAGATGCTCATAGCAAATTGCATTTTAAGTTGTATTTTCTTACTTGGTAGGAGATGGGAGTAAGACCCGTTTAATTACTGTTTAGCTTTGGTTAATGCTATAACTTTACACTGCTTATTTAATATATAGATAAGGATACCTTGCCTTTCCACATAAAGAGAGTTAAGAGTAGTTTCAGCCTTTTGCAATTCTCTGCTTCATACTTTCAGATTGATTTGGAGCAGTATAAAAAAGCATTGACGGATGCAGGTTGTAATCTTGCTCCTTTGAGCTACATAAAACAATGGAAGTAAGTAATTTCTTTTTTCTCCTACGTGAGGCTATAACTGGGTATATTTCACAGAACTCAGCATTGTTACCGAAGAATTATGTGTTACTTCGCATAAATCATAAATTATCCTTAAATGTTAACTTGGGTGACATGGTTTAGTGTGAGGTGTCCCTGCCTATGGCAGGGGGGTTGGAAGAAGATGATCTTAAGGTCCTTTCCAACCCTAAGTATTCTATGATCCTATGATTCTATTAATTCTGGCATGATTTTTTGCTGTCATTGTTATGGTAGTACATACAAATCTTATTTTAAAACTAGACTCCAGTAATGCCAGAACACTCTCGAACATGACAGATAGTAGTGTACTTAATGATCCAAGACAGAAACAACTTGCTTTACTAAATGAAAAGCTGTGCTAGTTCAGACTCCAGACTTTATTGGTTTAAACCAAAGGGCCATGCTGCCTAATCAGTTACTCTAGTTTTACATGGTGTCAAAATAAAGTTTTTGTCTTTTAAGTACAAAATCAAATTCCTTTCAGTTCGTTAACTGTTGCATTTCTAGACAAGAGAGATGCATGTAATAAATAGTTACTTCCTGAAAGAGTTTAAGAAGTAGAAGTTTTTTCACTTTTGGATGACCAGAGTGGAACATTCTACAGCAGTATGTGCTATGAGATAAGCATTTGATTTCTGTCCTTGCTTTCACAGGGCTTTCACTAAGATGGCTTCAGCTCCAACTAGCTATGGAAACACTACGCCTAAACCTTTGGGGTATGCTTTTGATGAATTTTCTATAAGCCTTTAGGCTTTTTTAGCTTGCTTTAGTAGTACTGAAAGTGTGACTAGTGCTATACAAGGCCCAGAATAAGACATTTCCCTATTTGTAAGAAGTTTTAAGTTACAGACAATTACAAGCATTCATCTCCCCTTAACAGTGCATAGGACTTACACACAGGAAAATAGAAGTATCTGTGACTAAATCCACAAAGTAATTTAATATAGTGATAACTGCACCTGCACATTAAACATACTCTCATAGAAGAAGAATTTGGCACCGGGAAATGGATCTATGACAGCCATCATCTTGAACCTTATTTAGTCAGTGGCAGAAGATAAGGACAGTCCTGTGTATTCAAAACTGTTTCTCTCCAGGGCTTGGAGAATGTCAGGGGTGTAAGAACACACTGCTTTTTCATTAGGATGTCCTGGACTGAGTGTCTATCTGCTTGTTGAAAGGTGTAGTTATTTATTTCAAGACATGAAAAGGTAATGACTGTGCTAAGGGTACCTATATCCCATACAGGATGTGGGAGTTGGGTCTTTCCATGTTTGAGAGGATTTGGTTCCTCATTACCAACTTTACTTTCAGGAATGCGCTGTCACTGTCGTAGAGAAACTGTGGTGCAGTGTGGTTAGAATTCCAGTGCTGTCTCACTTGGAAAAAATGCTGGTTGGTTGGTTGGTTGGAGACACTGAGAATCTCTGTTAATTGATTAGGATACCCACTTGAAAGGAGCGCTCAAATCCGTGCATTACTGAAGTTGTAAAATAAACTGTTCAATGGATTAAAGACTAGAACTCAAGACTTCCACTGATAGGTGAGGATCTAACTGCTAATTTATAGGTGTATTCCTGTATGCTGGGTTGTCATGCGGTTTGAAGAAAATATTTCGTGACCATATTAATTAGTTGGTCCTTTAGTCCCATCAACTTTAATGGGAATTTGATGTCAGCATAAAGCTTAAGAATGAAAATGTAAAAAAGAAGGTCTTACAGATAATCTTTATTTTGTTTTTCAGTCTGCTTTCACGTGTTATGAATACAGGATCACAGTTTGTAATGGAAGGAGTGAAGAACTTGGTACTGAAGCAACAAGTAAGTTGAAATAAACAAAGAAAGCCTATTACATGAGCATTGGGAACATTTAGAAAAAGAACTTCGTGCCTCTATCATATTAATAATATTAGTTGGATAGTAAAAAAAAAAAAACAAACATGAACCTCTGCTGGTGGGTAGATCTGTCACTTTGTAGCTTCCAGTTTTTAGAAAAGTAATGAATAATGTTCAAATTTTCTTTGAATACCTCCAGTCATAAGAAATTAGATTCCAGTATGTGCAATTAAGACTCATTTCGGCATCAGAAAAGGAGCAGCTGTGAACTCAAACTAGACTAGTTCATAAACTTGCAACAATAGATAATATTTCTGCTCTAAATGAGACCTCCTATTCATCTTTTATTAATCACTTTATCATTTCTTTTAGCATGTGTGGTTTTAAGAAGTTAGTATTATTCTTGACAAAATGGTTTCCTTTGTTTTGGGTTCTGAGTGAGCAAGAAGCTATAATGCCAATGTTTTCAGGATATTTTTTCCCTGGCTTCTAATTCCTTCTCCAGGTGTTTTGGGGTAGCCAAATAAAATGCTGTTCTTTCTCATATTTTTAAGCCTGATGTAGGTCTGTGGTATTTCTATTAAAGTTAACTTTTTATTTCTCATTCAGTCATTTGGGCATTTACATTGGGTTTTTTACAAAGTGTTTTTCAGTGTTATTTGTAGATCATTCTTTGGAATGTTCTTTTTTGATATATTCTGTCAACAAGACACATTTCCAATTCCGTTGCTATGTAAACTCTCCCTCAGTTTATTCTAACTAAAGTGGTTTGACTGTTGAATACTTCAGATCTTTTGTCCAAGCTAACATTTCCCATCTTAAATAACGAAAAGTCATCTTGAATCTCATCTCAGTTTATTCCTTTCCAGTTCATCCAAATATTTGTTGTCAGGATTGCTTCTTTTACTCATTTCTTTGACATCAGTTCTTTTTCAGAATCACACCCTTAATTCTCGTCTTCAGCTTTACAATTCTTTCTTTGAACTGCAAAAACTTAAGAATTTATATATTAGCAATACCTAAACACAACTCTGTTCCTATCTTCACACTTCTTTTGCACTTTCTGTGCCTCCCCTAGCTCGATGCTCCTCAGATGTTTGCGCTTTCTGTGCAGAAAGGTAGTTCAGGTGATGATAAAAATGCTCACCCTTTACAAAAATATAAGCGAAAACCAGTTTAAAGTAGTATTTCAAATGCTCTGTAAACTAATATAAATATAAATAATAATTTTCCTGTGAATAATTCTTGGTAAGCATTTCAGTGTTCCATTAATTTCACGCTATGTTTTACAGAATCTGCCAGTCACACGTATACTGGACAACCTTATGGAGATGAAGTCAAACCCTGTGAGTATAACTGTCTTCACATGGAAGGAGGTGGAACAAATGAAATCTTGAGGCTGTCATGTAATATGCCATGGCTATTTTTTTTTCCCATGATAACGAAGTTACATCTAGTCATGCTGTTCGTAAGATTTTTTTGCATAGAAATGGTTTTTAAACAATGACAATTTATTGTGTCTCATTGGACCTAATGGTTTTGAGGTTTTTATCTATTCTGAGCTTCTATTAATCTTGTGTTATCCTGAGTTTCTGTTGCTCCTAAATTTCTAAAAGTTAAATTGTGGGCTGAAATTTTCTTCGCATCAAGATGATTTTTTTTTTTAAGAGTGTGATTTCAGAAGGAAAGTAGTTACAAAGAAATGTGTCAGAGAGTTCCATTTCCCACATCTTTAAAGCTTTGCAATTTAGAGGAAAATATTTTAGTACTAATGCAGGCTTTATGTTTGCGGGCAGTTAGTTTTGTGTCAGAAAAGTCCTCTTTTCCCCTTATTTCTGTGAAAATTTACTCAGACTTACATAAGTTACAAACTTTTGAAGCACTTAAGTGTTAGCTGTGTGGTCAAGACATTTACTAGAATTTTTAGCTAAAAATAGCTAAAAATAAGTATTTTTATACAGGATATATAGTCAAAGCAGTTTGTTTTTTCTTTCCATGTATTTTGTTCCTTCAGAACTCTTATATACCACCATCCTGTGCACAAAATTATTCTGAAAAAATCACCTGTTAAAAGTCATTTGGAAAGCTTTAATATGTTTGTCACATCTCAGTCTTCCTGGTTTAGTGACATCAGCATTATATAGATACAAAAGTAATATCTCACACTAGTTAGTAGATTTAAAACATTCCTCTTAGTTTACTTTCACCTTCAGTTATTAACTATATGTAAAGAGAGAGAAATATGAAAATTATCAACATGCAAGTAATCCTGTCTTTTCTTAAACTGTGCTTCATAAATAGTATATCTTATGATTGTTAGCAGAAAATTTGCTTTCTTTAATGAACCAAGAAATTGACACTGTTTTCAGTGGCAGCAGAATGTTGTCCTTATTTGCAAGACTTGGAAAATACGTACAGGGCTAATTTTATCTGATCAACCAGTAGAGGTCACTCAGAACACTTAATACAGAAAGCCGAAATTACAGATAACTTACAAGTAGGTGAAAAATAATGCAAAATCAACAACTAGCTTCCTCAGGCTGCAAGTTTAACACTTGTTTTGGAAAAGTTTACAAGTCATAGGGGGTGGTTTTTTTGCTCACCTGCTATTGTCACATACAAACCAACCATGATCACTTTGATAATTTGAAGAAAACATTGGTCTTCTCACTTGAAAATGTAGAGATTGAGCCAGTCTGTCACACAGAGGCTTCATTTTTCACTGCCATGTCTGAGACTGGAATTCATGTTCCAGAACAGAGAGTCGTACTTTTCGATTTATAGAACAGGCAAGCCCCAAAGAATGATTCTCCTCACCTCCAGGAAAACCGACAGCAACTTTCTGAGTAAGTTTCCGCTAACAGAAGCAAACCAGAGAGTCATTGTGGTATGTTCAGATTTGCTGTACTATCAACAGAAGTGAAATTGTATCTGGAAAAGGTCAATGCGTGGAAATGCTCTACTGTGGCCTTTGTTCCTCTTCTGGTGTTTGAGGCCCTTTTCTGTTCCCCACAATAAAAAACTATTGCTTCACAGGCAAAATACAAAGGGGAAAAAAAGCTTAACATTTTAATTAATTTTTTTTTTACAACACAGAAAAAAAATCTCCTGTATAGTTCATTGAATCTTACTGACCACAGTGTCAGTAAGATGTACAGATGAAAGCTGCAAAGCAAAATGAGAATAGATTATTGAGAAGTCGAAGAATTACTACAATGAATGTAAATAATCTTTCTAAATATAAAATGCAGTAAAGTATATTAAATGTGCAACTTGTACCACAAACATTCACAAATATTGTCAGTTGAAATATTAAGCCTATTCAGAATTATATGCTCTGTAGGGTTGTCTGTCAATCACTTTGTATGTTACTTGTCCCTGCTGCTTCCTTTCTCTCATGAGGACAGCTACCAGGAAATGAGTCTACACCTGTGTTGTCTGAGTTTTTCAGAAGCAGGAACAGATAGAGCAGTTCTCATGGGCGATAATACCATCCTGTAATTTTTTTTTAATTTGTCTAGATTGTTTAACTATAGTTACACTTTTTCTTGAAGTACTTAGAAACATTCATGGATGACCTTAAAGCAACCTATATGCTTGGAGGGGAGGAGGGAGGTGTTAGTAGAAAGATCTGTTGCTCAAAGCAGGTTTTTAAGCAATTGCTTTGGGGATTATGTTTTCATAAAGGAATGTTCTGTTCATAAATCTAATAACATAGTTGCTTTGTTTTGGTACCACTAGAGATTGATTAAAAGCTTGAATCTTCCTAGCACAGAAACAATCATTTTGTCAAGTATACACAAATTTTAAACCATGGATAGGACATTGACCACCACTTAGTATAGAATTATGGAGGTTCTTCTACATATCTTACACAAGATGGTTTGACTCTTGAGAAAGGACAGTCTTTGATAATAAAACCTTTAATATTTTGGGAATTTGCCATAAAAGGGGTTTAGCCTCCATCAATACAGTATACACATTTGTATTGACTTTGAGGTAGATAAATCTTATGGGTGATATATATGAATGGAACTGTATTTTGGTTAGTATCATCCTTTTCAATGACTGGTATCTTTCAGGCTTAGGATGTGACTGACTACCTTTCATGTATTACAATGAAAAAAATCTAGAAGTGGGGGATTTCCTTAATCCAAACTAGTCATGTTAGCTTCTGCAGAAAAACAGATACATGCTGAAAGTAAAGGATAGTTCCATGGGTCTTTTACCATTTTAATTTGAAATCTTAAAAATTAAGTTTATCATTTCAAAAGTATGAGTTTTATTCTTGAATTGGTTGGGGAAGTCACAAATTCAGTTGTGTGTAAGGAAACTGCTATACAGTTGTTTTTACTGGCACACTAACTACTTCTTAAATCAAATAAAATCTAGTAGGGTTTCTTTCCCTGCATCTGCAGAAATTATTTCAGCAGGAACGGTGTATTTAAACAATGACAGAAAAAAAACCCAAAACTAGCTTATCACATTTCTATTACTTTACCATTTTTAGTGTGCCTACTTACACAAGCCCACAACGAAAAAACAGAGCAGTAATATATTCAGGAGGAAATGTTTGTAATTCTGTGGGGGTTTTTTAAACTCTGATTTTAGTTCTGGCATTAATTTGAATTCATTTTGACAAGCAGGGAAGCTGCAGCTCTTTATCTGAGTTAAAGGTTCCTCAAAAACCTCTCAATTTTGGTCTAGCAATATTTATCTGTTCCCAGCTCTCTCATTGCTCCAAAGTTGCTATGCCACCTTTGCGGACAAGGATGCCAAAATCGTCAGTGCTGGCAGACTTTACAAATACAATTGACGTTACCAGTGGAGCATACAAAAGTATTTTACAGAGATTCAGTGGGTAGTTAGATGTAAATTAAACTTTTTTAAAAGCCAAACTTGAGGATAAGAGACTTATTTTATGTAATTATGTAAATGTCCTTAATAGCAAATAGATCTATTTTCTGTGTGTGTAAATACCACATGTAAACTAGAAGTTTTGTAGTATTAAAGATGGTTATGCTTTATATAGCTCTAATAAATTCCTGAGATAATCTGTCTACTAATCAAGGAGAATTATTTCTGCTCTATAGAACCATTAAAACACAAGAGATCTTGCACGTAAGCACCCAGATGAAATCAACTGTAGTCCTGCATGGAGTTTATCCACAAACTAAACTTCACAGTACCTGGATGAAAATGTAGTATAGAAACAGAAGAAAGCCAAGTAGTTGTCAGAAGGAGTTACTAAGAAGTTTTGTTTTTCATCTGTAATAATTGGCAAAAATCCTGCTTGTTGCCAATAAAAATACTGGAAGTGCCTCAGTGTTTTGTGTAAAGAAGAAATTTTTTTTTCTATAGTTTAGACAGACAGACTTTTTGAATTCTTGTGGAACTCGTTTTTCTTCAAGAGCTTAATTTTGGTTTAATAGTAGTCATAAATCATGAAATGAAAAGGGTAACTTACGTAACAGTAGCAGATCTTGGTCTGCCTTGTATTTAGCATTCATTGCCATAGAAATGTTTTGTTTTAGAAGATTAAATCAATAGCAGATCTCTGTAATCTGGAAAATTTTAGCATTTATAACCATGTGATGTTCCTCCAAAGCTGGTAACACCTTAATTGTAGTTTCTGCATGCTGTCTTTCTGTTGGGATTTATTATGAAACCAGTGTATTTTTTGGAAAGTGTGTAACAGTCAATTTTAGATGGACCAGAAACAAAAAGCTGAATAGCACCTTTCATAGCTTTCTCACTGTTGTTTATGCTGCTCTATAAATATTAGTGGACACCACAATTAATTTTTAATGATGTGACAGCTAAATGGGAAATGACATTGGTTTGAATGATGCTCAATGTAATAGATAGAAGCAGAAATTCATAAGCCAAAATTTCAATCTTTTGAGATAAAAATGTACATTTTGGTAGGAGACAGATGACTACCGGTATTTTGACCCCAAGATGCTACGAGGCAGTGACAGGTGAGTTTACTATGAGTTTTGTTTCTTTCCTTGTACCCTGTGAAAAGGCTAATTTAAGAAATTTGGGTTTATTTTCCTTGCTGACTACGAGTAATTAATTTAAATCATTAATTCTAAGTCAAGACAGTTGGTGTTCACAACAGGAACTTGGCTCAACCAGATAAATTGTTATAACACTGCAGAGAAAAAAAATCTTTTGTTCCAGTGACTGAACATGCTGCTGACATGTACGTCGATTCAGTCACAGCAATGTGCGCTAAAATTTAGCAGTAATAAATGTTAGAATTCTTTACAGTTGTACTGCTTGGCTTCTTTGAAACTTCGTGGGTTTCACTGTTAAATTAAAAAGTCATCAGATGATGATAGAAAATTTTTGGTGTACTATTACTTTTTAAACAGATAGATACAAATTTTATTTGAATATAACCCTTCCTTAGTAGTGTATTAATTACTTTGAAAAAAAAATCATTAAAAATTGACTTCAATTGCTCTTGTATGTGCAGGTGCACCTTTTCCATTCATGTGCGTACTAAGGGAGAGTTGGATAGTGTTCATTTCGCCAATAAAAGAGAGCAAGAGGGATTAAACTAGAAGTTTATAAATTTATACATTTTGTTTTATATCTTTGACCAGTAACTGTGGCTAATAATGTCATCTCTAGTACCCTAGAAACAGAAGATACTTTGCTTTAACATACCTTCTAAAAATAATTTTCATCGACCTCTGGGAAAAGTAATCAGCTCATTTAATTGCACGGCTTTGTTACAGGATGAATATGGATAAAGTAGGTCCAGACTTGGTTTTAGTTATTTGCATCGAAATCTGTCCCTGCTTCCTCTGGTCTTGAAACATGAAAAGTCTATTTCTGACAGCATAACTAGTAACAGGAAACAAATTTCAGATAATATGTGTTTTGTTGGAAAGTATTATTACAGACTATATAATTTTAAAGATAAGCAGATCTCCAAAGCATCGCAGAAGAAAATCGTCAGTATTTTGTGTTTCATTTTAATTATTCATTGTTTTGTTGTGCTTGTGTAGTATTTTTAAGGAATTTTGTACAAAGGTGTTTTGTTAAAGCTGAAGGGTTTTTCTCATGTAAATATGCATAGCCATACAGGGGTTTGTCTAATTCTCCCTTCAGATATTTATGTGGATGATAAAAAAATGTAGCTTAGCTGACTTGAAAGAATGTTACTAGTTTGAAATAACAAAATAAAATAGTATAATTAAGGGAATTATATTTAAAAATGACTAGTTTTCTTTCCAGCCTAGTGTTTTAATACTGGTGTTTCTACCCTTTTTTTTTTTAAACAGAGTAGGAACTGCATTACTGTATTTCAGTCTTAGCAAAACAGTATCTCTATATCCTGTGTAAAGCTTACCTCAAGTATAAACAGTCCTTGCCCCCAGAAATGAAAGGATGGCACAAAGCATATACGATTTTGTCATATCATATTAAACGAGAGAAGTGGGGTAACAGTTCTACTTATGTTGAGTCTATAGTATTCATGACAGATCAAAACAACATGTTAGAGATAACTATTCCCTCTTAAAAAAAAACTTCTGATACACTGAAGTCTATGTTGAGGCAATTGTTGTTCATCACTCAAAGTAAACTTCTTGAAATAAGGGAAAAGAGAAGTTGAAGGAAAAAATGCTCTGCTTTTATTCTATGTTAGAACATTTTATTCTATGTTAGAACATATTTGACTACCTGAGGCTGCAGGCCAGTACAGGACAGGAAGCTGGTAGCAATGTGTGAGCAACGGGCAGGAGAGCAAACTGACCCTTCAGAGCTTTGTCTTTGTCTTTTCCCTTCCTCCTGAAGGTGCAGGGTGATGCAGGAGAAGAGGTTTCTCCCCCTCGCCCTGCTACCTCCCTGTGTCTAAGACTGTATTCAGGTGGAAAGGAAGAGCCTATACCACCTAAACTGTAACTTACCTCTTCCTCCTTAAATCTTTTTATTCCTAATGTTGCTGTGACACCAGAACACATACTTGCTGCCAATAGTCAGTTTTGAAGCATCAGTAAGTATATAACGCAGGCACTGCAAACTGACTGGCCTTACCTAGTTAAGATTCCAATAGGCAGGATTTGTAGGTGTCAGGAACTGTGCTAACACTGATGACATTTTTTACTCATTGTATTTGCTCCTGCCTAGCAGCACCAGAGTTGGAACTTTTAAGCTCTAAAGTGTTGTCATAAAGCTTATGATTCAAACAGCAACCTTAAAACTGGTGTAGTAAAACTCCTATTTACCCATGTGTTCAGTCCTGTAGAATGAATGATTTTTCATAACATACCTTTTAAATAAAATACTTGGAGAATGAATGCAGGAGGTCGGTTACTGTTCTATTTACATCTTTGTCTAATGTTTTATTGCATTCCAGAAATATGTTTACATGATACTTATTTTGCATATTTATAGTAATGTCTTAACAAAATATAAAGTGTAGTTTGTATTTCTTTTTATAGCTCAGTTCCAAGAAACAAAAATCCATTCCAGGAGGTAAGTCACATAAATTATTTTTCAATGTCCATGTGTAAAAAAAAAAAAAAACAAAAACCCAAAACAAAATTCTTGAAGTACCAGCAATTTTTGATGATCAAGATTAAAAAAAAAAAACCAGCCAAAACAAGAGGTCTTGTTTGCAAAAGCCACTTAGACTAGTTTTATCTAATATTGATTATAATTAGCTGTTATTCTGAAGAAGTCTTTTTATCTTCAAAGGACTATGTAAGCATTAACTAATACTCAAGAAAAAAAAATCTAGAAAACTCTTCTAAAGGTAATTACAGGGATTCATTAGTATCGTAATTGCGTGCTCAGCAGTTCAAATCCCCCCACTTTAATACCAGATCTTTACAATGCTCTTTAGATTCAATCCTTTGTCCTGCCTTAAAGAGCAGTGTTTACTACTGCTTTAAGTGACAGTGTTTTAAAGAGTCTCTGCAATTAAAGGAAGAAAGCAAAACAACAGTAGATGTTGTCATTTTATATCAATGCCAGTAACTTTCAGTATTTTTCAACATAAATATTTGCAAATAGTAAACATCTCACTTATCTGATCTTACTACCAAGTTTCATAAGCAAAATCTTACCTTGGCAGTATACAAATGTCTCAGATTTCTCCTAATTATCCTGAACAAAAGAAATACTGTGTGGTGTCATACATATTGGCTAACAGATGATCATAGCAAAAATGTCAATAGTAACAAAATCTCTACAAAATTCATATACTGTAGTCAAACAATTTTGGATAGTGAATGTTAACAAAAATGATGCAATTTTTCTATTCTCCTCCTTTTTCTATTCATTAATTGTTCCCTTTTAAACATAGCCCACAAGATACTGATGGCCTTTACCTGTAATATTATAGATTATTACCAGTAGTAAGTGGGAGGGGGGGAAATCAGGAAATAGTGTATTCCCTTGTAATGGAAGTATTTTATTTGTGTCCCAAATTATTCTTACTCATACATGGAAATATTTTCACTGCTCCTATGGACACTGGAGACAGCTCTGCACAAAAAAAGTAACATGTTGGAACTGCATATGTTTCAAATATTTCTTAGTAGAAGATAGTGACGTGCTAAAAGCTCTCAGCTTGCTATTCTGCATCCTTCTAAAACTCTTCTATTATCTTTCAGGTAGGAAGCTAGTGGTTCTGTATCCAGTTCTTACTGGACTGCAGTGTGATTAGGATTATTTTTATTGTAGCTTTGATGATTTGGTATGTATTTTACTACTGAAATGTTAAGAATTTGAATACAAACTCTGATTATGTATGTGTTGCCTTTTAGGCGATAGTGTTTGTAGTCGGAGGAGGCAACTATATTGAATACCAAAATCTTATTGACTACATAAAGGTATGTGCACTTTCGTCATTTATAGTCTACAACTTGCTGATAGAAACCAGTTTTAGGAGGTTTTCTGTAACATTTAGTATGTAGAAGATTGAGTCTATGAAACTAGGCTTAGTGTTCTTACTATATACAGATCCTGGGAAAAAAGTATATAAGAAATCAGTAGAAAAATGTGGATTATTAATTCAGATCAACAAAGAGTTACCGTTTCCAGTATTTTTGCTCTTGTTGGACTTTTGAATTGCGAACTGCATTCTGCTTTATTTTGTCTTCATACACACTAGCGTGGTTGAAAACTGATGTAGCTAACTGAAGTTACAGATGTAGTTTTAACTGAATTAACCTGTCTTCTGTACTATACATCAAGCACTGTCAGTTTGGCTGTTCATATTGTGCGAGAGTCCTGTCACTAGTTTTCATTTGCTGTTGTTAAATAAAGCAGCTGTAGCGTATCATAGCCTTGAAAGTAAGGAACTGCACAGAATTCTCTAGTTTTCTTAAATCTTGCAAATGAGATACGACAGTGCTTTTTGATATGCAACTTAGCAATATGAAGTCGGTTCAAAACAAAGCCTACAGATAACAGTATCTTATTTTACAACAGTCTTACTTGAACATAATGTCTGTTGTTTCAGAAGCCAACATAATGCAAATACGATGCTGTCTGTCAAAGCAGAGATCAGATTGGCATCAATATCTAAGCATTTATTATTTACCCCCATTTAGAAGTTTTCGCTGATGAGTTAATGGAACTTCAATCTTGATATGCTGCATCATTTGCTTCTATAGAATTCATAAGAGGTGTTATATGCAAAAGGAAAAAAACCGTAACTGGCTCTGTAATGCCGATATAACAGACTTAATGTCTCTGGTTCCAGCTGGCTACCCTAGCAGCCTAGTCAGTGGATGGACAAAAGTAGCTGCATCATCACAGTTCTTGGGGCGTAGAGGTGGAATTCAAGCACTTCCAGGATTTAAAGAAAAAAAAAAAAAAGGAACATTAGTCACTGAAAACCACTTCTTGCACACAACAAGCACAAGACCAGGTAAATCTTGAAGAACTTAAAGTCAGAACATGTGTGCCAAGTTGTTTCCCCCCCACCTCCAACAGGCAGCTGTTTTGGAACAGAGCTAGTCTGGGTAGGGAAAAGGAATGAAGAGGAATGTAAGTTAAAGAAATCATCTAGGCTCGGCTTAGCACTTACATTCTTATTGATAACTAATTATAGCATTCAGTGAGGAACTTCATACAAAGAGGCAGGAAGCTGAAGTTTCTGAGGAACAAGAGGGCAAAGAGGAGGTTATTTGGTAAACAGATGGAGAGGACAGAAGGAACTAAAAACTACGGGAATGGTAATGTTAGATCTTACAGAGCCAGAGGTTGGATGTGGTTTTTCTTCTTCTGGAACCCATGGATAGTGGTTTCTTCATCATCTGTTGTCACAGCTGAAGAGCTCTGTATGTTTCTCCAACCAGAGTGCTTACTTGGTCAGTGGGAGATGACCTCTCAGGGGATAAGACTCCCCCACTTTGATTCCACTGAGCCATTTGCTCGTGAAAAAAACAAAAGTTATCGAAAGCGTTAATTCCACCTCCCCTCCCCCTCCCCCGAGACTTATCTGCCTCTCCCAGGTTGCTCTTACAGGCTTATCCAGTAACATTTGCGTTTTCTATGGGGTACGCTTCCAGCATCTGTTGTTTCAACAGATGTAGCTTATTAATTATTCTAATATTCAATCAGTCTTCCTCCAGAATAAAAAGGAGGAATCAGAAGGTACCTTGCAAGATATCTGCTTGCAAGAACAGAAAAAAGCTCTGTTCTTGCAAGCAGATACCACAACGATTTTATTCACTGCTTTATTTTTCTAAGCACTATCTGTTTTGCCAGTTTGCCTCTGAAAGCACAGAGAAAGTATTTTAAATCTTCCTAAAACAGGAAGCAACGTTCATTCGGCTTTGACATTCTGGGTGTTTTTGTAGGAGAATTAAGAGAAACCCTCAAATCCAATTATTTGCAGTTCTGTGCTATAACGGACTATCTCACATCATCAAAAAGCAAATATTTATGTCAGCAAGGCAGATTATGCCTTAAAATAAATACATTGGCCAAGTTCGGTTCAACATGCTGAAAATGTGTCATCAAAATTGAAAGCCATAGAGACCCTCAAGGGTAGACCAGCATATGGTTTTATACAGGAGAGTTTAGCATGTCTTTTAATGTCCTTTTGTATGTGGCTGGAAAGGTACTGCTTGATAATCTGTTCCAATTTGTGATAGATGTTATATCACAAGAAATTTAAATCCAGCATAGATTTTCAGTCATGAAAAAATACTGGACTGCAGAGTGTTGAATTGGGTTTTGGGTTTGTTTTTTTTAGATGTTGAGTGCTTTTGACTTGGCTCCAATAGTCATTTGGAGATAGAGATCTTTGTTTGAATGCACTAAGAAATTAACTTCAAAAAAAGCATACACTTTTTAAAATTTTCACTTTTAGAAGAATATATACAACAGGCTGGAATGTATTTTAGAGCTGCCGGAAAGACAACAGTCCCATTTCACAGAACCACAGAATCATTACGGCATGAAGGGACCTCTGAAGACCATAGTCTAACCGCTCTGCCAAGGCAGGGCCACATAGAGCAGGTTACAGAGGAATATGTCCAGGTGGGTTTTGAATGTCTCCAGAGAGGGAGACTCCACCAGCCCCCTGAGCAGCCTGTTCCAGTGCTCTGCTTATTTGTATAGTTTAATTTTTTTTCTTGGTACTAGGCAGAAACAAATACTATTCAGTCATACTGCTGAAAGTGGAATCCGTCAAAATACCAGTTTAGATCAAAACCAGACCTGTTCAGGCATCAAGATTAAGAAAATGCTGGCTTGAAATGTGGGAAGATGCAAGCTCAAGATCCTGCTCAGAGACAAGAATAGCTTATTACAACAAACGACTCAAAATTAATAAAGATGAGGACTTGAACCAGGATTACCATCTCCCCAGTTAGTGTGTGACTGCCAGCTAAGGACTGTTCAAATCTGCTTCTGGTACTCTCTGCTGAAGCAGCACAATTCATAACATATGTGAAAGCAAGGACTTATTTTCCTATTTTGTACCTAAATATGGGAAAATGCAAAATAATTTAACAGTAAAACAGGTTTCTCAAGCCTATGCTTAAACTTTGAGGAATCATGGGATTATTAGCCCAACACTGGAAATTAACTCAGTCTGAAACTATGTATTACTTAAACTAATTTTCATTTCCAAAATACTAACATAACCTTTTGGTAGCCTTACTATTAAGTGAATACTGTTAAACTGCACACTAGGTTTATTATGCACCCAATCGAAATCAGCGTAACACTTTGTTTCAGAGTCTCTTTACCAAAAAAATGTGCTGGCTTTATCGTCATCATCATAGGGAAATCGATTGCAGATTGAAGTTTTCAGGTTCTAATACAACAAAAACAGTAAATGTCATTACTATTTTTAGCACAGTGCCAAGTTATTGTAGGGGTCAGGATTGCTCAGGTAGGGATGTTAACTTCCCCAGGCCATTCATAGATATGTCAGAGAACTTGGCATTCTAGTGAGTTTAAATGTGTGAAATGCCCCATTTTTCCCACTTTCTTTCTGCCTCTAGTCTCTCATTTTCCACTTTAATTACAGGGTTGTTTTCCTCTGGTGGAACAACTGTTCATTTTCCAGCCAGAAGTGTAAGACTTCAACATCATCAAGATGGGGTTTGGGAACTTTTTTGGTATACCATTAGTTTTTCACTTCTGCAACTCTGTTAAACACTTGATTTCTTTGTCTTGTCTTTTTTTAGGGTAAACAAGGCAAACACATCCTGTACGGCTGCAGTGAACTTTTTAATGCTATACAGTTTATAAAACAGGTAGGTACCTTTGATAACTTCTGTAATATTTATTACCTCCGTAGCTGTGCATTGACCTATTTACCTTTATATTTCTCCATGGATTAAAAAAACAAACAAAAAAAAAATTTATATTTTCATATATATATATATAAAAACCCCACACAAACTAATTTGGGAAAGATTAATACATGTTCTTTTTATCTATTTTCATTTGATTGAAATGGGGGTTTAGAGTCATTATTTTTAATTAACTTTTGAAGGCCTGTATTGTCAATGTGAGTTCAAGGTAATGCAGGTAAACAAGTTTGTAATAATTGCCTTTACATAAATACTAATGAAAAAAATTACCCCATTCCTGATATTTTCACAAATAGCATGTCTTTACAGGCTATTCTAGAGACTTTTACAAGTCAAAAACTGCTGTTTAACTGTGGTGTTTAAACCTTCATCCCAAATTTGGGTATTTATAAATACTGGCCAAGTGGAGCTTGATGTTGTCGATACCTATACTAAAAAAATCATATCTTCTAGTTGTGTTTAAAAACATTATAATCACCATTACGTCTCTATGCCTCATTCCAATACAAATGCAAAATAAAAATTATTCGTGGTGGTCAGCAAATAGCAGCCCTTCAGTAGCTGTCACCACCTATGGTTTTACTTCCTACTAAGGCGAGAATAAATTGTTAAGCAAAATTACATGTTAAAAAAACTAAATTAATTCTTGTTGCACTTGGAGAAAAATGGTACTTACCAGCTTATAACTCTTCAGTCAGCTTAATTAACTTTTTTGTTGACTTCACTGTGTACACTGTACCTTTATTTCCCGGATTTATTGAAATCTTAATATTTGAAGCTTAGATCCTTTCGTGTGAGGGTATGCGTACATGTTCTATTACCAGCATACTTTTGGCTGTAAGAGGCAAATAAAGCTCATAGGATAGAAGTACTTACTGTATGAACTGGATATTGGTTTGACTGAAAGAATAAGATTAGCAGCCTAATGGTTTTCTGTCTCTTCATGTTTAGCTGTCCCAACTTGGCCAGAAATAAGACTGAACCACCATTACCTGGATGGCAAAGTGACAACAGAGAATTATTACAACATTCAGATATCTTCGTAACTATAATTTTGTCATTATATTAAAACTTAACCCCATTTCATTAATATGATAACTTTTAAAAAATATCTGTAATTAATAAGGTGTATATCAACATTTCAGAAATAAACCTTAAAACCTGCTATATTTTTGGTGGGGGTCGGTTTCACATTATTACGTTCTAAATGCGACATGAGCTATGTTGTATGACAGAACTGGCTGAAAAGCACAGCGTTTTCAAGTTCTCATCTATAGTTTCTGTTACAGTAAACAAAGAATAGCTTGAATAAAAGGTCAAGTCTTTCTTTAGGAGATATTTTCTTCTTGAAAGCCAGACTATCTTTATTTAACAGAATTGAAAAGGACAAAACTGCCTTTTAGGACCACAGACAAACAGCGTTAGTGCAAGAGAATTACTACTTCAAGTTCTTACCCTTTTATTTTACCAAAGCCATTATACTTAGATTTGTGCAGTCTTTTCTTGATGGTCCAAAGATACACTTGAAGTACAAGTTTCTGATACAGTAAAATTTAGCTTTTAAGGTTAAGAGAAAATTACTTGCCTATAAAGTCACAGTTTCAGCTGTAAAACTTTACAGTTTTGAATTTTTAACAATTTTCTTCTGCACTTTTTATTGTAACTGCTTTGACTGTTATGTTTGGGAAGAAACCAAGTGATACTCACAGAACAGCTCTTAACTGTATTATAAGCACATATTTAAAATACAGTTTTTAACAACTGCATTAAGTAGGGGCAGTTAAATAATTTGAAGAATCTCATGATAAAATAATTTTGCCAGCTAGGGTAGCTCTGAAGAGCGCATGTGGGAATTGGGAGAAGGGAACAAAATTTCTTTATAGATATAAGTCTGTGCCTCTAGAAATGTCCTCTTTGAAAGCAGCATTGCTACTGATGAAGCAATAATACATCTTCAAAATGAGGCCTAACATACTGAAGAAGTTAGAAGAACATACTTGTGATTTTATTAACAAACTGTGAGATCTTAAGAATTAGTGGCTTACTGTAAATTTTTCAGCAGGTTTTTTTTTTGCACTGTTCTTTAATGGTGAATGTTAATTTTGCTCTAAAGGCAATACTTCTTCCCCAGCATGCCTATACAAAAAATGCAGTTGATCTATTCCTTAAAAGTATCACAGTAAAAATATGCATAATCTAGTCCATGGTATTAAAAAGCAATAATGTTATTTAGTTTTTTCAGCTGAGTACTGTAAGCTACTCCACACTACTACTATAAACTTCTAACCTTACCGAGTCAATAAATGCATTTATTGTGGTGTTAATTATAGTTGTATGTGAGCGCTCTCCCATCCATCAGTCAGCAAGGACTCATTGTGTCAAATGCACTTTGTTATGCTAATTCCCTATGTATTTGTTAGTAAAAACAAGGTGAAAGTGCATTTGGAAAAGAAAATGACATGTAAGGTGTTTATTGCTTCCTGTGGAAGTGTGTTCCAGGAGCTTGAAATAATCCATCCCCAAGAAAACTGTGCTTCCTGTGCAAAGAGTTTTAACCTTGCAGCTGACAGACAGCTTCTGAAAAATCTGCTGACAGCTTTTTGTCCAGATCTTGACCCTCCTCATTTAAACCAGGAGCACTCCTAAATCACAGCTTGCAGATTCTGCTATTTCAGTAAACTACGTAGAGACAGCAGAAATTACTTTGGTGACAGTGATCAAAAACTTAATTTGCAGTTTTTACACTGCCTCTGAGATGGGTTTCATTTCTGCCCAGCTTTATAGCTGGATCTTGTGAGCGTGCACTGGTCAGTTCAGGTTTTGGGGTTTGTTTTTTTTTTAACTAATAAACACAATTTTGGCACTTCAAACATTCTTCTCTTTCCTCTCCAAACTAGCTTTCTGGTTTTATCATAGTAGTAGTCCTAAAGCTCTCCATTACCATTAAAATCTCAGATTTACCACTCTTAACAGCGTACTCATCATGCTTCTTCCCTTCTGACCCAACCTAAGTTACGGCATGCTGGGTTTTGTTACATAGCCCTTTTCCCTGAATACCTCTTGTAGAATTAGGAATGTAGAAGGTTGTACAAAAAGTCTCCATGGTTGATCTAGAGGCAAACAATGTTAAAAGTGAGCTGGCTCTTTGGCATGCTTACTCAGTTTATAGCCAGTCCCTATGCCCTTCACATCCTCGGAGGTTCCTCACAGGCTTGTGCGTATGCCCGGCTCAGCAGGTCTTTTAAATAAAATTATACCATGGAATCATCTATCACAGAATGGGTTGGGTTAGAAAGAATCTTAAGTTCCACCCCCCCTGCCATGCAGTGTTCATGTTGCTAATAAATCTTTCAGGTGGCTGCATGGCAGACCAGGGAGTTCTGGAACTTTTCTAGCCTACTCTTTGTTGATAAACCTCGGGCAGGGCTGGCTGGTGGGGCTGTGCCAATGGCAAAGCCAGCTTCCGTGCCTTGGGACTGGCAATTCGTAATTGAGCTTTATCTTCCCCTTTAGGTAAGCAAAGGCAGCACAAGACTGAGTTTCAAGTGCTGTCCTTGTTCTCAGGAAGAAAATAAGCACTGTGGCCTTCACCTGTGGAAAACTGGCACATCTGTCTTTCAGGAAGTAGAGGCAAATCTTACAAATGGTTGCATATACTCAGTCACTTCAAGAATTCAGTTTGAAAGGATAACCCTTCACTTAGTCACATTCTTGTTTTAATTTGAAGGTTTTAGAATATTTACTTGGCTATTTTGGGAATTAATGATGAATATAGTGCCTCTGTTTTTCAGAATTAGGCACTTTAAAAAAAGGTAGTTTGAAATTCTCATTATAAACTTTGTAGCTTTATCTGTCTGTGTCTTTCCCCTTCTGAAGACCAAGCAGGACCAAATTTTACATTTTAAAATGTTATATTGAACTTACCCCAGCTCCTTTTAGTAATTGCATAGGTTGGCTTTTTTGGTTTGGCAATGGAGGAGCGATCTTTATCCTGCAAAACCAGACAAATCCCATAAGCAGGACGATCAGTCCCAAGTCTTACCTCAGCCTTCCCATCTCATGCACGTGCACATTCCTGGTTTTGGCAATCTAAGGGATAGATCATACACATAATGCTTTTAAACAAAATTGCTTGTTATCACCTCAGGATGGCCATGCAATGTAACTAGTATTTGCTGCTCCAAATTCTTGTATTATGTATGTATCATGAAAATAAATGGATGAAAATAACCTAGATGCAAATGAAGTGCCAGAGAGGCGTGTAGCTTCCCTTATCAAGAATTGGTGTGGATTCTTTCTGTAGTTGCTGTGTTTTGTTTTGGATTTAGGGTTTTTTACACTGCAAGCATAGCACTGATTTAAAAAGAGAATCAAAGCATTCAATTCGATACGTGCCTCTCAAAAGACTTTTTAAACCATAAATCAACATACAGTTGTCTGTTTCAAATGCAAGTAACTGTTTATATACTTTTTCTAGCCTACAAATATACACCATATAAAACAGATTGAATAATGGCAACATTTTCTTCCATCTATAAATCCCATATGATTGGTGTCATCCTACTTGTTTTGTTTGTTCTTTTATGCATTCGTGTTTTCTGTTATGTGTCCCTAACAAAGACTATCAATCAGAGCTGATCACAAAACCACATGAGAGAGATCAGCCAAAGATAATGGATTATGGCACAAAATGTTTCACAGGCAAACACAGGATTTTTTGTGTAGAGCTTGTATATTAGCAAAGCTAAGTGTTGTATTGCCAGTTTTGCTGGCACCCTCACTTCCTAGATGTGAATGAAGTGAGACACCGCTGGTACAATATTTACTTCAGATTCCCTTACCAGTATGTTCCAGTCCTCTAGGAGGATCTCTTTTGCTTCATTTTCCTGGGGTTGTTGACAGCTAAGCTACTGAGCTCCAGCTGCAATGTGAGTCCATCCTAGAACTGGAACCTTGATCCATTTCCCATCAGTCGTTAGTCAGCCACAGGTCCTGTTCATTCAGGTGCAGTTTGAATTGGTAACTCGCAGGGAGAGGTACCTACTCCTAGAAGTCATCTGCTGTCCAGTTCCAGTACTGAGGATATATTTTTCTTCCCAGTGACAAAAGCTTTGGCTAGCCAGCCTTCCCTCGCTGTGGCCACACTCTGATGAAGATAAGCACTACTCCACAGGGCAGGTAACTACATAAATCTACCTTCTGTGGGTTTTCTATCTCCATCAGTCTGGAAGTCACCTTTATCACATGAGGAATATGTGGTAGTTTGAAGAAAAGGAAGGGAAAACAAACCAACCAACCAACAACTGGAAATCCTCTAGAAACGTCAAAGACAACAAACACTTGCTGTGTAGGGCCTCGCTGTATTCCACGAGATTGTTGTGCAGCTCTTACTTTGCTAGCCACGTCACCAGCTTTCTGATGGTTCTGCAGACCATGTTTCTCCCCAGTGAATGGAATCTCATCCATTAATCTTGTCTTGCATAGGGCAAGAAAAAGCAGTGTTACCAGCCCAGGGCTCTCGGAGAGAGGAGCAAGCGCTCACACCTTCAGCCACACTCACTCCTTGCTGGAAGAGTTGAATTTCTGCAGGCTCAGGGCCCAGTATGAAAACAGGTGAACCAAAAAGAGGTCACCCTTCTGCAGAGCAAGTTGTTCAGTTTTGGCTTTTTTTTTTTTCCTAAATGATAAAATCTCTCACGTATTGGTTAGGATTAAGTTTCTGTCTTTTTTTCCTTACCTCTCCCCCTCAATTCACTGCAATGCCAATGATCAAAAGCACAGTCCCTATGCTTTAGGATAGGATCCAGCTTAGTCAGTCAGTGAAACCCTGATGAAAACTGATGGTTTTCTAATTGCGGCACTTGAACCACGAACACCAAATCCATGATGTTTTCCAAATTATTTTTCCTTTTTTAGGTGTCATTAGTAATTTGTTCCGCTATTCCCCTGGCCTGGCCTCCCTCAGCGCAGTCTCTCTCTGGTCAGGATCTGGGCTTCAAGTGCCAAGCTCACCAGTAACCTAGCCAGGCTTTCTACAGGACCTTAGAAACCTGTCCCAGCAGAGACAAGGATTTAGCCCCAAAATGCTCGTATTGATGCCTCAAAGGAAAAAGCTAGCTCCCTTCCCAAACCCACAGAAATATTTGCACATCTAAAGTTCCCAAACAAAAAACACATCAGATTTAGAAGAATCTTTTGGCACACGATGACCTTGTTTTCTGTTACCTATTTCTAATAAACATTCATTCTGGGAATGAAAACAGGGCTAAGGAAATAAATGCAACTCTGGCTGATTTAGATCCAGAAAGGATGAAACCTGGACTGCATTCATTGGCAATTTTCGTAGTAAAAAATCAAGGACAAATGTCTCTATCATTTAGTTAACATGTCACATTTTGATGCTGTTTGGATATTTATATGTATTTTCAAAACGACAATAGAAAAGCTAAATGACCTCAAGAGGTATTCACTGAAAGACAACCTTAATCTAGTCTTCTCCTTCCTTTTGCTTAAAATTATTGTGTTAAAGGGATTCCATTTTGTTCAAGTGTTTTTACTGATTCCCCAAAATTTACCCCTTCTATACAGAGTATTCCAATTTTTCCAATCATGCCTAGTGCTTCTAAATGTAAGAAGACTTCCACTTCTGCAGCTGCATCCTAAAGAAGCCTGTAAGTGAGCAGCCACGCACCTAAGTCCAACTTCTCAAGCAGGTTTGTTGTTTTTTTCCCCTCCTCACAACAGAGGTAAAACTGGAGAGAGATGGCAGGACTGACTGCAATTTGCAGATGCATCTTGATTACCATCTTAGTTTCCCTTGCTCACTGGAAAACAATTTTGGCTGTGTCTGCGACCTTGTGATTGCCAGAGCTGCAAGCCTCAGCACAGCACGGTCGGGATCACAGCTTGCAGCACGCAGATTGTGATAAAGACTCCATGGCTGCTCAAACGCCAGTGCATCCAAAGCTTGAGGAGCAGTGTTCAGTAAGGCCCAGTGCCGTGGCCTAAGTCAGACAGCACAGAAAGTGTTGCTGCCTGGGTGGGCAACACGGCGGGCATCAGTAGGGGCCAGGAGAGACTATGAAAGAGGCAGGTCCGGATAAGCACCTTCCTTCTTCCAGCTGAATGCCTGCATCAGGAGGTGTTGGGATGACACAAGCCAGAAGAAGGGTTCATGGAGCTGACAATAAGTTAGCTTGGGGCTAACTTATTTGGTTTATGGAAAGCTCCAGAAAAGTCAAGTATTAAATACTCGTTTTTCAACATGACCACAGGCAAGGACTGGAACTGAAGAGGTTTCAGCCTGAAGGGAAAATGGAGAACAGGCCCCTCCCGAGGCATCAGGGTGTAACGATCACTCAGACAGCAGTGTGGGAAGGCGGAGGGATCATAAAAAGGACTCCAGTACAATTCCAAGAGGGAGATTTTCCCCTAAAATGAAAGGCAAGGGCAGAAAGTAATGCTATCGATCAGCAAGCCTACAGAGACACACTACACAGGCTCCCACACTCTTTCTACAGTAGCCATGAGTAGAGGACCTTGCCCCACCCCAGGGATGGTCCAAGGGTAGGGAACATCACTCTCTCTTCCTCCTCTCTTCTCCATAGAAGGGTGGCCAGAAGAGCAGGACATTGAGCCATGAACCTCTAGTGACCACGTATGGTTGGTAATATCTGTCACCAAACAGAGCCAGGAGGGAGACTCCAGCATCCAAAAGTCACATCCCACTAAGCCAGGGATGAGACTGAGGACACATTGGCATTCTTCATTAGAAGAATTGGCTACCAAGGAACTAGTATCTGGGCACAGTACTGAATACCAGGAAAAATAAATGCTGCCTACCCAAACAGAAAAGGCAGTTCAAATGACTTCAGGATCTTGCACATTGTTTGGTGCAACAGCTAAAGTTCCACTGTATGAAATTTTGCAGGTATACAAAAGATTTAATGGTTTGGCAATAGATCACCAGGAAAAAAAGGAAAAAAAAAAAGGTGGAGATTAAAAACATTACAATGATCAGAAGTTCTTCACTGTGAGGCTGCTGAAGCACTGGAACAGGTTGCCCAGAGAAGTGGTAAATGCTCCATCCCTGGCAGTGTTCAAGGCCAGGTTGGACAGGGCCTTGGGTGACACGGTCTTGTGTGAGGCGTCCCTGCCCATGGTGGTGGGGTTGGAACTTCATGATCTTAAGGTGCCTTCCAACCCTAACCATTCTATGATCCTGCTGATATTTTACTGGAAAGCCTGGTTTGGAAAGGAAACAAAATCTTAACCAGGTTCATGTATCACACAGAAGCGGCTATAAACTAAAATACTCTTTTGCTACAAATACCGCTACAGCTATTTTGGCAGAAAGCACAAGAAAACATCCGTTTATGCCAACAGGCTGTCTTGCAATGCATGCAGTCAGGTGCCCAAGGCTTTTAGAGAGACTGATATTCCTACAAGAACGTGCAACTTGATGTAAAAGTTGAGTGACCAACAGTCAAAGAATATCTACCTGCAGTATCTTCTGTCGTTTTGCGTCTTTTGTTCATCCCCAAATTCGTCAAAACTCATCAGAAACACCAGTACTTTATGTACTACAATGGCAGACATGCAGTAATATGTTTCCACACATGTAAGGGCCAAAGCAAATTTCATGATTAAACACAAAACATGGATTTAGGAATCTTAACATTTTCCACACCACAGTTATATTAATATGTTGCCTTCCTTATGCAAGTACTTTTGTTTTATTTGATACTGCAAAAGTCTTGAACATGTCTAAATTTAAGAAGTCAGTAGGCCAGTTGTTTTGAAATGGGAAAAGAGTTGACATGATGTGAATTAAAATAAAATTATTACTAATCAAGTGACATCAAGTGATTTTACTTGCTATTTACATTAAACCTGAAGGGTCGGTGTGCAGCAGGAGCCATACTTACAATGGAATGCAATTAGCTTGGAATATTTTTTAAAATTTGTTTTAACAAAAGTGTTTTTCATAACTCACTGTTCCTTTTTCCTTTCCCCACTGGGATCAGAATTCAACTGTCTGAAAGTTCATGTGGCAGCGGAAATGTTATTTCCGGTTTGCCTACAGATACAATCATTTCTCAGGGGCTAGCTCATAGCAGACGCTTTTATAGATAGTCTTTAAACTTTGCCATTTCAGAGGCAAACACTATGATCAAAGGATGAATAAAAAGAAAGGCCTCAGGAGATTCCTTCTCTGCTGACTACCTCCAAAGGGTCTTCTTGGGTTACGAGCTCTCTGAATCTCAAAGCTACCTTTAGTTTCCATTTATATCTTCTGAATTTCTAGACCCATAGACCTAAAAACAGTTACAAAGCTTGCTCATAGAATAGGCATACTTCATCTCGTTTTACACGCTACTTTTAAGGAGGGAGTTTTGGGTGGAAGCCAATGCCATAGCATAAGGACCTAAGTGATCTGGTCATCTCCTCCATAGGACAGTGTTGGTGCTCCACGTACCGCAGAAGAGTGTATGCTTGTAGGAGAAATACATGGTACTTCCTTTGAGTGGATGAACAACAAAACCTAGAGAGCAGCAGACGTTTAGAGTGGTGATACAGAGAGTAAAGGGAAAATGCACCATATCCACCCATGTGAACACCGTCCTTTTATCGAGACTGAGATAAGAGCATCAGTGCCACTGAAGGAGTGTGAAGGAAGTAGAGAGCCATATGCACGGTAGGAAAGAAACATCTAAGAGGGGTAAACAGCCACCATTTGAGTTAGATTAGCTCTTAATTGGAATCTCTTAAAAGAAAAGATGTAAAAGAAAGTACAGGCACGCACGCATAGTGAATTATCCTTGTAGGAGGAAAGTTTTCCTGCTGCAAGAGAAAAGGGCCCTATTCTACTGAAATGAAATACTGGCTATTTAACAAGACTAAACCAAAAAAAAAAGAAAGAAAAAACCCTCATCTGAGGACAATGTATCTATTATAGCCTTGTTTTTCAGCAGATGTTTTGAGGTGACACAGAACAACTTAGTAGCTGGGTGTTCTGTTTAAAGACCATGCTGTGAGTCGTTCCGGAACAGAGCTATTTTGGCTATACAGGGCTTTTAAATTACCATTTTTAAAGTGTACTTAAGCTGGTAAGCTATGTGTAGCTAAAGACTTCTGTTTGAGGCAGAGGGGCAGGATGCCAAGAAAGGTATCTCCAAAAGGAAAATGGACCTTATTAAATCAAAGTGCACAAACAGCACTAATCTTATCTGTTTTTCATACATTGCTCTGCAGCTCTAATGAAATAACGTATTTCACTTGAATTCAAAACTAACATTTCCTAGCACGTAGAGAAAGAGCTTTTGCTTTTTAAAAATATTTAAAAATATTTTTGCTACAATCAGGTGTCTGAATGCGCTTCCCAAAGAACGAGTACAAGGTAACGCTGCTACAAACTACGTTTGACCTTTAAACAGCTTTCATTTTGAAACATGCCTTCACTGAAGCAATCATAGAATCACAGAATAGTTAGGGTTGGGAAGGACCTTAAGTTAAGAAAAATTGTTCAGATTGAACTTAGTTACCAGAAGTTTGAATAATAAACGACTAAGCAGCAAAAAACTCAAGAATTTCCCCAATCTCATTGATTTTTCCTATCTGACAAAAGACCTGATCGCTGCTGCATACCTCTGCAGTACTCAGTGCTCCCCTCATATCCACTTATGCAGGTTTGTGGGCAGCAACACACATTATTTTACTCATAACCAACCATAAATGTATTGCTGCCAGGCCTCTGTGCTACACCAGCACCTTTCATATAAACACAATTGAACTATTTCCAGTGTTTGTCTTGCCCACCGCTGCCTGAAAAACCCTTGCCCAAAAAACCCTTGTCCTAATGCTGCTCCATCAATGCTTTTACATTGCATTGAAATAATGTAACTTCAAATTTCTCTGTTGCGCTAGCTAAATCCAAATACATATGCTGTAATTTAAAATCAATTACATGTGTGTGAAGTAAATTGCTTGTGGCCAGCAATATCTGCTGTTGTTGACTATTAGTTCTGCCCACAGTAAACACGTGGAAAAGAGCGCTTACATTCTGAGGTTGAACACATGAAGCTGTGTCGTGTTCAAGCTGTGCCCTTGCAAAAAGATGACCATCCAGAAGTTGTAGAACTTCCTCTGAAGTCCTAAATTAATGCCATAAGTTTTTGGATGCATCATGTTTCTATTAAAAAGTCCAAACATTTGAGAATAATCAGCAGAGATTAATCTATTTAAAATCCCACAAATTACAATCACTGTGCAAGCCACAGGAGAAAAGACTTCTCAAGTTCCTGCCTGAAGGGTGAAGCAGTCCTGACATGAATGGGATACTTCCCAGCTGTGTATCCCCTTGCAGTGCCCATGCTTCTGAGGAGAGTACACTTCCATCAGCCTCCTTGGTAAGCACCTGTGCATGCCCTGCCACAAGCCGACACACAGGAAGCCACCACGTTCTTCTGTTTCGTTCATCAGAAACTACACAAATGCATGAATTGCTACAGCTATTAAAACCTTTGATGGTTCTTTCCATCAATAACGAAGAAACCACAGACACCCCCACCACCAACCTCTCACCCCCCTCCCTCAGACTACTGCTATCTTTACGAAGAGTTCACTAAGAACATTTTAACAACCTTACATGCTTAATAATAACATAGGCTACTTAAAAATGTTTTCAACCAGGTCTAGTGCATGTTTATACTCATTGTCACCTGTACCATGTGCTCTAAAGGCTTGTAATTTGAGGTCAAAGTTAGACATTTGCAGACTACTTTGATTTTAATAAAACATGCACATGCTTTTATAAAACAGATGGAGTTTTTTTTGAAAGTGCTCATTATTATCTTAATCCTGCTGCAACTGAAATCAGCAAAACACAGGAAACAACAACAGTTGTATTAGCAAGCCCAGGCAACCCATCCAGCCCGGCATATCCAGCACAGTCAGTACCAGCAGCTTCAGAGACAAAACATTTTGGCAGCCCAGATCTTGTTTCTAATGCATATTTCCATCCACTTTTGACTCATGCCAACAAATCAGTGCAAGCTGTCAATATATCATAAGCCTCAATCAAACCCCTTGTCAATATATCATAAGCCTCAATCAAACCCCCTTACACTTACTGTATCTGAGCATTTGATCTCATTGACACTTTGCAGATATGACATCTGTGTCCTAGCTTGCTTATTTTTTTTAATCACGAGTTTAATGGTAACAGATCAACCTGAAAATTCCTACTATACACACATAAAACACACAAACATTTTCTCCAAATAAAACTACAACGCCAACTGTGAGTTCAGAGTTATGTATTTGCAAACACCAAGGACAGTACAATATACATCTCTGCCCATAAGACAAGTCAGTGGGATATCAATACAACAAAATCCCAATTGCCTGTCTCACTTCCTCACAGCTGAATAAAAGAGCAGAAATAATGAGTCTTCCAAAAACCAAATGCTTCAGCAACAGGGGGGAACCAACCCCAAATTTAAAAGGATGGCTACCCCTCTGCTAATGGGTCCTCGAGGTATTGTTCACCACCATGACAGACAGAAAAGATACACAATTGAAATGCAAGTAAATATTGAGTGTCTTTTTATTTACTTGAAAATGCAAACTATGCATGCTTGCTAATCCTAACTGCAGTTTTTATCATTTCAGCATTTATTATGCTACTACTAGAAAACTAAGGAGACATACTGAAGTTATTTCACTATTCGTGCTAATGGTATCGCCCATTGCTGACTTCTAATTTTCTCCAGACAAATGACTTTACCAAGGTCTCTTTTCCACTCTAGCTTCTTTTCTCTGCTCCCCAGACATTTTTCACATGCAGATTTTCTTTCTCACTTACAAATCTCCACTTGGCATTCACTAAAATACTACAGGACATAGTTAAAAGCCAGAGGATTAAAATCCATTTAAACCAACTTGATAGAAAATCAAGAACCTGGAGAGGTGGGGAAAGACACTGAACTATTCTCTACTGACCTCATGGTGTCTTTCCCTCAGAAGTCCTACAGATTTCAGGTAGAAAAATCCACCCCCCAACCTCCATGTATGGGAATATTATTATTTAAGTCTCCACTGGGATCTTAAAAAATTCAATCACATGAAATAAGAACCATTAGACATGACAATTTTAGAATACACCCTCTGCCTTCAAGTACTTCTCTCAAGCAAGCATTTTTCTGCACTTACCTCTTTGAACAACATACCCCCCCTGCTGTCAGAGATTAGTCTGTGCCACAATGAAAGAATTTGTTTCAATGAAATTTTCATCAACGTTAAAGCACAAGTGATTTGACACCACTTAAGTCTGAACAGTGTTAAGTATCAGGAGGGCAAGGATTTTTGCTTCACTGAAGCCTGAAAGTCAGTAACATAATGAAGCCATAGAAAAGGGACAGAAGAATACTTTTATATTATTTTTCCTCCTCAAACTACTGAAATATTACAAAGGCAAAGTGATTCACTTTGAAGTTATACTTTAAAAACTTAGATGTAAAATTTTAGCAGTAAAAACTGTTTCATTTCTTGCTGACCCTCATGTAATGCTGCTTCAAGCATTCAGTAAATAATGCCCTCTGGGCTTTACAAGCTGCATTGCTGGCACTCCACAGCTGTGATGTTGCCACAAAATTCATCTTTATCCAAGATGTCAATTGCCCTGCCTGTTTGTTTGCTTTAAGCGCAAAAGCTTACCTCATATCTGAAGAATTTAAAGTAAGAGTAACATTCACATTCAAAATTGGAAAGTAAAAGGTTCACAGTCTATATTGAGTAATTAAAAACACACACTGACACAAAATTACTTGAAGTTTCTGCAGAATTTCCAAAATTTGTACACACTGCAACAAAACTGAGGGTCAGATTACTGTTACTACCCATGGCTTTGATTATGAGCCTTTCAGAGCCTTTCACATATGTGGAAACTGTTCTAACAACAAAGTAATTTCATCCACGACTGCTTAACTATTATCAGCGAGAAGATAGTCTACTCAACACTACTGATATTTGCCAAAGCCAACAGATTAAATCAATATACTCATCTGGAAGTTCTATGTCGAGCTATTTTGGATATACGGTGAGCCAAAAGAGTTCGGAAAGCGTTCAAGTGAGTTAATCTTATTTTTCTGAAGCAGGAAAAATTTCCCAAATGCCTTTTCCAATTTTCCTCAGTTTTGCGAAAATAAAATAAAAAGGAAGCCTTATGAAAGATCACATATGTACCAGATGAATTATTCTGGTCATGGTGAGGTGAGTGAATATGAAAAGTGAAAAGCCAATTTTAAACATGGAGGTAAGAGCAGTCCCTGCAAAATGAATGTGAACAAACTAAAAAAAAAAAAAAAAAAAGGCAAATTTGTTAAGAAGCCTAAAACACTGTTCTACAGAAATTTTTCAAATATACTACCCCAAACCACAGGAGAGAGAAAAGATTAATTTCCTAGCCAATAAGCAAGTAGAAATATTACAAAAACCAGGTACTGTCTCTGTCTTGACCGCCAGAAGCTTGATCTTACAGGAAATTCAGGCTGAGGAAAGGGGAGAAATGAAAGGACTTCAGATTTCAGGGGAAGGAAATTCATCTCTTCTTCCAGAGGTATATGACCTCTGACTCTTATGGCTGGCCCTGTGGCAAGGAAGATTAAGACCAGAGTAAGCACAGAACAAATAATCTCAGAGCTGACAAAAAAAAGAAAGATAAAAGTCAGTGGGCAGAACAAATCTGAGAAGAAATTCACATGGAGAAAGGACAGATCTGAGCACTGAAGAGTGAACAAACTGTCACTGAGAAATGAGAAAAAAACCATTTGTGCAATGAAATAAGGATGGAGGGCCACCTACATTTTTCCTGAAACATGATGGGTTTCCAAGGTCAATTTTTTTTTCCAGCTGCTCATGAATTTGGAGTTATCCCCATCCTAAAAATGCTCTGTTTTCTACTGAAGCTTAGGGAGCATAACAATAACAGTAAGGTTTTTTTATAACATGCACACTGAAGATAGCAGCCATGAACAATCAGTGAAGTCACTTGCCACTAGGAGAGATATTAATATCAGAATATAAAAAATAACTTTGTTTGCACTAACTGGTTTTCTTCAATCTCACCTAATTAATTTTTTTTTCCGTGAGCTAGTTATGAGATTGATGAATTGGGGGAGATACAAGATGAGAAGGGGATTTACAACAATTCCGCTGCTGTCAGAAGGAAATATTGGGTTTAGAACACCATAAAATCTAATGTTTTCACATTGCTTCTGTTTCCAAACAAACCCTGTTGCTGTAGGTCTCCAAAGTGCGGTCCTTTTTCCTCTAGTTTGTTTCTCATTTTTTTCCTGTCTGAGTTAAAAACAAACCCAACAAAATCATGTGCACTTCCCGGCACTGCAAAGGATTTGCCCATTGCCACGTCAGCTATAGCTGATGGCTCAGGCAATGGCTGGTGTCAACAAAAACATAGACCCTACAAAGAAAGCTTTCTAGAAAAAAAGCCAGAGATGAGCCAATTTATGCAGGGTGAGGATGTTTGCCTTCAGTGTTTAGGGAAGGAGAGACCAGTAATCCTGCACTCCAGGCCATCAATCACTCAGAGCCCTTACTACTGAACGTCAGCAGCTCTGAGGGATGCTCCGTCATGCAATTCACACCACAGTAACCAGCTGCAATCACAGCAGGATGCAACAAATGCAAAGAAGAGTCTGGAAAACTGGGATGCTTAATCCCATGTGCCTCATTGCTGTGGTCACAGGGCACAGAAGGCGGCAAGCAAATGGTAAACAAGGCATTGCTGTTAAGATGAGGAGTTGTGGGACCACTGTGCACTGCAGAGTGCTTCCATCAGCACTAAAAGACTTTCCAAGAAGGGTATAAGCTAATCCAAAGCACATAGAAACTGGAGCATTCCTCAGAGCATATACCAAAACTCAACAGACTTCAGTGTTACCTCCACATTAAGTAGAGTAGATCTGGTGGCACAGTACTCTAGAGACCCCTCCATAAGACAACTCTCAGAACCAAAGATCTGAAAAGACTTTGGCTTGGATTTAGCTCCTGGAACTCTGAAAACTGTAATTTTTTTTTTTTTTTCCTCTCCCTCAGTCCCACTGGTCTTAGATTTATATTATGTTCTTATTTTCTTTACTCACAAAGTAAAATTACTTGTATTAAATATTTTAAGTAAATAGCTTGACTGAAGGTTGTAATTGTAGTAAAGCACAACATATAACTAATCATGTCGTAGCATAACCCAGACCAATCTCATGAAAAATTCAACAAACATGCCTTTGGCTGAATTGCACAAAAAATTAATAGCATTAAGATATGGGTTTTGTAATGGTTTTATATAATCACTTTCAAATAGGAAGCCCTTCGGAAGTGCATGGCTCAATAACATTTTGACTGATGAAATCTGGTGGCAAAGAAGTTGAAGACTATATTAACCGAAAAGCAGTTGGTAGACTGAAGGTAAATCTGATTTGTTACAGCTGGATCATGTATTTGCCACAATATGCATACCTTATCTTTCTAATCAGTGAAGACTTACAGCTGCATGCATCTCCCCCTCCTCCTTATCTCCAATCCATCTAAGCAAACCCCTATATGCCAGCTCTGCTGATACCTGGCTACCTCCCAGCAGAGCTCTCATTCGGGTAGGTATAATCAGAAGTACATCAGGGTACAGTACAGGTGGTGGATCAATCATTCCCAGAGAAGTCAGAAATGTGGTTTTCATGGGCTTACAGCAAGATTTTTACAAGGATCTGAAGAGCTATGGACGTGTTCTAACACTAGAAGTTATAGAAAAATGAACCGTGCTTGCCTCCTTCATAGTAATGCACCTAGGCCACACAGAAAATGCCCTACTTTACAGTGAATTCCCTGTATTTCACCAAGGCTCACTCCTTTCCACGATATACAACTGATTATGAGACACATTCCATGCACTTCCCCAGCACACTAATGCTTAGTTTTCACTAGCACCTCCCTCACTTGTAAACATGCTGTTGAAATTCTCAATTTACTTTACCAGCCTGGGAAATATACTAAGAGAGTTGGATCACAGGATGGTTTGGGTTGGAAGGTACCTGAAAGATCATCTAGTTCCAACCCCTCTGCCACAAGCGTCGAAGACTGTGTGCTAGGTAAATTTTCCTAAAAATAGGTACAGTTCTAACAAAATCCTTTTAATCTTCAAAATAATCCAAGAATGTTTCTTGGGTCCTTCCCCAGCTTCTCTACAAAAAGTGAAACAGCTCCATTTACACCCTCTCCTTATTTACACTAATTTCACTACAGCGTATTTATTCTTGCCTTCCCAGGTATAGCAGCCCAAGACTTTTCCTCATGCAGGGCTTACAGATGTTGCAAAATTTTCATTTTGGAAAGAAAAGAAGAAAGAAGATTTTTTTTTTTTTCCTATGATGTCTACCAAAATTAGCTTCCGATTATGCTAAGCACGTCACATGGTTAAAATGGAAATAGCATGAAGGAATACTACAGCTTTTCACTGCATGGTCCAATAGGAAAAAAACTACCCAGGCATCACTTACATTTATTTATTCTAGGTATACTTTTTCACTGAAATACATTCAAATACGCAAGAAGTTCTCTTGCTTGACTACATGTTTGACACTTCAGGCTTGTATAAAAAGCATTTGGAATGACTAAATGTCGACAGTTTCAGTGCAATATGATAAAAAACAAGTAAAACAGACATTGACTTGCTCAGAGGTGTTCATATTCAAATTTGCAGAATGTCCTTGGATACAGAAATTATTTCAACAGAGATTTAGCAAGAAAAAAAGAATCATTTGAGCCACAAGGCTTTAGTTTAAACCTAGAAATTTTTATTTAGCTGAAAGAAAAAAGAAACTAGTTAGCCAAACTACAGAAAGGGTTATAGAACAAACCAGCAGACCAATAGGATCCTCAGCTGAAATAAATTGCTAGAAGTTAATTTCTGTCAATCTCTACCAGCTGAGGCCCTGTGCCCTGAGATGAAGCTGTCTGCAGCCCTTTCTACTGGGTAAGGGTCAGCTATCATGTCTGCACGCTGGGGAGCTTGAAGTGAAGGGTGAAAAAAGGGAAAAAAAGAGAAGAAAGGAATTAATTCAAGTTCAGTAGAAGCCAAGAAGTGAGGCAAAGTCACCATCGTGATACAGCTCTCCCTGGCAGTATCTGTAAGTATAGGCAGTTATGCTCCACAGCATACTTCTTAGTCCTGGTCTTAGGTGCACAGTGTGAGGGACACAGCCCAGCATTAAGGCAAGTGGGTTTCCACAGTTCTGTTTCACTGACTATCTGGGGGAATCGATTAGGGAGGATTTTATCTTCCTCTGTGCTGACACACTTCCAGTTCCTTCTGCAGGAAAACAGAATGTGTGATGGGATAGTACACATGCTTGCAATTTGCCTGAGACAGACAGAACACATTAGAGGTCACACCTGCAGAGATTAACTCCTCTACAGTATAGATACAGCCATCCCATCTCCCTTCCTCCACCCCCTCCAAGTAGGAAGTATTTATGTTAGTACTCAAAAAGGTACTCAAAAAAGAAAGTATCATAGCTCTGGATGCCATTCCATTTCAAGTACTAGTAATATTTCATTTCCTAATGTATTTTTAAACTAAGTTTTCTATATCTCTGTTTATAATGTTACATTCTTATGCTGCCACACTAACATTTTACATTTTTATAGTGTTTTCATCAGGTGATCTCAATGTAGCACGAAGGTCTATTTGCACTTTATTTCTGTTTGACTTGTACCCAGGCTTACTACAAGACCAATTTAGAGTAAGAAGCAAAATATACCTGGTAATATCTTGTTTGTATAGATGCATAAAAATTGTTAAAATGAAGTTGACAACACCCAGTCCACAACTATTAGAAGGAATCAGAGAACTGGCACACAATCTGCCAGCAGTTAGCACTTCTCTGAACAAGCTGCAATAGGCTGGCACCCAAGCGATGACACCCAGCTGTTAACACATCCTCGACATGCTGGAACAGAAGCTGATCCGTGAAAGGGGAAAAATGCTTTGGACCAGACAGATCTTGACCCACAGAAAAGCATATATAAACATCAGTGATACACCATGGAACTCAGGAAAGCTTAAAGTTTCCCTTGGGTAAAGCTCTTGAGCCTAGCCATCTCAATCTCAGAGGGAAGAACCACCGAAGGCATCAGAGTCAATGTGGCATCAGACCTGCATCAACATGTACATAAGGACTGACTAATAAATTGATTAATGTCTCGGTTTTAGAAATTAACAGAAAAATCACCTATTATCTGACCATAAATAAATGTGTGAAATTTTGAGATTTTGCCTGATCCCTCTGAGTCTCTTGGAGTACTCCCATTATGCTGATCCCAAACTCACAAATAACAGCAGAAACATGTGCAAGAGCTGATGTCTTAAAGTAACCTCACCAAGCGGAGAAATATTATCCCTATTTTTAGAGATGAGGAAACTTAGGTATAGAGAGGTTAGCTGACTTATTTCCAAAACTAGCAAAGCCCTGATCTCCCAAGAGCAGGCCACATGGTTCAGCAGAGAGGACTGATGCAAGTTTTGGGAGAGATGAAGGCCAACAGGACTAGAGGCCTCTATACTGCTGACAAGGATCTATGCTGCTAGCCCAGACCGCAGCTCCATCTGGCCCTGTCAGAAATCATAATTTGTCCCAATGAGCAGAAAACCACAGAAACTAGTCATTTCCAGTATTCTTGTAAATAAATTATTTCATCTCTCACTTTGTACCTCTCACCAAAGAAAGAGAATCATAAGCATGGACCTATCATGCTCTAGTATTTTGTGAATTATTTCTAATTTCTGTGATAGAATATATCTACATTGTAATTCAAAAGTTTCATAGCAACATTGCATAAACTTTCAAGCACCACTTTTTTCCAGACCACAGAATAATATGATGGCAGAATGTTCTGTAAACCTATATATATATGTGTGTGTGTGTATGTCTTGCTCTGCCAAGAGTTGTAGCAGTTGGGTGAAGTTCTGGCAGTTTGGCAGACACAGGGCTCTAGGATTAGTTACAAGAGGACATTTGCATATCAATCTGTCTCTATTTTTGAAGCCTAAGAACAGAAGTGTCATTGGATTTTACTTTTGAGAAAAAAGTATGAAAATCTTCCTATAAGCTGAAAACGTTAAAAGTCTGTTAGGTTTGAGTTAGGTTTCTAGACATACAGATCATATCCATATTTTAATGACCCGTATTCGCATAGGTGTTCAAATTGTTTCTGTGGACAGGAACACAGCCATGTCTGTGTACACTGTGAAGTTTAAATTTGAACTAGACCCATTCTGTTCCCCTTCTGCCTTTTCCCTGATGGATTTTCACTGCTTACTGATCCAGCTGGCTTGCTTCAGGGTGCAAGTCAGCTTGTATCTAGTGGGTAGTTTGGGTTTGACTGGAAGCATCTAGATACACTTATAGCCACCTATTTTTACACTTAGTCACCTCTTTCAAGGAAGGAAACTGGGGCAAGAGAGGCACATGCAACTAAGAAGACGGGCCACAGGTTTTAGCAAAGTAAGGTGAAATGGAATGTTGAAATTCAGAGTATAGTTAATCATGACGATGGCCATATCTGAACTGCATTAAAGTCAGTTTGCCTTATGTGACCAGGAATTCCACTCCTCTGCTGAATCACCCCTATGTTACTTCAGAGCTTCCTTCAGAGATGCTCTCAGGAATGTAATCTGTTATTAAAAAAACCAAAATATTTTAAACTGATGTTCAATATCTCCTGTCATTGCAGTAAATCATCTCAGAACTCAAAAGCCAATCCTGATCACCAGCACTCCTTTTGTGAAATTTTCTTAATTTTAAAAGCTAAATGTGAAGCTTCTTCCAAGTAATTCTCATTATCAGAATCGATCTCAGATGAGCTTTGCTTCTGCTGCTGTTTTGAATGATCAGGGTTAGAAATGAGGGTTTAGAAGCAGCATTTTGTAACTGATAGTTGGCTTCTTTTTATTCATTTTTGTGGGTGCCTGTCAACAGACTATTTTTGCAGAGATTACTGGCACTGTAACGGCCTCATCAAAATGGCAACATCACAGACCTCTTTCTTCAACAAGAGAAGACACTTAACTTTACACTTTTGGCCCACTATGCTCCTTTTAAAAAAACTATGATCCTTCTATTAATATATACTATAAAGTCTGTAGAAACACAACTTCCTGTATCTCTGCTCCCTATATGAAATGGCATCTGCACTAAGAAATGTAGTGAACTCTCCCACCACTGCAGCTGTACATATCCTAGTACCAGTAATGACGAAACAGTAAAATTAACCGCCTTTTTACTGAAATGTTAGTTAACCTTTTTCCATGTATACGAAAACATATTGACTGCAACTTTAATAATTTTACAAGAAGTTTTTTGTTTTAATTTATTTTTAGTATAGCTTTAAACTAATTTTCTGCTTAAACATTGAAATGCAATGGAAGCACAGTAGAAATTATTCTAATACCCACACTGATACCCAGTCAGGTTTGCAACATAAGGATCAAGTTTTCAATCAGCATTTGAACTTTTTTGCACACAACTTTGCAGACTGGTAACAGTCTGCATCTGACAACCCATTTTACAAATTGCTCCCATTATTCCTGGGCCAAATCCTGTAATGTTTGTTAATTCCCACAGTGCTTGATGGGAGTGACAGGTGGTCAGGGGGTTGGAAATTCATCCCCGTGTAGGTCAGCACCTATTAAACACAAGACCTTCTGTTTTTTAATCCCCAGGATCACTTTCTGACTGCTCTATACATATCATCAGAAGCATACAGCTGTTGCAGATCTGACAGGGCAGACATGAGCAGCCTGATGCCAAAATGAGGAAACAAGGCAATATATCTCTCCACAGAGAAGAGGCTGCTGTGCAAAAAATGTGAAGCAGGGCAACACAGAGGAGACAGATGACCCATCTCCTTGGATCCAAGTGCTGGATGTGCCTGTGAACAGCCACGCTTCTCCACAACAGCAGATAAAGGGCAGACAGTAGCTGGAGGGGTTTGATGATATCAAAAGTATTCAAGAGACTTTTTTGGAATTGAAGCTCAAGAATTTATAAAACTGAGGTCCAGAAGAGAAGGTGTAAGCAGACCTTATAACCACAAGACTATGAGACGGAAGAGTTGGCAGTTATGGCAGTTCTTAATTTACAAAAAGATTAATTTCAGTATTTTCATACTAAATGACTGAGCACATAAAAAATGAAAGACTACAGATTTTTTAATACTCATAATGGTCCTTTTTCTTTGGGCCCAAAGCTTTTGATTTACACAGTGGTTTCTGAATCTGTCCAGCTAATCAGATCGCAGGCCAGGCATTGCTTACTAAGGGCCCACTCAAACTGGGTGTATTCATCTTTCCTGTTCTCACACACCTTCACAAGCTTTCTATTCCCAACCAAGTGGACTATACATAAATATTTCTATTTTAATAGTATAAAAGTAGTCTGTCATGTGACACTGAAGTGACATGTGAGACATAAGACTCACAGACCAAAAGAATAAACATTTCAAAAACCAGATTTGGTTATTTTTAAAGTGACTGAGTGAATACGCCTAAAAGCTCTATTTTTAAAATTTCAAATTTAAAAATTTGAATAATGTAAATAAAAAAGTATTTTTAAATAATTTTATAAATTCTTTTTATCTAGTCAGTTTTGTGATTCAGAAACAGAAAAATTGTTGACAGAGAAAACCACTCAGCTGAGATTGCAAATATCTTAAATGCATCCAAAAACTATTAATTGTTAAAGAAAGAAAAACATCTGCTCCAATTATGCATTCAAATCAGAAGTGAATTTTGTGTTTGTTTATGGCAGAATATTCTCAGTTGCTAATTTTCAACTGCAGAGTTCTAACTTTACATACGAATATGACATTGACACAAACAATCCAATGCAAAAATATAGAAAAGAGTGTAAGAGAGTTGTAAAATTATTAATTAGAAGAGATACAGCAAAAAAGAAAAAAATCCAACAACAAATGACCTTTGCAGTTCTGGTGGGGTGGGGTGGGGTGAGGTGAGGTCCAACTCCTTCATGACCGTGGATAACACCAGTGGAATGAAGCCTATTGTTTACAGCAATAACAGGATCAAACCCATAGCTGCAAAGGTGTTAATGGCAGCAGAGTTCACCCTGCATTCGGACTGCAGGTGCTAGGATACAAGACGTGGGCATCAGCTGCTCCTTCCCTCCGGTTGCGTGGTCCTGCTCTTCCGCTGCAGCTTCCCCCCTCCACCTATGCCACAACAACTGCCTGTGGGAGCACAGGGTAAACCGGATTGCTGAAAATAACCCTTTTGGAGAGTTATTTTTAACCTGGATCCCTTCACATCATGGCAGGGTGGCCTCAAACGCCACTGTGTGCATGGGGGTGTGCAGTAGTGCAGGATAGTAGTTGCCAACAGCAGGAGGGCTGGGGGGAATACAGAGGACCCTTTAATCTGGCTTTGCCCCTAAAGGCAGAGTATTGTGAAACTACATCCGTGTTTAACAATCACATGTACAATATACACAGCAGAGAGAATACAAGTCTTTGTGTCCTACCCATGAGAGAACAATGAAGTTCCAAAATGCTAAAAATCATTAAAATATTTTTCCTTTCTTTCTGTGTTCCTGTAGCTAAATATACACACAGAAGATTTCTTGCACTGTTAAACAACTATTTTCCTCACTTTCTTTATCCTCTCTAATTCAGTGCCTCTTCTAAAGGACTCCATCAAAGCCAAGTCATGGGGTGTCAGAGACATTCCCATGAGAAATCTCTGCTAATAAACTGCTTGGCAGTTTTCCACAGCAGAAGCACTTGCTCCCAGCTCAAGTAACACAGCATCTTCTAGACCACTTTTCTAATGATGTGATTACAGAGAGGAAATAGTAAATACTTTTACAGATAAAAGTAAAAATATGTGCACACTAAAAAGAGAAGCTACTTTCCATCGGGGGGCAGTGCTCTGAAAAATGGGAGAGTAGATCTGTACTTGAGACTAGTTAGTGTATTCCCATCCACAGAAACCAAAGAGGTGTCCACACACTTGCACAATAAACACTGAATAAACACTGGAAGGAGGAAGATAAAATTTTTTCCTAGGAAGCTCACTCCTTTATTCATTGATACATGAGTTCTATCCTTCTTTATCAGAAACAACCCAGGATTCTGGGAGCTAGCTGCTATGAGGAATTTTTGAATAAAGAAGTTTCCTACCTCAAAGAGCAGCAGTGAGGGAAAAACCCACGTCCTCAGAGTGGCTTTTCCTTCAGCTCTTCCACACATTTTTCAATAGTCATTTGGCCCCTGGCTGGCTGTTTGAAGGACTGGCTGCAAAAACAAGCTGTAACAACAAGCAGTTCAATTGGTGCTTCTGTTCCTAAACAGGACATCAATATCAGCTATTTCAATCTTTATTTTTAGATTATTTTTAATGCTTTCACAACTCTCACTCTCTCAGACTGATCTGGGATTGGTATTGCAGCCAGAGAGGATTTGGGGTTTTACTTAATCCTGATTCTTTGCCATGTAGCTAAAAGGCTTTGCCTTATTAACAGTATTATGCTCCAGTTAAGTCAATAAATATTCACCATGCCTGCCTACTCCTTGTAACTCCTGGTTGGACAAAAGCCTCAAAGCATTTGAGGAGAGTAGAATAAGATCAATTTATTCACATGATAACTAGGGAAAAGAAACAGCAAATACAGCCTACCCAGCCAGTTCTCTTTTCCCTGCCTTTTCTCTCCTTTATCCCACTTGTCATCTTTTTTCAACACCTCATTCTCTGCCTCTTCCTTTTTCTGTGCTTTCCTTGCTTGGTCTCACCCTCATTGCCAACAGTTTGCTGCTTCTCTTTCCAAACTCCAGGTGACATCTTGTTTCCACAGCAATAAAAAATTACATCTGCAACCAACTGCTGTTCCAACAAAAGTTTGTAGCAATAGGCCTCATCTACAATGTTAATACTTTGGAATTTGCCCCTAAAATTTTCAGTGCTGACATTTTCACTGCATGCTATTTGCTCTGTTATGCTTAACATGCTGATATCCTTCTGTTAACCCATCACATTTACCCTTGTAGTTTCCAAAGTTTATAAATACATGTCTATATATGATGTATAGATATATATTTATATAAGCACATATATCAGTTTTTTAAACACTCCTACAAAAAAGCCAATGCGTGTATATATGCTCACATGTGCAGACTACTTCCTCCAATCCATCGTTGTAACACCTGTAGAATCATCTCTTGGTTTCCCGACTGCTCCTTTACCTACCATCTTCTGATCTATCCCCAGCATACAAAAACTGTCATCTGGATGACGCTATGCCACGACCCTGATTTCAGCTTTCAATGCAAAATCATCTCACACATTCAACTGCCTTTCCCACAGTTCATGGTGTGTAGAATTCAGCTTAACACACAATGGAAATCCATGCTCTATTTCCTACCGGTTGTGGAGATAGGATATTAGTGACTGGCCAGAATCCCTGGGTCACCCCAGCACAGCAGGAAACAGCAAATGGAGTCACAGGCACAAGACCAGTAAAGGCACTTACTTATGGAAGAAAGGATGGTCATCTCATTAATCATCTTCTTCTTTCTGTCAGATATCAGCCACGCTAGTGAGAGGTTCCCAAGTTAAGAGAAAGCTGGGCTTCCTTGGTTCCCTCTGGTTTTGGTGAAGCGCATCTGAATGAGATTACTCCTTTACCTTCTGTATTACCTGCAGAGAAAGCCAAATGTGATTAACTTCTAAATTACCAGATAAGCTTGCAGCCCAAAATAAGGTGGTAATGAATATTCCCCAAAGAATAATAGCCAACATTTCCATTTTAACCATTACAGTTTCTACCTGTCAATGGCAGACATGTGCATCATCTCTAACATGGCTTGACATCATTAGGGCATCATCTTGTATTTGAAGTATGTGGCAAAACTTGTGTTATGGAATACATTTTATATATTCTATTTTCTTCAAAACTCTGCCAAATGATGTGTTATCACTGTGTTTCTAATGAGAAAATTAACTTAACTCACTCAGTATTACATTTGTCCCCATGAAATTATCCAGTTTGGATTTTGAATTTTTACTGACAGTTGAATTGCGAAGTTACAAATTAAAAACTTAAATGTCATTTAACTGGATTAGAGAATTTCAAATAAACTAATAGTTGGTCATTATGAAAAAAACCCCTAAAATTTGCGTGTAATAATTATTCAAACTGAAAAGAAAGCATTATCTCCAATAACAAAGGACAGAATAGGGGAATTCGGCAAGGGAGGGACAGCTGCAGCACAATATATATTTTGTAGCCAGGGTTGTTAGGGGAGGTTGTTTGTTTGGGTTTTTTGCATTTGATCTCTTTTCTCCCGGAAGCAAGGAAAAAATGGTTAGATGTGGCTTTGCATATGCCAGATGTGACAATGAGATCAAATCCCATTCTGGGGAAAGAATTGCTTCACAGAGTGTTTGATTTTGAAAGAGCAAGGACTCATTGTCTCTAAATTTTGCTGGATACCAATAAATGCTGGCATTAGTGTGACATTTCCCTTTGAAAGCTGGAGGACAGAATTAACCCCAATAAACAGTGCAAATCTGGAACCTCGCTAAGGCAGAACACTGCTTACTGTCACAGACTTCGGAACGACTCACGTGAACACAACTGTGGGTTACAGCCCCCAGCTCTTTTACCAACAACACTCATTTTCAATGGAAGTGGTGGGGGTTTTTTCTTATATTTGGGATATCTTTCAAACACCTAATGTATTATTAAAATCTTCTGATGAAGTACAGCATTCATAGTGGTAGTTTACACATATTTAATCAGTTTAGCTTAGAAAATGTTCATAGTATTTGCTAAATGATTAAACATTTCTTCAGAGATGTACTACAAAGTAACATCATATTTAGATATAGATATATATTTAGATATATGTTTATTGCATTCTAACAACTGCTTCACTTACAGAAAAATTTTCTTTAAAAAATTAGTGTGTTTCTCTCCGCGTACCATAAGAGGTTATTTTTTTACATCTCTCAGACTGGACATGGCTGTAAAACACTGGTTTTTCTCCTGTCATGTAGGAAATTACAGTCTACAAATAAAACTGTCTAAATATCTCTGCAAAGACTCTCGGGCACATGAAAGAAATGTTCATGTGCGATTTATTTGTTGGTGGTCTTCTTCAAACTGCTTTCTCTAGATTTTTCATACACATACATTTCGTAAGTGCATTTACATTGGCCTTAAGTTCTGCACATGTATCGGCCAAGTTGGTTTTGGGCTATGTTGGCCTTATTCCAGGTCTTGTCAGCCTTAGTGAGGTGGAAAAATGTTTATAAAACTGAAGAATGGACCTCCTACTAATGTTCTTTTAAGAAATTGTTGTCTTTTGGATCAGAAACATTAAAAAAGTATATTTAAGCATTCCTTTAGCATAATTTCCTGGAAGATATTCTTAATTTTAATTTAACAAATTAATGTTAATTAAATGGCTGCAGAAGAAACAAACACGAAAAGTCGAGAATATAATCTTCCCTGTAGAAGTTAAAAAGATGCATATTCACAAAAAGTAAAAATAATCTTTCTCAGCGAGAAGCACTTGCAATAAATCAACTTCTAAGGCTTGTAGAAGCTCTTTGTGTGATATTTTGTGACATAAACAGAAAATCTGAACATGAAGTACCATTCTCGGGAAGAAATTTGACAAAGCCGTAATGCGGTCACCTCATAACAGAGAGAACAACTGCTGCTAATAAAAGCAGATATCTTAGAGAGAAAAATATGAGACTGCCACGCCTGCCACTAACAGCTGAAAAACAAAAAGTACTTGGCTTTGTGGACACTTGGGTCCCACAAGCATTTACTACAGATTACCCTATTTGTACTGACAGTTGATTTGCCTGCTAAGTAAGGATCCAACCTTACCAAAGGTCCCCTTGGCTTAAGGTCTGGCTTTCTTAAGTAACCAGGTCATCCGGGAACTGACTAGTTATCCTTACATCTGCCTAGAAGACAATGCTGTTCTCTATTCACCCTTTCAAACATGGCCAACCAAAAGCTTTTCTTTCCAGACCCACTTTCCAGTGGAGAAGCAAAGTGGTTTCTCCAACATAGGTGCAGTGATAGCCTTCCTGAAAGACCAAGAGCACTCCCAACCCTTCGAGCAGCCTGTACTGGCCACTGAGGTAGGGCTCTCAAGTGTCTGGGGAGGGACAACCCTCTGCAGGATGCACAACTGTCCCAGCCGATGTCTTGCATGGGGCCTGAGCTTGCTTGGAAAGGAAAAGTGAAGGGGCACCTACCAGGGGCCTTAAGTCTTCGTCAGTGACTGGCCCTTTCCATTTGTTGATTTATCCCTATGTCTTCCATATTTCATCCATGTTTTCTTGTCTACCACATATTTTTTCTCTGTTTACCCTCATGGCTACAAGACCCCTAAGATATAAGTAAAGCTTTTAATAATTTTTATGTTTCTGTTTATTACATCTCCATAGTTCTGAATAACAGAATTTTCCTTAATGACTAAATTTTTCCATCTTGACAGATGCTGACTGCTTCACACACACTGAGTTTAAAAATTCAGCATGCCTGTTTTACTTAGAGCATTGGAATCACCTGCTATATTGAGCGATATGTATAAACATTCCTTACTGAACTTATTTCATGGACATGAGAAAATGCATAAAACTACAGAAACGACAGAGGCTCTTCATTTTTGATGAATGGTAAATTATTCAGAAAAGAGAACTGCAAGGAGATATTCTACAACAGAAGATTAAATCTGGCGGAAAGACTCAGATTTTCTACCTTTAACTAATATTAATATTACAATATGTCGAGATCAGATGTTTCATTTCAGAGAAGCAGGAGGGGTTATTAATGCTATAAAATAAAATTGGCCACATTTTCAGTTCAAAATTACATTCATTTTTTAATTAAATATTTTATGTGAAAAAAAAGAAAGAATAAAACTAAAGAATTAATTTGGGATCAAAGTGAAATAAAATGCCTTAATTTTTGGTTCAGATGTAAATCAAAAATCTATTACTTACTCTTCTAACGGTAATCTGTGTCATAATTGCTACTGCAAGAAGAAATTACTTACATCGCAGTAGCACAAATCATGATATATACAAAGAAATGTGCAGTTCAGAGATAGTAAATGCTGATAATACTTGAGGTAACAAAATAAGAACTTCATATTCCATGCCACACTCACATTTTAAGAATTAACCGATCCTTCTGCCAAGCTGGAAGCTACAAGAAAATACTTCCTCTCTTTTGATATCATGATCTGAGTAAGATTTTAAGAGCCAACATAGACAACAGAGTTAAAAGAAGGGAAATAAATACCAGTAAAACCAGAAGGAATTAAAACAAAAATCTGAGAACAAAGAGTACGAGTTTAAGGCCTTTAAATCCTTTACAGGGTGTGAGTCTCAGAGACATCAAGGTAAACACTGTCATCCTAAACAGTTCCAGCAATTCTATTACAACCCACGCTACTCTTAGTATTTTTCCGAACAGTTCTGAACTTAGCAGATCAGAGAGATCCTAGTCCTACAAAAACACACCACCTATATCTGAATGAAGTATCCCAAAATTCTATTGCAAAAGGCTACAGAAACACCTGGGTTTAAAAATTCTCTCCATGGGAAAAAAATGCACAGCTACTAATTTCCACACTGCTTATTTCAAATATTTTATCTCTCTTGCAAACTGTTGATAGCTGACAGGGAAAAAAAAGAAAAACAACAAAGTTTGCACAGAAGTGAAAATCTGTATTCATCATTCAGCATGACTTTTTAAAATAAAAGAAGTATTGTTTTTCTCTTTTAGTTTCTGCTCTTTTGGAGGGGAAAATATTTCCTCTCTTTTGATTTCATGATCTGAGTAAGTTTTCAAGACCCATTTACCAGGATAGCATACAGTGTCAAAAGAATGAAATAAAAGCAATAAAAAAAGAATGAACTCTTTTTTTCTTTAACCCAGAAATCTCTGGTGGCTCAAAACTACCATTCACTCAAACAAGTTTTAAAGATATTACTTATTCACTCTAACACTGTGCTGAATACCACTCTTATAATAAACCATCTCTCTGAATTGACTGGAACTGGTAGAGCTAGAGGCCAATATACTGTTTGCTTTCTCCTCTTGAGCCTGAATTCTTTCAAAAGAAACCAGGCTTGCCTCCTGACACCAGTGCATACACTGAAATGGCTCAGACAAACAGCAGCCTCACAAAAGGCAAAACTAACATGCTGTTAATATTCTACAAGAAAGACTGGTCATAGAGCATAAAATACAAAAAGCCTGCAGTACATCCTCAGAGGACCTTAAAAACATCTACCCTTAGTACTAAACATTCCTCTGAAAAGCAATATTTCACTAACAAAGGTAACCATGTATTTCACCAACAGAAGTGGTCTGTGGCTGTACACAGCTATCCATACTAAGACCATTCCACTTCAAGGAAATCACCACTTTACATATGCCTGTCTAGGTGGCATCTTTGCATTTGCCCTCTTATCCATGGCTGCCCTCCAGTCATCTGCCAAGCAGAGCTGAGCCATGAACCCAGCTAAGGATGGGTTTCTGAATAATTCTAGTTTGAAATGATCCTTTTTGTTGCAAAGAATGTGCACACAGTAAAGTCTTGCTTTTGGCTGATTCAATAAGATTTCATCAGTCTTACCAAGCACCCCTTCACACCTGCACAAAACCAGACACTGGACAAACTCAGGCATCATTCCCTGGTGCTGCAAACTGTTCGTAGCTCCTTGCCTCAGCAGGAAGAATAAAGGCAGGCACTCACCATTGCCGTCGGAGGAGGAAAATGTAAGCAATTCACTTTCAGCTCTGCACCTTGCACACCTTTCCATACCCTAGATGCGGTTACTGAAGCAGTTGTGTTTTCAGCAGTGCATAGCTTGGAGTTGTGGTAAATTAGTGTTGTGGTAGATGTTTCCTATGGTGAGAAAATGTCTTCAAATAACTAATAAAGGGGGGAGGAGGGAGAAGGAAAAGAAAGACAAGGAAAGACAAGGAAAGGAAAGGAAAGGAAAGGAAAGGAAAGGAAAGGAAAGGAAAGGAAAGGAAAGGAAAGGAAAGGAAAGGAAAGGAAAGGAAAGGAAAGGAAAGGAAAGGAAAGGAAAGGAAAGGAAAGGAAAGGAAAGGAAAGGAAAGGAAAGGAAAGGAAAGGAAAGGAAAGGAAAGGAAAGGAAAGGAAAGGAAAGGAAAGGAAAGGAAAAAGACTAACAGGGAGAAAAATACAGTTTCATCTTTTGCTGGAGATGAGTAACAGTTCAACCACAAACAAAGGCAGAGGCCAAGTCTACAACCAACTAGTATGAGTTCTATCTGAGATGCCAAAGAATCTGAATTTTGGAGTACAAATCAAATTCCATGTGTAAAACCTAATGATTTAAAAACATAAATGGTTAGATCTTTTTAAACAGCAAAATATAAGCATATTTATGTATAAAATATTTAAAAACATACAAATATTTATGATGAATACTGAAGTGAAATCTGAACTGACATATCATCACTGTGATAGACAATATTGCCCTTGATTAAAAAATAATTAATATATATATATACACACACTTAATCTGTAGAGACTATAAGCTTCCCTGGATCAACTATTATTCTTCTGCAAGTCCATGTTGCACTGAACATAACAGAAACCTCAGGATTTCTGAAACCTTGAAATGTTATCAGAATCTCAGTATTAAAAAAAGATACAGTGGTACACAAATAGGTATCATAAAATATGTTTACTTAGCTGTAATTAAAATTCTGCTAAAAATATTCTAAACAAAGTATTATAATAAGATGTGTTTTAATGACTGTTCTTTCTAGAAATTGATTAACGTCTCTCTTCAACCAGCTGTATAGATGGTTAAGTAATACTCAGCAAAAACATGGTGGTTTTTTCTTTCAATGAATAAACTATAGGTAGGTTAGATTTTCATTAGTTTATGATATTCAAAATACCATTGTAATGTAGAAGAGTTACAAATGATTTTGCATGATTCTGATTTTGTTTGTCAAAATGGCAGGCACTGGCTAGTTTTGGTGACATGCGTTTTCTGGACTAGCAACAAATGTGTGTTAAGAGGGTCTTTGCATGTCATGCACTTTTACAAATATTTCTTCTTTTTTCTTTTTTTCTTCTTCTTATATCACAGCAATCAAGAGAAAAAGTACCAATTCAAATTCTCATCCAGAGACATTGTTTGTCCCATTCTGTTCCAAATATAAGGGATTGAAGTGGATAAACTGAATTCATTGTACCTTTGCTTTATAAAGTTAATCAGAAAATATCTTTTCCATTTGTAAACTCTTCCAAATAAAGTGCACAGGAAGGAAAGACAAAGATTTTGTGTTTTAAAGAATGGCTACTGTGTGTGTGGTGCCCTGGATTACCCTCAAAATGTGCGGATGACCATTACTGAAGGAAATGGAAGGAACAGCATGTTCACCCACTGCAGAGTCAGGAATAACAGAAGCCACACGTTCAATAACAGCTGTATGACTACAGACAGGCTCTGGCTGGGCACTTCCCATTCAGGATTAACAGAATGTTTATATGAAGCCAAAAAATGCACCTCGCTTACTCAAAGGTACATATTTCTCTAATAAATGCGTGCCCATGAAATGCGAAGCAGTACCTTTGGCCTCTGGACTGAACAGAAGACGGGTGAGCCCTCAGACTACAAGTGCTAGCTGCAGAAACAGGATTTGAAATGATCGCAAGTCATCATCTGTTTCCAGAAAGCACGCCTTGGGGTTCATACCAAAGATCAGCATCCCCAGTTCTCGATGTAAAAAAAAATAAAGCTGTTCTGACTGGCAGTTTGCTCCAGCACACATAGTCTTTGCTGCCGAAAGTGAAACAGAGAACCACATAGGCAGCAGATGGAAGGGGGGGCCTGTTCTTGTCTTTACTGATTATTTAAGAGTCCTTGATGTTTGCACACAGAAAGATGTTTTCAAAATGCTAACAAAAATACACTTCTGTGCTAACCGAGGTCTTGATGATATCCCAAGCTAAACATCCAAGAATGAATCCAAAGTCATTAACCACTTCTGAAATAACCATTACAATTTTATGTGTTTTTAAAATTGATATGTGAAGCAAATGTTATCTGTTTGCTATTATCTTTATTATTTTATCCCTAGGCTTCATTTTTATCCTCATATCAGTGAAAGGTTTAAGATAATTATTTAAATTAATACAATTATATAACCCAGAGTAGCAAACACAGTTTAAATTTTCTTTTAAGATAGTCTCTTCAGAGATCATTGTAAGAACTAGCCTTCAGGTTACAGGAGAGCACAGAAGAGGACAGGGCAGAGGCAAGCTCAGTATTGATCACAGGGGAGAGGTGGTGGTCCTCTGCCCCTTTGTGGGGAAAGCCCTGACAGTTGAGGTAACAGACACATCTGGTCCCTCCTCACAGAACTCTGCAGTTACTATGTAAAATAAATTGCTAATCTAAACCACACAAACTGAGAATAGGCGAGGGTCTGCTGCCCACCAGGAACTGTTTGGTAACAGTCGTGCTTGAACTGTTAAAGGAGAAGCCTGTGTGAGGCTACCTGTCTTCCTCCATGCTCAAGCTCCTAGGCTGTGCATTGGAGGATGGTTCTGTGCTGCTTCTGGCCGTGGCTAAAAGCCAGCTGCAGAAAACCCTTCCCGGCGAGGACTCCAGGCTGTGCAATGCCAGGCAAGGTGCCTGCTGCCTCTGCAGCCTCTGCTGAGGTGCCCCAGTGGGGCCTGGCCAGCTGCCATGGTCTGGCACAGGTCTGTATATGTGAGCATTCTCTGCCTCCAAAAGAAGGAAGCAGCGTAGTTCCCAGGCTGGAGTAAGCCTCGAGCTGAGCTCTGGCTGGGAGCCTGGCAGCTAGTGGAGCTGCCAAGGAGCATTTCAACAGGAACGGTGGCAGAGCTCCAGTGATCCAGGTGTGCGCTGGTGCTGCTTAATACTGTATATGTGTATGCATGTACATACATATATATGCATAAACAAGCATTTCCCCTGCCAGACACTGTGGCAAGGCTGTAGCCACCCAGCTCGGAGACTATAAAAAAAAGTCTGGTGTCACAGTCTTTGCCTTAGGCGCTGCTTCCACCATCCATTTTCTTCTCTCTTCTGCCTTAAATGTTTTTATTTATTCCATATGCTTTTTCTAAATGGGTATATTTATGTTTATTTTACTAAAAAGCCAGTAACTTGGGAGCAAAAAAACCCCAATGTTTCACAAAGGAGCCTAACTAGGTGATGGTGTGAATTAGCAAATTGAGCCCAAGGGCGTCAGAAGAAGGGGTGCACCGTAGGCACTATAACATTTTCCATGTCTCCTCTAAGGTTCCCCCAAATCCCCTGTCTCTGCTAAGGCACCAAACCGCCACACTGCAGGTGCCTGCCCAGAGCTGGGCACCCACAGATGCTTCACCAGCCCGGCACCAGCTTTCCTGTCTTGCACTGGTAGTCCTGACAACACCTTAGTGCCCTTCCAAGACAGCGTAGCTTCAAACTGAAAAATTCAAGCCCAGCTCAGTACCCCTTAAACATAAAATTGAAGGCGACATGCAAAAGTCAATGCATAAATGGAGGATGAAGTAAGTAGCCTTTGGGAAGAAAGTGTATAGAAAATCATCGTAGGTCTGAAAGGAATGCAAGGACAAGCCAGAAACAGAAAACCCCAGCAGATTAAGCGAATCAGAAAAAAGAGAATCGGCAAGAGGAGGAAAGGAGAACTGCAGTGAGGGATGGGTGAGTGTATTTTTTCAGTGAGGGATCTGCAAGGCATGGGGCACTCACCGAGTGGTGAGAAGGACTGAAAGTTTAATTAGACTTTCTTCTGTCCTTTCTGACCTTTGCACAAAGCCTGTCTTCACACCAAGGACAGAGAGGTTTCTGTGGGGCTGCATGGCATGGCAGCCAGTGTCCCTCGGTTCAGGCATTTCCCGTGTTTCCCGGCATAAATGGGGCGCCTCTCCCTGGTCCTCCTGCCTTTCAGCCTAGAGAGGAAGACGTTCCCGGGACGTTTCACCGCCGAGAAGCACACGAACCTGTGCAGAAGCCGGTCCTCCGGTGCGCAGTTCGCTCCAACCGCTAGACAGGATGGGGCCCGGGCAGGGACAAGCCGACGCCGCTCCCCGGGCCGGGCCGGAGCTCTGCGACTCTGCCGGCTTCCCGAAGCCCGGCGGTAGGGGAGCGGCGGCTGCCGGCACCGGGCTGCCCGGGTCCATCCCGGCCCACGCTGCGGTGAGGGCACCGGGGCGGACGCGCCTCCGGCGCTGCGGGCCGCACGGCGGCATTTGCCATCTTCCCGTAATTTTTTATGTAAATATACAAATTAAGCAAGCCCCCTTCTCTCTTAACCACTGCAGCTCTAAGAACGCCGTGAACTGCAACAGAAAGCATGAACCATCTCTGAAAAGTACCGAGTAGCGTCTGCATCTGCGGGAGAACTCGGGGGAGGCGAGATGAGGGGCAGACTTGAGCGGCCATTGCCAAGTCTTTAGCTGATCACCGAAGGCGAGGGACGAGCGACCTGCCCGGGGGAGAGAACCCCTGGGGAAGGAGGGAGCCCGGTAATTCCCCCCCAGGCTCTAGGGGTCCGGAGAAGCTGAGAGAAACACCAGCAGAAGTTCCTGACATCTGCACCAGCTGCCTCGAGTAATTTTGCATTTGAGATGCTCCGGTAGGAGCAGACCATGTCATGAGGGCAGCATCGCCACCTTTATCCTGTGTGGGAAGCATAAGAATGTGTTTCTGAGACGATCAAAGGTGGTGGTGGTGGTATCGTGCTCTCGCCGCTTCTGCGCTTCGCTTGAATTAAACTCCAATTTAAAACAAATAAATGAATAAAATTGATAACTTACCCCGTCATGCTTCCCATTTCGCTCTAATGGGCAGCATGTCTCTGAACGGATAGCAGAGTTCTCAAATGTACTTATTTTCAATTATATGAAGATATATTTCACAATGCGCATTTTATGCGAGCAGTTCAAAAATAAAATAAAATAAAATCAAATAAGCCCGAAAGCGAGGCGCTTTGCTCAGTTGCCTCCCCCTGCAATGCCCGCGCTTATTTTCTACCCCGGCAAACGTGCCAATTCCTATGAATTCTGAAAGCTTATTTAGATTTAAAAGCTTATTTCTGGGAACAGCCATCTCAACAGAAGTTAAACAGCGGATGCTGACAGCCAGCACAGAACACGATTTTAAAGCATTCGTTGGAATAAAGGCACTCCTGCCTCTCTTCCCTCCCGTCCAAGAGTAACCTGCCCGTTTCACACTCGTGCCAGCTGATACTATACGCCCCATCTGCGTGTAAGCATTGAACTACGAGAATGAACCCGGCTAAGCAGGGGACGTTTTTGTTTGATTGGTTTGCTGTGCTTTTGGTTTTGTTTTGGGAGGGTGGTGTTTTTGGGTTTGTTTCTTCCTCATTTAAGCAAAGTTTTGCTTAAATGAAAGGTAGGTACCTGTAATATTTACGCTAACATTTCAGACCAAATACAAACGATATAATAAGCTTGTTAGGGATTTTCATCTCTTTGGAAGATTACATTAGGCTGAAATGCCCGTTTTCTCTTTTGCAGCACCCTAGTTAACCAGCTAACGCCGCGGGGCCAGCACCGAGAGAGCCGCGCTGGTGAGAGCTCTGCCCCTTCATTCGTTTCCGAGGAAGTGGCAGGTGGTGTGGGGAAGTAACTGACAACGCACTCGCATTTCTGAGGATATCTGGAATAAAGACATCTGAAATAAGATGTTCCAAAGCTGTAGGTGGAAGGGAGATAGAGGAGCGTGGGGGCAGCTCTGGAGCGGCAAATGCCGAAAGGCACGGGAAGATCCTTACTCCTCCGCTGCCTGTGTCCCTGGCAGAGGGGAGAACGGCTTTGCGCAGTGCTCACGGAAGCCCTGGGGTGCCGTTCCCGGAGGACCAGAGCTGTGCGGCGGGGGAGGGCAGGGCCGGGTCGGGCCAGCAGCACCTGCCGGGCCTTGCCCAGCGCCGGGGCCGCCCCGTCCCGCACTCGCTCCCTCCTTCCCCCCGCCCCGGCCACCGAGACCGCCCCAGTGCTCATGCGCCCCGGGAGAGGTTTAAAGCGGACGCGGCGGCTGCCTCTGGCTGTGCGGCTTCGCGGAAGGGCAAGGGTAGCGCGGCGGGGTCGGCAGCCACGGTGGGGCGGCCTAGCGGGCAGGCTTCGCTGTGTGGTGCCGCTCTCCTCGCCTCCGCTCTCGGCCGCCCCGGGGTCCTGGCGCGCCCCGCCACCATGTGGCTCGTCCACCTTCTCCTCGGTGGGTACCGCGGGGGGCGGCTCGGGGCCGGCGGGGCAGGCGCGGAGCAGCGCCTCGACCAGCTCCCTGTCTGTTCGCAGGCACCTTCCTGCTTTTCAGCCCCGTGCGCGGGAGCGACGGCTCGGGTGAGTTGCCTGCTCTCTTCCCTCCAACTCCCTGAGGAAGTTTCCCTCTCGGACCGTCTCTGCCCGTCCCTCCCCTCCGGGAGGTGATGGCCTGCGGGGGCGACAAACCGCGGTACCGGCTCGGCCCTTGCCAGAGCTCCTGGCTGCAGCCGCCCCCCACCGGGATGCGCCGGGGGTCCCCGGTGGCGCCTCCGGCCCGGAGCCCCGTGGGGCGTGAGCGCTGCCTCCGGCCGCGCCCCGCCGTGTCGGGCTCCTCGGGAGGTGGCCCTCGGGAGACGCCGCGGTGAGGCACAGAGGGTGTCCAGGAACGCTCCCAAACGGGGGTGAAAGCCCCTCCTGACACAGGTTGAAGAGCGGTGGTGACAAGTCTCCCCATCTAGGGGAATGCTGATGGCAAGAGTGAGTGAGGGTGTGTTTGTGTGTGATACAAAGGTACTCCCGCAGTGCTTGGCAATCTGAGGATCTCTGACATATTTTAGACCGTGGAATTGATTAAAAACTTTTTAAACCTGCTGCCCTGCCGTTATTTTGATCTGGAAAGCAAAAGAACATACTCAAAATGCCAGGCTGGGCAGGGGCTGTCTGTTGCACTGTGCCCTGTTGGACTGTATCCCTGCTGCTGGAGAGCGGGCTCTCCTGGAGCCAGAGGCGACCCATGGGAGCCAGGAGCCACAGGAAGCAGCTGAAGAAATAATGCACCGCAAGCAGTTTGCCTGCCCTTTGCAGCAGAGCCTTGCACCAAGGGAGGGCAGGAGCCTTCAGAAGGATGCGCTTCCAGACCTGCAGGCCTGGCCTGCAGAAGGTGAGTGACCTTAAGCTTTTCCGTTCAGGATTTTACAGTCATTAGGAAGTAGGATTTGCTGCTCATTTTGTGTTCAACCAAGCATTTGTAAAAGTCTTTTGTGCTAAACTGGTAATAGCTACATGTCACAGGAGTGCTATGGCTAAAAAACCTACTTCAACCACACTTCCCTTCCTTATTATCTTACAGGTGGCTTACAGGTGAAGTGTCAACAGTCTGTCAGGAAACAAGGGAAAAGTTTTCTGTGGTGCTTCCTCCCAGCGTTAGCGAAGAAGCCACTGTAATCTGAAGGTACCTGGGACCAGCTAAAATAATATTAAGGCAATATTGACAAAATAGAATATTGGTACTAGGATGTGTTTGTAATATAAAATGTGAACAGTTACTGTAAGATATTGTCTCTTACCATTGTTCCAATCTAAATTCAGCAACATTTGGTTATTGAACTAGAGCTTGCACTTACAACAACTTTGAACAACTTATAAATTCTGTTCAAAGTAATGAAAGATCACTAGTTCCCTCAAAAATCTACTGTATTTAGGCTTGTAACTGCTTAGGGAGATCTTAAGGGATTTATACCTACCTTTATGCTCCCCCTGAAAGGCATACAAATACTGCAGAGTTCAACAGTTCTGGTTACTGTCCAGGAGACTGTAGGGGTGGGTGACCATTGGCATGTGCTCATAAGCAACGGTAAGTAGATCAGAAAAGGGCAAGTCTCAGATTGAAAAGAATCATAGAGCCCTGACCAGATTTTTAAAATCCCATTGCCCTTGTCTAGATCAGGATGTGTACTTAAAATTACATGAATTAGTATGCAACCTATGATCATGTTTTCTAAAACACATACAGCTATAGTTCTACTAGGGGGTTTTTACATTTTTTCTAGTATGGATAAGGCTGGAATAATATGAATAAGGTGGGAATATTCCTTGCATAAGATATTAAAAGCAGGCTTGTTTAAACTTGAGGATTCAAATCTTCCTGATTTGCAAAGAAACAATACTAAATAGTAAAAGGAATAAGAGGCAAAATAGCAATGTACTTCTCTATTTTCTGACTCATAAAGTTGTCTTTTAGGAATCCTTTTTTTTTTTTTTTTTTTTGGTGTGTGTGTGTGTGTAATGTACATAAGGGTTTTGGATTTGGGTTTGTGTGTTTTTTTTTTTTTTCCTTTACATAAATGAACTCTGCTTTCCCAAACCAATGCATGGAAACTTCAAGGTTAGAGAAGCTCTGATTTGTGGCTATTGATTTTATTTTTCTAGGGTCTTTAAATTAGTGACTCCTGTCAAAAATTGAGAGCTCTTATAGGTGGGTGTAAGAAACAGCTATTCAGAATAAATTGGAGTACATGGGATGAGGCCCCAAAAAGATGGAAACTGATGGACTGATTGAAAGTATTGTTACCAGATGGATGTTTCGGGAGAGAAGTGAGACTTTGCTTTTTTTTTTCTTTTCTTTTTTTAGGTCAACAGTGACAGAAGACATTCATCCCTACACTTAAATATGGCTTAAATCAGGAAGAAATACAGTTTCTTTTCTTTGTACTTTGTTTTTATGGTGTACCCTGATGTAGTGTGTTTCTGTGGGGCTTAAAGAGTGTGTGTCTTGACAGAATGGGATGATGGTCTTTTTATCACAGTTCTGAAGGTGTAAATTTGCATCACATAACGTAGGTCTCTAGTCTTCACCAGAGTCCAGAATGGGTAGGAGTTCAGGACTGAGTAATTTCCTGTAAATTACAAGCTTATCTTTCCTTCTTCTAAAAATACATGGATTTAGAATATTGGATCACATACATATCCAGAGAAATGCTTCCACTAATACTCTTGCATTCTTAAATTACAGTGACTAAAACACGGCTTTCATCTCAGTTAATTTATATAAAATCTCTGGCAGTTTCTGTTTGCAGCAGACTACTTCTAGTTTTACGGGTTGGATACCTTATGATGTATTAACTAACAGGGAAGTTATGCAGTATCCACTGCATAGTTGATACAAGTCTTGATTTTGGTACCCAGTACTTCTCATTTTGATACTGCACCTACTATTCCTAATGTTAGTCTTGGTTATAGGACTATAGTTTATAGAAAACTGTATCTACTTGCATAGAAAGCCAAAATGAAATTGTTGCTTTTTAATTGACAGCATTTAGTATGTGTGTTTTACCTCTGTGCTGATCCAACTAAGGTACAGACTGCTAAAGCCCTTAGCTACAGTATGTCGGCTCTTCAACAGCAGCTAGGTCCCTTCCCTCAGAAAGCCCCTCTCTGTTAGTGTAGACAAGGATCATGACAGTCTGCAGGCTGCCAGTACATAAAAATCCCATGGGCTGGGCTACAATGGATTTCCGTGTTTTCATAGCCAGTGAAAACACAGCAAGATTTTTTTCCCTCCACAAACCACCCCACCCACCCCGTCTTCAATGCTCTGCAAAATATTAGCCTGACATAAGACTAATTACGAAGTACCCAGTGGCGAGGGAAATACAGATATCCAAGTGATAAAGGGTTTGTAACTGGACACATCTAATTATTGTCTTTGTATGCACAGCCTGCTAAGGAATTTAGTCAAGTTCAGTACATTAGAAATGATAGGTATTAAAACCCCCTGTGGCATCTTGCACTTTTAGAGGCTGGAAAAAATATTGCAGGGTGCACGGCACAAGCAGTGCTGTGAGAGCAGAGATTACCAGTGATGATCATTGCAGTGATTTCTCCAAGGACATCCATACTCCTAGCTGCCGTTTTATTCTGATGACCTTGCTAGTTGTCATTTGGTGGGTATTACTTGATTGGTGTCCACTAAATAGCTAGCACAGTTGTAGTACTTGCATTAAAGTATTAGGGGACACGAACAGCAAAGTAAATTGACTTCTTTTAGCATAACACCAATAATATGGTACTTTTAACAAGGAAAATATAGAACTCCTAAGCATAAGCATGGTGATTCTGCTTCATTTTTCAGACTTCTGTTTTTAAGGCAAATATGTAAGACTAAACATGAAAAGGATGCGAGTAGGTAAGACTAAGTCTTGAAAGAAACATTTTTCTTGGATACTTGAGAATCAGATTAAATCACTTTACAGTGTTTTGTTAGGTAGACAGCTTTTAGTATCTGGAGAAGGGAAAACTGAAGAAGTATTTACTGCTTGCCTCCCCCCCCCCCCCCCCCCCCCCGGACTATAAAGACATACTTAAGTCGCATATTTGTCCTGACAAATAGCAACAACGATTTTTCAGGAAGACGTAATTAGGTAGTTTAACATAATTTCAGTACAGCGTTAATGAGGATTACATATACTTAAAACTAAAACTACATGGATATCTATGAACACATGTATTTGATTTATGCAACCAGAATGATCAGATGCACTTCTCGCTGCGCCTCTGGCTGCAACTGCTCAGCTTTTCAGTTCCAAAGTTGGTGAGATTAGCAGGAGGTATGATCTTGTCTATCTGCTGATGAGGAACAGCATATGCTCCAAATGCTGTCAAGTACAAGTAGCTTATGTTGGGCCAGTAAATACCCTCTGTAAGAGTGGAAAAAGTGGGCAGGGAAGCACGTGAGGAATAGATCCCTGATCCCTGAAACATATGCTCCTTGGGATGTAATGCTATGGGGTATGCACAGATACATTGGCTGGCCGTTGCCAGCTTTCATCTTAATATTGTGGAAAAATAACATTCTGAATGCGTATAGAAAAGGTTCTTGCACCTAGTGCTCAGCAAGGGCAAGATGTGCTCTTAAGGAACTTAGAATAATATCCAGCCATGGGTTGAACTTCTGATGCTCAGTTGACGTTGATCTAAGCCAAAACCCTAACCTGCTGTGCTATGAGACCAGCTGAATGCTGTCCACCAGCCGTTGAAGGTCCTCCCCTTGCCCTTCTGTCTCTGCAGTAAACTTACAGATGTTAATTGCTGTTCCTCCTGTAATATTCCTTGGATATTATTTTAATGCTGGTTTTGTGGGGTTTTTTTCTCATTTTGTTTACCCTTTCCACCTTTTTCTGCCACTTCTTTCCCATAAATAATCTAAAAGTGTGTTCTTCTGTGTCATAACTGTACATTTGTAAGCTCCAAAGATGTCTTTACAGACACAGTAGAGCATAGAATGAGACACTGTACCTAATCTCAAGTTCAAGCACTGCTTAAGCTTGGAAAACGTAGAGAAATCTAAAAAAAAAAAAAAAAAAAAAACCCACACAAAAAAAAAAACCCAACACCCCCCCCCCCCCCCAAAAAAACCCAACCCAAAACAGCCAACCAAAAACAACCAAACAAAAAACCCCCCCAAAACCTAAACCAAACCCTTAAGATTTTCAGGTCACGGGTTCTTCTTTTTTCTTTAGCTCCCACTGCTATCACGTGCTTTACAAGAGGACTCGACCTTAGAAAGGGGATAGAAGATGTCCTTTGCCCAGCAGACTGTCCTCTGTGGCAATTTTATGTCTTTGGGGATGGAGTTTATGCTTCTCTTTCCAGTATCTGTGGAGCTGCCATACACAGGTAAGTCAGATGACTGCTAATCAATGTGTTAAGCAAGTTCATTTAGTCTTGCCACACTTTTAAATCTAAACTGTTTGACACCATCTTAATAAAGATATCTATGGGCTTCAGGAGTCCTAGTAAGTCAATAGCAACATCATTAGGAGAAAAGAGAACAAGGAATAAAAGAATGGCTGGGCAGCTTGCAAGTTACCCAAGTTGTGCTTCAGTATTCCTGAAAACCACTTTATTAACTTTCTTTATAGGATTACTTATGTGTCATTCATAGGCATGGGAAGCTAGAGTGTAAATAGTAACTAATTGGAGAATAAAAGCAGATTTACTTTCAGACTTTCATTTACATGACCTTTTTCCTGAAGTTATTGAAATTGGTTTAAGCTACTGCACAAACAGACCTACCTGTGATTTGGCTGAATGATTACTTTTAATCAGTGTTATGGGGGTTTTTGTATGTTACAGTGTTTCTCCTCTGACAGTTGCTTCCTGGGTGTTAGTCTACTTAATGATCTCCTAATGAGACTAGTATCTGGCTGAATTCACTTCTGTATCAAATAAAAACTTAGACTAAGAAAAATATCCTGATGACCCATGTTAAACAGATGTTATTAGAAAAGCAGTAATCACCCGGGGGAAGGGAAAGGGGCTGGTAGATGTGTTATAGAGGTTATCTCTGTGGTTTTGGGGGTTGTTTTCGTTTGGGTTGGATTTTTTTTTTTTTTTTTGGTGGGGTTTTTTTTTTGAGTGTTTTTTGTTTGTTTTGAGGAAGGACAATGATTTAATTATTTGTTTGCAACAAAAATTCTCACAGATCAATTTTTAATAAGGAAATGTTTGGCAAAACCAGCTGGAGACAGTGAGATACCTATTTCAAATGTCTGTGGAAGCCAGACTAAATCCTGACTATCATCTACAGGGATTTTCAGATTTCAATTTTAATACTTTCAGAAAGATTTTTGGTTATTAAAGAAGGATTTTTAGCTTCATCTACTAACTGGCTGTACAATGTATTTGTTCACTTAGACCTTTCACAATATGCTTCCTACCATAAAGTACATTCAAAATTTTGTAAGGTGTTAAGATAGGACTGACATTTCAGGAACAGAAATTTGGATTAGACATGAAGAAAAGTCTAACAATAAGGACGGAGACTATTCAGAAACTTATTTAAAGTGTCAATTTAAATCTTCTAACTTTTAACAAGCCTTTCAAAATTCCAGCTATTGTTAATCGTATTTAAACTCCAAAATGAACTAAAATCATCTATTTTAAAAAATTGGACTTAATGAGGGGTTTTGAGTAGAAACTCTGGGACTTCCTGAATGCTGTAAAGGAGAGTAAGAAGTAAGGAAAATAGGGGCAGTTAGAAAGGAGTTGGGAGGGATTGTGTGGGTCTGTGTGTATTTGTTTTTAAAGCTTAAGAGTTAGTTTCAAAGATAATTGCATGTCTCCAAGTGTGTTTTATTGCTAGAACAGGCTTCTTTTTGATCCTTCTGTAAAAAGAATGAATGCCCCCATTCAGTGTGCTCTAAGTGTCTTCATAAGTATTTAAAAAAAAAAAGTTAAACTTCAGTTCTCCACTTTTCCTATTTTAAGTATATACGGAAAGCTTGTGAAAGAATGTCTGGATCAAATTAGAGGGATGTGGGGGGTTGTGGTTTTTTTGGTAAGGTTATCTAGGAAAACTGAGATTTCTTCCCACTATCTTTTTTTCTAAGACAATGTTTGTGTTTACTGATGTAGCCATTTGTTTTAACATTCCAATTCTTTACTGGTTGCCAAAGATGTCTTTATGTAAAAAGGGGAAAAACGGCTCTTGCTTTTAAGACCTTTTTCCAAAGGGATTAAAGACTTGAGAGTTTTGAAAAGTTGCAGAAGCTCCTAACCAGTTCAGCTAGGCAGCAGTCTTGAACCTCCCATGCCAGTGATGACTGCAAGTGTTACGGAGGTCCCAGCAAGAAAGCTGGTGGGGCTCAGTTCTGTCACAGCTGGGGGATACTTTTACCAAAGGGGGAGGTACAAGAAATGGAAGATGCAGATTTCTTTTTCTGGATTTGCAGAGTCTTCCCCTAGATAATAAAGCCCAGGCATTTATACATCACTTTCCTCTTCACTGAAGTCTGTGTCTTACAAACTATGTGTGTTACTGTTCTCCAGCCCGGAAGCATAGGAGTATAGGAAAAAGAATACATATTTTTCCATAGTAAGTGTCAATATGAACTATTCTACTTGTGAAATGTGCACACCATTTGTAAAACCTGCATCTAATAATCTGTCTCCACAGACGTTGTGAGAACAATGAGGGCTCTAATAGCAATGAGGGGGTTAAAATATATTCCCCCTTCTAATCTGTGTCTTCCAGGAAGGGTGTAAATTAACAGTGTTCAAGCCTTATGAATATGACAGGGTGTGTAAAGTGTTTTGAATATAGGTGAAAATCTTCTATTTAGGAGAACTGCTGTTTTGAAGACTACCTTTGAGTTGGGAGATGTTAGTCCTGTTGGCCTTTCATACATGGAACAGAATTTGCTAAATGAGAACATTCTGGTTTTGCTGCAACTATTAGCAGCCATAAATGCTATCCATGGTAAAAAAGGATTGATGAATGGAGGAGAAGTGATAGCTTTTTAGTTCTCAGCTTATTTCAGTGCAGACTGCAAAGTCCAACAGAAACATAAAAAGTACTTGTTCCTTCTTGCTCTCTGTTGCAATGGCTAAACTCCATATTGCTGTCAAAGTAATTCGAAGAAGATATTGCTAATGGGTAAGCACCATAATTTGCTGTTACCATAATGTAACTAGATATGTGCTTTGAGAATTCTGTAAATTTCTTCCAAATAAGCGAAACAACCACATCATGTTTCAGACTAGGTATCCCCTACATCACCTTGCACAGTGAGCACAACATAACTGTGCTTTAAGCATAGCTGAGTGACAGGCCTGTGCCTTTACAACGACTGTGGCTGTTACAGAAAGCATGGTCAGGCAACTGTCCACTATTTCTAGCAGCATCGGTCTTGGGAGCAGTGCTTATCTATTTTTTTTTTAACACTGAAAATGATTATGTGAGTGTAGCTCAGCTCCCCACTTAGCATACACTCTAGTTTGTGTGCCAGGTCCAAACTGAGGCCTGATTCCTTAATTTTATGTAAACCAAATAGTGCTTATTCCCATGAGTAGTTCCATTACTGTGAGGCAATTACTAACACAAGAGAATACTGTACAATGCACATAAAGAATTTAGCAGAATTCAGTTATGAATAATTTTGTATTCTACAGATGAATATGCTCTCTGCCTGTTTTAGTTTGTTATATTTGGCTTTTTCTCTCCTTATTTTATGTGTAATTACTCTCAGGAAACAGAATATTTATTTAATATTGTTCTTTTTCTGGGCAGAAAAAAGATTTATTTGTTGGGGAAGAATGGAGAATCTCCTACCAGGCTGATGCAATGTAGGCATGAAGAACTGAGTTAAATCTACCACTGAGTGATTAATTGGATTAATAATCGGAAGGTCAAATGAAGGACTAGGTTCTCAGCTTGTGCAGTTCTGTGCTAGTGCCAATTCCAATAAATGGAGACTGAGCCCAATGTGGTAGTTCTTGGATGCAAATAGGCATGTCAATTTTTTCAGAACTTCCCTAACTAACCACAGAATGGAACCATTAAACATTGGGGGCCCAGAATTCCGGTGTAACAAAAGCATATTATGGTCTTACCAAGCTGGCCAGAAAGTCACCTCAAGCATGAATGACCCTGAGCAGCCTTAGTGTTTACTAGAAGAATATTTACAAAAAGGTTGTCTGGCCAGAGGGATTTCTGAGCAGCTGTAGATCTCCTGGGAAATTTTGGTAGGGTACCTGCTTCTGCTGCTGAGCCTTCTTTCCTGCCAAAAGCAATAGGGGTCCAGAGGAGACAGAGCACAGCACAGGGAGGCAGAGGGTGCTGGCATGAAATCCGCAGCTCTGTGTCAGTGATTGAAGGCAAACAGGGAGCAGCAGGAGACTGCAGTATGGAGAAGAGGAGGATGCTTCTTGGAATAATGAAGAAAGGTAGATGATGTGGAAGGATTTTGGTGCAGCTGCTCGTAGTAGGAAGGAAAGGTGGAAATCCAGGTAGTTTAGCTGTCTGGTCCGAAGTCCCTGAGGACAACTGTTTTCATCCAAGGACCCTATACAAAATGCCGGCTGCTCTCTGTTAGCAATGGGAACAGAAATTTCGAGTCAAAATTATGCTCTTGGGTAGCACAGCAGGCCTTCATCTTTCTGCTCTCTCCCTTCTGCTGAAAAAGCAGATAGCCTATCTGTAGGCATATATGATGAGTAGAATTAGCATAAAAACATAACAATGAAAAATTTACCCAGAGGGAAAATATTTTCAACAGGTGAAATACCTTGTTTCCTCTTTCTTTTAACAGGGGATGGTATTTCGTCTTTCTACTGCTGTGTCTAAGATTACTGCCTGCAGTTACATCTATAAGGGTCATCTCTCATGGCTGGAAGAGTCTCTTTGTGGTGTAGGCATCAGTTTTGATGTGCAGGCTCCTTGAATAACACATTCAAAATTCAGCAAGGGCAAGCCAGCCCTGCATCTCTTTCTCTGAGACAGCAGATAAACAGTTCTTGCACTTTATTTCGAGGAGGTCCGTGAGGCTCTAAAGCTTCAATCCCCTCTGCTTATTTACCTCAAAGCATATTTTTGTCTGTTTTAGATTAAATTCCTGTATTTCATAAGATTTTTCCCGTATCTTCTGCTGCCCTTGGCCAATATACTTTCTTCCATGAGCTATTGTGCACTAAGGTACAGGATTGCTTCCTTGTGTATCTGCTTTTCTGTTTAATGTGTGTGCATTTTTGAGTGAAAAATAGTATTCAGTTATAAGTAACAGTTTGTTATTAACAGTGAAGCTAGGCAAGAGAATGGACTGACAGTTTTGTATAAAGTTGCTGTCAAGCAGTGCTGGCAGCAGCATGAAACATAGTGAGTAAGGAAGTGAAAGCTGTTCCTGGAAAATCTGCAGAGTTCCAGTTTAATCAGAACAGCCATGGCATGCAAGTCAGTCACACAGGAGCAAAGAACTCAGAGCAGATTGTAATGATATAAATCACTCTGAGGAAGTGCATAGAAACCTCTTCACTCTTTAAATACCACTTTGGATTTACATAGGGTGAATCTCACTTTAAAATCAATCGTAAAGGATTTCAGAAGGGAATTTGTCAATCTGATCCAGAATAAAAAGGCAGACTGGCAATATGGTTTATTCCATTTTAAGATATAAGCATGCACTCTGAGTACACTTGCTGGAAGAAACATCAAGAGTAAAACTGACCTGACTGTAAAAGATGGCTTAAACAGTTTACCTACAGAACAAAAGGGCAAGGAAGAGGAATAACTTCCATAAAGCTATAGATCATGTTATATTCACATCTAGGATCATCCCTTCACCTGCATTAAAATAGCAGAGCTGTTACATGGAAATGGTGTATCGTCAGAAGGCAGTCTAGATATTTATGACTTGTGATGAAATATGAAATCAAATGTTTTCTATATACATATAAGGAGAAAATAAATCTACTGCAGTTTCAGTCTCCACTGAATCTGGAAGCTTTCCACTATGTAGATTTTATTTTTTTTTTTTCCCAGAATGATTAATCAAAATGAAGAAACCAATAGACAAATGGAATAACATAGACAAAACTGGTTACACTGTGTCTGAAATAAGCTAAAATTATTGCTTCCAGGAATAATTCTTATGTTGAACTGTCTTGAGTTTAATTCAGCCAGTGTTCAAAGTTGTAAGTCTACAACAAAGGAAGTGGGTAGAGATACTAAGCTCTTCTTGTGAGCTAACTTGGGCATAGACTAGGTTTGCTGATGTAAACCCAAAGTAGCAAGTATAAACTTAAACTAGAAACTGTTCCAATTACATAGATTCTATTTCTGGCACATTTCTATACCTATTAAGACTGAGACACTAGTGAAGGCTTGAATGCCAAAAAGAACCAGGTACTGGAGAAGAAAATTATGTTCTAAATAGATTGAAATATTCTAAATATATTAATGTGATATTTTTCCCAAAGATAGTATTGACTTACTGAATTTTCCTGTCATTTAAAAAAAAAACAGAGGCTCTGCTCTGATTTTTCTCTCACAGTTTTTTCAAAGAACTGTAGAGTGCTGTTTGTGTTTGCCAACTTTATAATCCGTTTTTAAACTCATTCAGGGTAACTTTACTAAAGCTCCTCTGTCTATACTATACACAGTGTTCCTAAATGAGAAAATATCTGTATATTTTGAAACTACTATCATAATCTTTCAAGTTTCAAGAATTATATATATATAACCATGGCTCAATTCAGAAATGCAGATCACATCCATGAAGGAGGAATGTATTTCAGCAGCAGTCCACAAGGAGATTTATGTGGAAGCTGCCTTTACCACAGATACCCAGAGCTCATATTACCGGAAATATATGCAAGGTTTTCTAAACTCTGGTCTTGATTATTCTACTTTCACAATGTTTTAAAGCAGATTAGACTGAGAGCTCTTTTCAAGCAGAAATCCAAACGGATAAAAAAAATAAACACAAAGGTGCATGTTGCTGTGTTTAAATAGTGTTGAAATGGTTCTTTATCTCCCACAGTACTCTACCTGCCCAAGTACTACAAAGAATCAAGTTTCTAGTCCCTCTTAGAGAAGCTCAACACGTAATTTTGGCCTCTAAAAATAATAACTGATCTTTCAGTTGCACATAAAGATAAAGAGTTCTGAACAATTCTGATGCCTGTCTGGCAGTGTTCAAGGCCAGGCTGGACAGGGTTTTGAGCAACATGGTCTAGTGGAAGGTGTCCCTGCCCGTGGCAGGGGGGTTGGAAATAGATGATCTTTAAGATCCCTTCCAACCCAAACCATTCTATGATTCTATTATTGCCACTTAAGAATTGGTACGTTTGTGAAGTATCACTCTTCTGTGTCAGTCTGAACACTGCCAGAACTTTAGAATTTCCTCGCTTTTTTTTTTTTCCCCCCAAAGTCTGTGTGATGTTCTGTAGAACAGTTTATTTTAAACATCTTTTCAGCAACTTATGGCTTGTTTTAGCCTGAATACAACTGCCTGCCTACATGGTATCCTTTCGAGGAGGCTGGTGTCCAGTGCACTAACGATGGTGTAATTGTATTGCATTTTCTTGTGATTAAAATGTCTAATTTGTAACAACTGTTTTTGTATCTCAGGGGAGTGATCACCAGTGCAGGAGGAGCTGTAAGGGTACAGGCTCTTCCAGGGCAGGAAAACTACCCTGCTGTAAATGCCAATGGGATCCAGTCTCAGGTGCTCACTAGATGGGCTTCATCTTTCTCAGTGACTGGTAGGTGGATCACACTATTTTGCAAACTATATTTGAAGTGTTAACAGAAATGTAGGAAACTTCTTCAATGGCCCCGTAAGCAATCACATTTGTTTATGCTATCTGAAGTGTAGTAACAAAAGTTTTCACTTTTAATTATTTTTATCTTCATTTTCCCACAATTTCCAGCTAGACTAGCTAGTCTGTAGCAGAAGCCAATACATAAAAATGGATTACAGTTATCGAGAATATAATGACATGACAGTAGGCAGTTGACAGTGCAGTTCCATAACAGCGTAAGATGATTCAATCAGTGCTTCCATCCTGCTGTTGCAGTCCCGTCCTCCTACCACTTCCGGCTATAGTTTTATCCCTTCTCTCCCCCTGCCTGCCTTTGTGAAGGCAATGGCACTTGTTAGGCACTTCAAAGAGCTTATGCAGCACTCCCTGCAAGTAGAACATTGACCCTCCAAAACAAGGGATAATGCCAACTTAGATGCGATGTGGTCATGAAGCTACAGTGTGACACTGTGTTTTTTTCAGAAGTTTTTTTCTGTGTAGTTGAGATACTGTGCCCACTTGCAAACCAGTTATAAATCTAAAAAGAAGCCTACTGGTTACGCATGTTGTCGTGCTTTCAATAAAAAGTTTTCTGGTGTATTTTTTCTAAGTTTGGGAAATGTGTATCTCTGATGCATTCTTATTATTTACACAGGTAAAATTCAGCCTGCTATCTTAAGATACTAGTAGTCCTTGTGTAGCGTCGACTGCATATTAATAGTTAAGAACTTGGAATTACAGGTGCTTCTGGTGAAAGCTTAAGTGAAATACACTTCTCCAGATCAAGTCCTGAGTTAATCTGCTAGAAATAATGGCTACTACAGCTCAAAACTTCTGACCAGTTAGATATGCTGTAATTATTCATAAGCTGCTGTTTCAAATGCAAAAGATCAGAGAAGTTCATTACCTGTAAAACAAGGAGTACAATACTGGATTACATCAAAGATCTGTCTAGGCCTGTGTCCTACTCCTAGATTAGCTAATAGGAGATGAAGAAATACTACTGGAAATACAGGATTCTTCAAGCACCTGTAATTTCATTTAAGTACACTAAAATACAGTCAATTTCTTCTTCCAATATTTGAACAGGCATCAAGAACACAGTGCTTGAATCAGTTGGACGATCGGTATCAACAGCACGTCCTTCTACAGGTATGAGGTCTCTTCAACAAGGGAAGCCTCTTGTAATAAGATGTGCTACACTGCATGATTCCCTGGCTAAAATGACATCTTTCATATGAGTCATTTAATTTTAAAGAAGAAAACATACAATATCTGTTCTTGCAGTTTATCTTTCACCAACAAAAAGAGGAATCGTTTGTAATTGAGGAGATTGATTCTGATTTCAATTAAAAAAACCAAACTTGAATTAATTTGGAAAAGTAATACAGATAGCATAAAGGAAGGGAAGAGTTCATGAGCCCGTGGGATATTAATTCCTATTAAGTGACAGAGAAGACAGAGATCACACATTCTTTCTTACAGAACTGCTTAACAGCTGAATGCTGTCAGAACTTGTGTAGCAGAAATTCAGGTGTTATGTGAATTTCTCCACAGAAAATGCTGCATTAAAAGGCTAGATCAATTTTTATGAAAGTTAGTGGTGTATAAATACTGGACTTGGGATGTTGTTTGTGAATAGACTATCTACTTTATAGTTGAAGTGGTGGTTTGCTTCCAAAGCATTAAAACTGCACACTGTACACCAGGATTGCTGAGAAATGGTAGCACTTGGGATGGTGAGCTACAGCGATCTACCCGGCTTTCTGTATTTCAGTAATCAGCTAAGCAGGTGTAGAAAGGAAGGTTAAATTTTTTCATTTGAAAAAGAGTATGCTCTAAGGAGTAAAGCAGTAGTAGTGCAAGTTTAAACTGATTGACAATCCTACTGCAGATAGATTGCAATGCAATTCTTGGAGTCTAAGCATTTCTGGTTCACTTCTGGTCATTCATCTTCTTGTTCTTACATGATCCGTGCTGTTTCCTTCACTGAAGGTAAAAGACCTAAGAAGCCACTTGATAAAAAGGCTGGAAACAAAGGTAAGAACCTATTGATTTAATTTTTGCAAAGCAAAATCCTAACATTTATTTGTTGTTAAGTCTAATTATTTTGGATGTTCACAGACTGTAAAGCTGATATTGCATTTCTCATTGATGGAAGTTACAACATTGGCCAACGTAGATTCAATTTGCAGAAAAACTTTGTTGGAAAGGTAGCTGTGATGTTAGGAATTGGAACAGAAGGGCCTCACGTTGGAGTTGTACAGGCCAGGTAAGAACAGATCTACACAAAAGATAAGAGTGATTAATAAGACAATTAATATATCACTCCCTATTTTGCAGAACAGTATTCAATCAATAATGGCTGATGAATAGCAAAAGAAAGCAAACTTTCTTGAGCTGTAGCACAAGGCTTCTCTATTGCATTTTTCATCATTAAAGTCCATTCCTTTCCCCTGCCTTTAGACAACTGTAGAGTAGATGGCTGATTCTGATTTAATGACCTAGACTTGCTTTTATAGTCACTAGAAAGATGTTAAGCATTTATCTTAACATCTGGCATATTCAATTTTTTTTCTGTATATATCGTCAACCTAATGTTTTCAGCTGTTTGATGAACCTAAGAATCATCCTGTTCTTAATTCATCCACTCAGGTAAAAATAATTCCTCTTGCTAAGGATTGTGAGAATTAAGTGAGGAGCATACTTCTATTTTAGTGATTAAAAATATAGAGAACAGAATGACTCAAAGTGTACTTTAGCTTGCTAATGCCCTAGCAGTATGAAAAGTGAACTACTTAATTACTGTTTTATTTATCCACAGTGAACATCCAAAAATTGAATTCTATCTGAAAAACTTCACTGCTGCAAAGGAAGTTTTGTTTGCCATAAAGGAATTGGGGTTCAGAGGAGGCAATTCTAATACAGGTGATTACACACTTCCATGCAAATAGAAATGACTTCTTTACAATTTTTATTTTCTTTTTTTTTAATATATTTGTATATGTGTGCGTGTATACTGAAGTTCTTCTAATTCAGTTTAGGTAAGGAAGTGTTTTAAATGCCATAGTCAGATTCAGTGGTTTTCCACTAGGACATTGCCACATCTTACACTTCATTTCCAGAAGTTAGGGTTACTTATTACACATTTTATTAGAGTAGATATGCAAATACCACTTCATGGTGTTTAAATCAACTTTTCACTAATAATAGGGTGGTATCTTGAGACAGTTTCATTTCTAAAAGGTTTAACATTTCTTTCTTGTTGAGTGGGTAATTAAAGAGTTAGAATAAATTTGGAGTAAGTGGTTGTGAAGAGATGCTTGCCAAATGAGGACAACTGAGCATTCCAAATATGTTGCATTTCACAAGCTAAATTTAGGTAGCTCCTCAACTTTCTTCCTTCCAATCTATTCGGCAGGCACTAATATATCTATTTCCTAGTACAAATCTAGACCTGTGGGCGAAAAAATGTCAGTGATTTCTTCCTTAGCTTTATCTGGTCATTTTTTGTGGGTGGTTTGGTTTTGGTGTTGTCTTCCTGGGCTGCATCAAACGCAGCATGACCAGCAGGTCAAAGGAGGTGATCCTGCCCCTCTACTCTGCTCTTGTGAGACGCCACTTGGAGCACTGTGTGCAGTTCAGGTGTCCTCGACATAAGAACGACATGGAGCTGCTGGAGCAAGGCCAGAAGAGGGCCATGAGGACTATAAGAGGGCTGGAGCACCTCCCGTATGAAGACAGGCTGAGAGAGTTGGGGCTGTTCAGCCTGGAGAAGAGAAGGCTGCGTGGTGACCTCATAGCAGCCTTCCAGTATCTGAAAGGGGGCCTACAAGGATGCCAGAGAGGGGCTTTTCATCAGAGATTGTAGCGATAGGACGAGGGGTAATGAATTCAAACTTAAACAGGGGAAATTTAGATTAGATATAAGGAAGAAGTTCTTTACAGTGAGGGTGATGAGGCACTGGAACAGGTTGCCCAAAGAAGTTGTGAATGCTCCATCTGTGGCAGCGCTCAAGGCCAGGTTGGACAGAGCCTTGAGCGACATGGTTTAGTGTGAGGTGTCCCTGCCCATGGCAGGGGGGTTGGAACTAGATGATTTTAATGTCCTCACCAACCCTAACTATTCTATGATTTTGAGCTGTTTCGGTTTTTAACTTCCAGGTTGCTCAAGTGTCATTATCAAATCTCCTGGGACACTATTTCACTTTTAGACTGGGTTAGACCTGCAATCATAACAGAAATCCTTCACAGTTTCATAAGGAATCTAGTACCAAAATGTACCAATATGGTATGCATTATTTCTTCATATTGTTTTCCTGTTCAAAACTAGGGAAAGCTTTGAAGCACACAGCTCAGAAATTTTTCTCTTTGGAAAATGGAGCACGCAAAGGAATTCCCAAGATCATTGTAGTGTTTCTAGATGGCTGGCCATCAGATGATCTAGAAGAAGCTGGGATAGTGGCCAGAGAATTTGGAGTCAACGTGTTCATTGTATCTGTAGCAAAGCCCACAACAGAGGAGCTGGGAATGGTGCAAGACATTGGTTTTGTTGACAAAGTAAGAGGGAATATCATTATTTGTTTTTCTGTCGTGGGTATAATTCTGGAGAATTTACTTCACACTAAAATTCTAATGAACTAATTAACATATATAAGAACTACTTTATATAAAAATATTTTGTGTATGTGTGTATATATGTAAAATATTCTCTCAAAACAACCAATGTAATTATGCCTGCTAATAAGTGATTTAAAAGAATAGTACTAGGGAAGTTAAACACTGGAGTCTTTTTTCCTGCTAAAGGGGCTACACAAAGGTACTACTGTTCCCCCAGTTCAATCTTGGCCAAGTTGTAGCTCCTGGACTTTGTAATTACATGAAGATTCTCAGTGTAGAAGATTCTCCTATCACAGGTATTGTTAAATGTGTCAAAGCAATGATATGCAGATATATCTCCTGTCCTGAAATAGCAGACAGGGAGGCGTATCTTTCTATGGATAATTGTTTACTTACTTTCACTACAATGAGGACAGGAAATAAGGAAAAACAAGCAAACAAGCAAGTTCATGTGAAAGATATTAATCTTGGATGAAGAGTTCTGAATCTTGTTCTGTATGACTTAGAGGAGAAATTCAAACACAGATCACATACTCTCATGTGAACTTTCTAATCTCTAAGTCTTTACTTACTACTCTCCAGTGAGAGAACCTCTCATTTTCCACAGGGAGCTTTTAGATGTCTAGTTTCAGCAGAAATTTCATAGCTCAGGGCATGAACAGAATGAAGCACTACAGCTCTGCTGCTTCTAGGCACAAGGCAGCTTGCTGCTGCTCTCAGTGTATTTGCAGACAGACCCAACCCTTGCATGCTTATAGGCACAGAAAGACATGGCCTTACATGGCTGAGGCCTACCCTCCCCTTCTGCATTTTGATCTTAGCTAAATTAGTTGTGGCCCTGGAGAGCTGATTTAAAATTGAACCCCTTTCTCAATTACCTTGTACTTTACATGCATCTTATAGAAGCTAGGGGAAAAACAAATTTTACTTTGAATGACCTAGAGCAGTATTTCTAAGCAACTGTATGTCTGTGTTTATGACACATTATAACTTCAACTGTAGATGATAGTCCTCAGTTTCTTTAAAAACAAAGAAGCAAAACCCTATCCCAAATTCCCACCATCAAGCTCCATTTCTAACCTGCCTTTGAAAGAAAATCACGTATGTGTCTGTTATTCATTCAGCTGCTGTGTCAGTATTCACCTGTTGACTTCTTGTTTTCAAACAGGCTGTCTGTCGGAACAACGGCTTCTTCTCTTACCAAATGCCCACCTGGTTTGGTACTACCAAATATGTAAAACCTCTTGTCCAAAAATTGTGTTCACATGAGCAGATGTTCTGCAGCAAGACATGCTACAACTCCGTCAACATCGCTTTCTTGATTGATGGTTCCAGCAGTGTTGGAGACAACAACTTCCGCCTTGTGCTTGAATTCGTCAGTAACGTTGCAAAGGCTTTTGAGATCTCTGACATTGGTTCCAAGATCGCAGCTGTGCAGTTCACATACGATCAGCGTACCGAGTTCAGCTTCACAGACTACAACACAAAAGAAGAGGTCCTCTCAGCTATCCGCAACATTCGCTACATGAGTGGTGGCACTGCTACTGGTGATGCCATTACTTTCACAACTAGAAACGTGTTTGGGCCAGTGAAAGATGGTGCTAACAAAAACTTCCTCTTTGTTTTGACCGATGGTCAGTCTTACGATGATGTTAGAGGGCCTGCTGCTGCTGCACAAAAAGCAGGTAAATAATGTATGTTTAAAAGCGGTGGAAGTTGATTCATCCTATTTCTGCTGTGTTGTAAAGACTTGTAAAGTTTGCAAAATGTAGCCCCAGTGAGTGAATTAAGTATCATACCTGTTTTAAATTCAGCAAAATGTAAGCCCTAAGGAACTGTTTTCCATTAGGATGAAAAAAAACGCCACTTCCATGGAGCCAGGTACAAGTAGCCAGGTATGGAAAAACGTACACCCAGATTTATTTCCCTAAAAAGGAGAGAAACTAGGAGATAAAGCCAGGTAGTGAAGCTCTAGCCAGTGCTATGACTCAGTACAGCATGATGCCTACTCTCCATCATTATCTAGGAAGGAAATAAGTAGTTTTGGCCAAAAAGCTTATTGGTTGCTGATGCTTGAAAGCGCTGAGCGTACACAAAGGATCCAAATTTATTTTCAAAATAATTTTACAGTGTTACCCGTGTTTCAAGACTGGCAGAGTAACTGCCACATTCATGTGCGTCACTACAGAAACAACTAAGACACTAGCTCTTGAGATACCCTGTATTTCCTTCAGAATTTTTACTGAGACAAATCTTCTAATTCCTGATATTTCTAATAATCTTTGACAGACTGAGATATTACCTGGTTACAGGTATTGAAACATGTTTTTCCAATCCACATTAATTCATGCATGTAGAAATGGCTGTTCTTGTATCCATAGGCAGAATGTTCTTAAATAATTCTGGTTTCCTTATTGTAGGAATAACGGTGTTCTCTGTCGGTGTTGCCTGGGCACCTCTGGATGATTTGAAAGACATGGCTTCTGAACCAAGAGAATCTCATACTTTCTTCACTAGGGAGTTCACGGGATTGGAGCAGTTGGTTCCTGATATTATTAGAGGCATCTGTAAAGATTTTTTGGACTCTAAACAATGAAGCAAAAATCTGCTGTTGGTAGTTTGAAACCAAAAATCATGAAACTGAAATGGTCCCTCTAAAGTACAGATGTTTTATTCTTGCATATATTATCATAATGCAAGGGAAGAAGAAAGGCTACTTTTGTTTCTGTGTTTGAGTCAGTCAAGAATTTATGTGAGCTTGTTAGAAGTTGTACTTGATACTGGAATGCAGAATTTGGCCAACAGCTATTATTTTCAATACATATGTAGTATCCCCAAATTCAAAGCTATGCACTTAGGGCTATCAGATATCAGCAGAGGAACAATACAGCTCTGACATGTTTGCTGTCACTTGCTAGGTGTCTTCTTACAAGTTAAAAATAATACAGTTTTAAATACATGGTACTAACTTCTATAAGCATTCTGTTGCTTCTGTATCTTTTTAAGGAGTTCTGCTGACAGGGTGAAGTACTTTCAGTGCTTCAGTTGCACAACATCCATTGTTGCCAGGCAGTTTAGGAAAAGATAGGACAGAAAAAGATATGACAGATTGTAGCTAAGCTGTCTATTTTTTACTTGTTGAGGTTTTGCTATTGTGAAAGATGCTGCCATCTGGTTGGCAAAGTTTACATCAAAAGACATTTAACTTCTATCCACAGATTTCTGTGGATTGATGTTGTTTGGTTCTTTTGGCATAGATTTTGAAAGGTATTTAAAGCACAGTAGTTCTTTGTGAGAATCTGGATCCTAGCATATTAGCGGATACTATTCCTGCCTACACCACTGAAGTTAACAGTGATATTCCTAATGTATCTATCTAACAACCAGATTTTTTTTCCTGTCTACTGTCTTGATTTTACAAAGTTGTTATTGACAGGACAGAGACAGGAATCTTGGGCAAAGAGATTAAACTAGACCACACACTGGGAACTGAAAGCATTCAAATTCAAATCCAAAGGTATCTCAAACCTTGAAACCTAACTGATTTATATGAGATTACAGGGTAAGAAAATAAAAAAATAGGCAGACATGTAAGTGGGATTCAGTAGCTCACAGATAACAGTTTTCTAATCCTACTAAAAACATCTTTAAAGATGGGTGAGGTTCTCTGAAGATGAAAGAATAGTTTTCTTGAAAAAAGGTTTTAATTTGATTACATACCTAGTAATGTGTTGATATATTTATACCTACTTTTGTGTGGTTAAAATGATGCAATATTCACCACGTTATTCCAGATTGCTGGTGTGAATAACACACTCCAAGTATTCTTTAGAAAATAAAGGGTTTTTTGCAAATAAAATGCATAGTGGAAAACAGAACAGCACTTTTCCTACAAGTCTAGGGTTTCCCTTTTTCCTTCCCCTCTGCTATTGATTGTAAAATTCATAGTAGCTATGGAGTGTCACAGAAGGGATTATATTAATCAGGCTTTTGTTGTGCATTTTTTAATAACTTATAACTGGCTATATATTACACTAAACACAAATGACAAAGATGCTTTGTATTTTTCTATTAATTGTTATCCTTAATTTTGTTATGTGTTTATAGATAAGAGTATTTGGCTGTTGCTGTATAAATTCATATGCAATATCACTTTCGCACTTGTGCAGAGGTTTAATTCATTTAGTTTATAAACTTTTTATAGAAATATATATGGCAAGAAAAACTGGGACTGTTGCTATCTGTTTTAATATCCTGTAATATAAAAGCCTTTATGATGAACCTCATGTAGTATAGCTTGAGTAAGTTGCATCTGAGGCTTCTTAACAGCCTGTATTATCTTAAATCCCAATTTGCAAAAGAAAAGATCCTAAATCATCCTCAAACAGCAAGGATACTATTTATACAAATATCTTGAGTGAGTCAATATCAAAGTTTTAGTCACCGTTCACAGTAGGTGTGAAGGTAGTTGAATTTTCTGAATATAAATCCCATGCCAGCTAGTAGAATCACATTTTTGCTCCCACTTTGTTTTTACTATTGCAAAGAAGGAGGCAGTTTTACTCATGTCATTCATCCATCAAGATAAAAACGGGTCTGGATCTTTGAGACACTGAAACCTGCAGAGCTAGATGTCCAAATATTTCCATTTCACGGGAATGGTGGTTCTGCATTACTTGTGCCCTTCATACAGCCTGATTACACTGAGGTAGGAAGTGTATGTTTTTTAAACTTATAAAGTTTGTATCAGCAAGCATTTGAGCACAGTTTTGATCTGAAAAAAATATCAGTGGGATACAGAGGGCAGAGAGGGTGGAAAGGATGTGGACTGTGCTGTAAGTAGAAGGTAAGTTTGGATGAAGAACAGTGTGGTAGAGGGTAGCAGCCATGATCAGAAGCTCTGTTTTGGGAAGAAGGTGGGTAAATCCACAGCACAAGGGTTCAGTTTTATGGTTCCTTCACTCAGAAAAGTGTAAAAGACTCTGAGCTTAGTGTTTAGGTGCTTACTGCAACTCCCAGAGCTGCAGTTTCTGAATTTTACATTAAATAGTAGTTGATGTAGTCCAAAGCTCATCCTTCCCAGTGAAACTCCCACAGCAACCTAAATTTACAAAGTTCTAAAAATTTGCTGTCTTAAATAAATTGAAGTTACTTTTTTACAGTGGTTTCTCACATAAATGTTCTTAATTAGTTCTATTTGCATTTCATATTAGTGTTGTCATATAAGCCTTCTCTTCTACCAAGTATGGCCCTGTACAATACACATATATTCATCTCCCTGTCCTGAAGTGGTGACAACTTCTTATAAGCTGTATTTTTAATGGGGCAACTCTCACTATCTAGCCCCACTAGTTTTGTCAGCACTTTCCTTCCTTTCATAGACTAAAGGGTAAGTCAATTCAGCTCCAGAAAGCATCGAAACCACAAAACCCACAGAAAATTTCTGTATTGCACACAAGTGCTACAGAAGTCCTAAGCACACTGTCAAAGAAGATCAACATGTATCTTAAACAAGCTGCCTGGAAACTGGAAGCTTAGAGCCCCAACCTAGTAAAAACAGTCAAAAAAAAATCTTACTGACTGACTTTGTTTTGGACTTGAGACAGTAAACAAATGGTTTTCTTAGGGAGCTGAAGCAGAACATGTTTGAATAGCTTGTGATCAACTGTCACGCAAATAGAGCCATCAAATATATGGAAACTTCCACTGAACAATTTAAGTATAAGTAACTTTCCAGTTTATATGTCTCTCAACTGGAGCATGCATTCTTTTGTCCCCTCTGGCTTCAGCTGAAGGAAGAACAAGTCCTGAAAATTTGCTGTCTATGATTATATCCAAGGTCTTAATCTCTGCTTTGAAGCAATTGCCTACTTTAAATTTAATCACATCAGGATCAAAATTTCCTTTCCTTTCAAACAATCAAGTTTGGTTAGTGAAGTATCCTTGATCATAAGCCATTTTCATTACCTGAGGGGCATTCATTGTTTCATTACTGTAAAATTTATTTACATTCATCTGTGTCTACATACAAATGAATACCGTGTCCTTCTGTTTACTTTCCACAACCAGAGCAGTTGTATAAACACTAGCAGGGGCAGCTGACCTCCAGCCATTCCAGGATAATGAAGGGAAAGAGCGCTGCTTTGGCCAGGCTGTTTACTGCAGCCAAAGGGAGCAGGTAGCATCGCTTCCTGGCTGCCAAGAAGCGTAACCTCATGCTGAGGGCACTCTCCTGGAAGCTTGGCGCTGGTTAGTTTGAATATACCCCTAGCCTCAGGGTATAACTGAACCTACAGCTGAACTTCCTACTGGACCGGTTCCTAAGACACTACCATGAGAATCCCGCATCACTGTTTTTGCTAGCAAATGCTAACTAAACTTTTCCAACCTTTGCTGAGGTCAGATACAGCCTTTACTACTTAACAGTAACCAGAGAATGGTAGAATGTAAGCAAAGGGATAAGAACTATTTTTCTGCCCTGCTACATGTGATCAGATTACAAATACGATAAACAATTCTCTGCCAAAGAATACAAGTTAGAGACAACAGGAAGTCAAAAGACTGGGAAAAAGACTGGCAAGATACAGGAAAAAAAATTGAATTAGGTGGGAAAACAAAAATTACTAACTTAACACTACTTTAAAATGTTTAAGTTTCAAATCAAACAAACTATACCATTGAAATAGTCTTTTAAAGTCAAAACCAAATTCATAATTACATCATTTCTGGAATTGTCTGACACTTACCCGTGGGATTTTAACAATATAGTACTTCTTCAGAAAAGGAAGATGAGGAGACAAGAGCTTTCTCATCTAAATATTCTAAAGCAGGTGTGGTACACAGCTTTGTGCTGTTGAACTAATTATGGTGAGGACCAGGAGCCAGTTTAGAAACAGAACAGAACTGTCTGGCACAGCATGCTGAAAGCAAATACATCAATAATGCCTTTATTCCCCAGGGGTCTGATTTGCTCAAATATAAACAGAAACTAGACTAACACACACAATTAAGAGAAAGCGACCACAATCAGTTGCCTCTGTAAGTCCAAATATCTGCCAAAAATAAAGTTTTTGACAGAATGTAATGCATATGCACCATGGAAACTGCCAGGTATCAGATCACTCAAACTGGAGAACATATTCCCAGCCTCCTAGAAATTCTTCTGTACACCGTTAGCAAAACCATCTTAACAGGAAACTACACTTACAGACTGGCAGAATCAGTCACCTGGGTGATCAGAGGTAAAAATAGCCAAAGCACTAATTCAGGAAGCTAAAACACAGCTCTGATTTTGTGAAAAACTACCCTAGTAATGAAGTGGTATTAGAAAGCATCTTAAACCTGTCATTAAGATGCAACAGCGTTTTTAAGTAACACAGGTAAGGCGATGCAGGGGAAACCTCTGGCTACTGACCAGGTCGCCAAAAGCACCAGGCACGTAAGATGGAGCCATGACACAGACTTCAGCTTACCACCGCTGCATGCAGTGTCTACAGGACCTTGCAGGAGCTCCTGCTTCTGAGCTCCTACCACCAGCCTTCACAGCTGCCAACTGCTGTGCTCGCAGAGGCCGGGTACTCCCCACCAGCTGAGCTGGGGCAGCCTGCCTGGGCATGAGGCAGCAGCAATGGCCCTGCGTCCTCCGCCGCACCTCCCTGCTTGCTGCACACAGGGTGTTTTCCCAAGAAAACCAAACGGTTTGCGTTTTTTTTTTCCTCTCAGCCATTACTGAGATTTCAGGGAAGGAAAATGTTACTTCTGCATGAAGCAGGAACAATTTACTCCCATTGAATTGTAAGTCTGACAAGAGCTTAGATGCAAGATGCTCCTAATCAAACGAGAAGCTTTTTCCTCAGAAAAGCTATCTCTTTGGAAAGAACCCACACACACACATTAATTAAAAAACAACTCAGCAACAAGAAATCCACCCATTTCGAGATACAAAAGAGCAACTGGAAAGACACTGAAACGATCTGGAAAAAATCTGCTTAAACAAGCCAAGCAGGCCGGTCACCAGAAAGTCATGCATAACATACAGCCCGCTTGGCCAACCCCTCCTTTCGTGAGGGAAAAACATGTCCCCTTGGCCAGCCACCGTTTATGGGCTAAAAACCTGGCAGCCCTCAGGCTGGGAGTGCCCAGGATGCCATCAGTTGCTCCCCATGCCCAGCCTCCAGCCTCATCAGGATCCCTCATCAGTGGCTGGAGGAGAAGCAGTAGTTCCCAACATCCACAGTGAGTCAAGCTGCCGGCAGAGGCAAGGGAGAAGCTTCAGGAAACTCCTGAGGGGGATGCGACCAACAGCGAGCAGCAATCCAGCTCTCCCCCTTCACCAACGCAGCTGCAGGCAGGGAGGGCACCTCCTGCTCTGGCTACTCACAGCTTGTTGGACTCCTCTGGCCTCACTCTGCCCCCAGCCCAGCAGCAGCCATTATCGCCTTTGCCAGCTGGCCCCACAGGTGAGCCCCATCAGCTCCCCGATGAGCCGACCACAGCAGGAGGGCCACACGCCTCTGCACACCCAGATCATAGATCACAGGAGTTCAAACAGATGCGTTCCTGTAGACCACACGTAATCACAGCATGATGTTTGTACAAGCTACTTTTGCCTCCTACAGGTTTCCCAAAGCCTCTGGAGCTTTCAAGAAAAGCTGGAAGTTGAGAGATGGGAGAAGGAAGTTAGCAAGTGAGCTAGCACTAATGAATGCTTAGGAGTGAATAGAATTAAAAATCTTCATAACATTATAAAAAATGTTCAGCTGCAAAAGGCTCCTCTTCAAGTTACATTGAAAACTGCTTAAAAAAATTGGTTGCATAGCCAATCCTGTTTTTGTCAGAAGGGAACCTGAGGATAGAGCTACAAATCACTTTTGTGGTGGTATTCTCCCTTCAGGGTAAAGGGCCTCAAATAGATTCAGAGACATCCAAAAGCAAATACTCCTTGATCACCAAGTGTTTATTCTAAGCTGTCCAGTACTCTCTGAAGTAGAATGTAGCATTTCACTTTAAGAGATTATAAATCTTACCCTGTATCTTTCACAATAGAAATGAACAATTCTAGAAGCCACACAGTAAATCAGCTAGTGTTATCTCCATTTTATTTGAAAGACCATCACTTTTCAAAGGACTAAGGCCATTTGTAAAGAATGGGAACCTTAGGACCTAGGCTACCTCACACTGCCTCCTTTTTATTACTAGGGATTTCACCAGAGTTAAATAAACATCCTTAAACTCTGTAAATATTCAAAAATATAAGTATTTTGTTGCTATACAAGTGCTTTCAGAAAAGCTAGATGGCTTCTCTTATGGGGGGTCATTAAGATATCCAGGTAAGAGGGAGAACTAAAAGATAGTGGAAAACAACATGGAAGTCAGTTCAAATTTGGTCCTATGTTAAAATTAGAAAATAAAGCAATGTATTTTTATGACATTTATAAAGTTTTATAGCTTGAGCAATTTATTTTTAAAAATCTATTAATATAAACTGTTTAGCTTGCATAGGACTCAGATGTGTATTCTCCACGTATCAACAGAGCAAGTATTAAATATGGAACTTAAACCTTCTTTCATGCTCACCTCAGACGCAGCATTTAACAGTAATTCTGGAGCCTTCCATTTTTGTTACTTGAGTGGGTTTTTTGTTTTGTGTTTTTTTTTTGTTTTGTTTTTTTTTTTTTGTTTTTTTTAGGTTTTTTTTTTAAGTTCTTTAAAAAAAAGAACATAAATAGATGTGTAGTGAAACCAAACACAGCTAAAAGGAGGTGGAAAAAAAAAGTATGCTCATTTTTCCCAGCAGGATTTATGCAGACCGCCTCATCTGCGTTCAGCTTCCCTGCAGAAATACCAGTTGCTCAACTGGGATGCATTTTTTGGGACATCTTTTATGTGATATGGTAGCTAGAAGGAATAGCAGACAGCACTGTGTGATCAAGCAGCTTTCCACTGATTTGGTGGGTAGTGCTAGAGAAGCACCTAATAAAGAGTATGGAAGGACAGAGAATGGCATCAGTTTTAAAATAAATCAATATCAAATAGGAGAAATGGACAGCCTCTGATAAGGTACCCTCAAGCCCACAGAGGATAGGAAAAAATCCCACTAGGAAAATCTACCAATTATCTCCTGGCAAATAAATGCTTCCCTTGGATTTCTAAATTAGGGAAGGTTCTTGATCAGGGCATGTTACACCCTTTTTCAGATGTATTTAATTTTTATGTAGACAAGATGCTGGACTACAGTCACCAACACATCTGCTTTTTAAGTTCCTACAATAAAAAGCAAGATGGGGAGTCAATCTGTTAACATGAATCATACCCTAAACGCTAAACGTATTCTTAAACACATTCAGATTTCCTTCCATTCAGGTTCTGAGTACAAGTCCTTTGGGTCTTACAAAAGACAAGTAAATCGGTCCTTGCCTAAGTTGAAGTGTTTTTCCTAAAAGAAAACATTTATTTCAGCACTATCATTTCCCTCCACCCATCCACTCATCACCAGTGCTACAGCTCTTCTAAAAACCAAAACCCAAATGAAGGTTTTAGCATGTTATACCCCACAATAAGCAAATTAAGACTCTGTATTAGAGATTCAGTTCAAGAAGTTCAAAAAATGAAGCCTCACTACAGCATTTGACCCACTATGCATTAGCCAAATCAGATGACTATTAAGATTTCAATTTCAAAAGGAAAATAAGCAAATATTTTTGGTTTTACCATTTCAATTTTAATACAATTCAGGAAAAAAAAAAAGTAAAAGTTATGCATGGCAATGTTTATTAAACAATCACATTTCATTTAAGCATTAAAATGCAGCAGTCTGGAAAAGCTGCCAGAAACAATGTTTGGCTTCAGAAAAGGCAATTATGAAATTACTTCCAATAAAATTCAAATACTCTTGTCTGTTGATTAGTTGAATGCTTTAGACTGGAAGGAACAAAAAGTGCAAATCAGCTGAATGTCACTTTCAAAAGTAAAGTCTTAGTGTCCTACAAGCAGTTACTGAAAGGCCTCATCTTAATCTTCATGATAAAGGACAAAATTCTCCAATTTCTATACAATTATAATTTACTGTAACATTTCAAAACAACATAACATTATTACTAAACCAGAATTAATTTCAGAATAGAACTGCAGTATTCTGCCTACCATAAGCACCTTTTTTTCCTTTCTTTTTTTGTTAAATCTAATTTCCTTGACATGAGATGGCATGGGATACATTCTCACTGCAGAAGTGGAAACTTACATGGAACAATACAGTTACAACCACTTATAGGAACATGTTCTGGCTTAAGGTAATTTATACCTAAACATACTACTTTTACATGGAAATCTAAGATCCATATTGTGGTATTCTGTTTCTGCTGATACACTTCCAGGAAAGTGACTCATCACAGAGTAGCTAAATGTTATCCTGCAGCTTAGACTTTTGTGCATCATCTTCACTGGAGTATTTGTAAAGAAATGGAGAAAGGTAAATAGATAATATTTGACATATGGGCAAATGTTATGCATTTTCAAATAATTTTTAAATTTTTGTTTTTCTTCTTAATTCAACACAATGATTCAGTAGCAGTTTGAAATAAAAACCAGAGTATCCTTCTGGCTCCTAAATCACTTGAGAATCACTTCATGTACAGAGCTAGCGAAAAACAGTGCGATTATTGTCTTATAAAGACTCTAAGAACACATCAGCAATTTTCAATTTGTTCTTGTAAAAAGCTTTAGAAATGTTGTGGAAACATGTTCTTATATGTGGGTACTGCTGCTTGAAACTGAACAGTTGGTTGACATCCAGACAACTAGTACAATTTTCCAAAAGCAAAGCAGCTTATAAGCATAATAAACAAATGGTCATTTTTCTAAAATTTAGACCTAATTTAGTAATTGGTAGAATGACACTTTCAAACTGTGTAACACAAAATAATGTAGCCAACAGTAACATACAGGTACACCATTTAATATTTATTATATGCATTTTATATACATTATTTTTCAACAGCTGTACTTCTGCTATGTGGTACAATCTTAAAAATTTGCTGATTCATAGTTTGTAAAACAGAAACCTTACAAAACTCATCAAAACTCGCAAACTGATCAGAAAAGTTTTGTGGAAGACTAGAAAAAATACTTTATTGTATTAATCATGCATTACACAAACAAAATCTTTAGTTACACCATAAACTGAAGCACATCTGAAAATAAAATAAAAGCAGGGAATAACTAGTCAAAACACAGCAGATTTATGAATCTTGAATCAACTACTTTTGTATTCTATTTGAAACGCAAATAAAAATAATTTTCACTCCAAAAGTTCTGAAACAAGGTTGGTTTTTGGAATCAACTCCACTCCAGGTACTTAACCAGAGGAAAAAGAATTTCTTGGTTTGCAACTTTAGAATTATCAAATGTCCCATTTTCTCATCTATTTTAGACTGTTCGAAGAGTGCCATAATAGATATACAGGGCCCTTTAACACACTACATAAAAGGATATAAAGACCAACAAAAAGTGAAATAAATAACAATAGGCCATTAGCAAGATGGGTAATCCTTGATAAATAAACTCGTAAATACAGTAAGATGTACAAAATATCACATAGTGATAGGATGCCAAGATTAATTTTTTTTTTTTTTTTAAAGAGTTCATTCGGGGGGGTTAACCCCTCTGTGTTTCATCTGAACACATTTTACAGTCCTTTATTTATGAAGACAGTTATGCGATGATGATGAATTAGCATCCTTATGCAAGGACTTAGCTGAGCTGTATTAGGCAAAAGAAGGGAAGAGTGTGGTTACACGGCAGCGGGTCAGTGAGATCTCTGTGTTTTAGGGTTCTATAATGCAGAAAAACATTATCAATACAATCTTGAGCACTGTTGTGACAGGCTAAATATATAAAAAGACTTATAAAAACTAGAATTTTATCCAAACATTTTGTGCAACTAATGCTAAAATATTTTAAGTTAAATTTCCTTTTCTTTAAAGCAAAATAAAAGTTTAAAAGGGGAATCTGTGGCATTCAACTGATAAACAGAAGATTACTAAGAGATGAAAAGAAAGCTACTCTTGGAGCTCACTTCCCCCCACAAGAGCACCACATTCCTAACCCTAAGGCAGCACACAGAGTCCAAAATAAAAGTCTTTTGTAAGATCAGACTCCACGTTTGCTTAAAGACACCTAAAGAACAGACATACGCTCAGTTCATATCCAGTCAAGGCTACAAATACTGGTTTTCTTTTTTGTATTTCTCCCCACCCCCCCAAATACAGTAATTACAGTTAAATGAATGAGCCTGACATTGTTCAAGATGTGGTGACTTTTCACCAACTTACACCTGCCCCACATAAAAGCCTTCAACTCAGGCAGATCAGATGTAGTGTCTTATTGGTAACCTTATCATTGATGGCAGTGATGCATTCCCTCTTTTTTGTCCAAACAGACCTGCTGTTATGATGCAGGTTTGCTCTGCTATGTCACACAAATACTTTGGCAAGGGCATCAGCTCCTGCACTGGCAATATATGCTTTTGATGGATGAAATGCTACATCATAAATTGATTCATCCAGCTTTTTCCTATGAGCTGTTATTTCCTGCACACATGTCTTGCTGTCCAAATTCCATAACCTAATGGAACAATCATGGCCTGTTTAGGAAAAAAGACAAAAGACAAAGTTAGATTTGTCAGACACTTAAGTGCATCACAAATGCAAAATTTACAGAGCATACAGAATATGAAAAAACCCTTACTTCCAGACATTAAATAGATTCCATTAGGATCTACAGCTAGACTTGTGACAGCATCCAAGTGAGCAACCATAGAATGGATCATTTTACCTAAAAGCAAAACAAACAGTGAATTTCCTGTGAAGTACTGTTTCTTTTAAAAATAACATTGCCATTAAAAGCTATACAGAATAATATTACTTAGATTCCAATAATATCTGAATGATACAATTCTTGCTAGAAATTAAGCTTCAACTGCAGACTCCTGAGTAAGCATGCGAGTAAATGACACAGAACTCTCAAGAAGGCATTCCCATTATAAGCACGCTTTTTATCCATCTGGCATCTTTACTGGTAGCAATGACAGTGAAGACTAATCCTAAAATGGCTGGGCCATTTGCCCCAGTAGGACAAAGTGTTGTTAATCAACACATTGTCAATGCTTTGTAAAAAGAGACTTACTGAGTCATACTAAAGGTTCGTCTATCTTTGTAATTGCTAGGACAGAGGCTAGAGGTGAAAAACCAGAAAACAAAATAAAACCAAGGCAACTATAAGTGATACTTGCCCAGAATACTCTCCAGAAAAGGTACAGAAGAGGTTTAATCTTAGAAATACCAAAAGTTCTCTTTTGTGTAAAACTGCAACACTAGTAAGTTTTCTGCAAATGGCTTCTCCCCCATGTCTGTACAGGTTTACTTTAAACATATTCATACATACAAATTAGGTTCTCTTTATCCTTACCTGTTTTGTTGTCGAAAAATTTGATGTGTCTATCTTCATGTGCTGTAATAGTTACAGGAAGCGTGGGATGACTTACTACCTTGTTAATATGATTATTTGATTGTACACCTGAAAAGAAAATAAAAAAATATTCACCTGCCTTAAAGAAAAGGTTAATTTAAAATGAGAACATTTCAGCATTACACTTTAGCTTACTATATTAAATAATGATATTTTAATATTTTAGGAAGAGCATCAATGAATCTCCTAAGAAATAAATAATAGCTTCTTGCTTGACAAGAAGCTAAGCTAGGTAGTCTCCAGCCAATGTAGTGTAAGGTTAAAGCTGTACAAATGGTTTATACACATGAAAGATACTTGAGAGACATAGCAAACACACCAAGCAAGTACTGCAGGGCAGCGCTAGTCAAGTGGAAACAAACTCTGGCATCTACGATGTGTTTAGCACACACCTTGTACCTTCAGATTAAAAAGATTTAGCTTGGGAAAAAAGAAAAGATAACTGAAGTCAACCTAACTTACGATATTGTCAGATGTACTTACGCCTTATTTCTACTGAAAGAAACGATGACTGGTTTAGAATCTCTTTACAAGTGTTTAGAATACTCTTTAAAAAAAACTGTACCTTGATATGCCAGTGTTTTAAGGCTTGTTCCCTTAATTTTTGTGCTTCTTTTTTGTTAATTGCATTTACGATTCTCACTTCAAACTCAAAAACGCATTTTTCTTTCTTGTGATGTTCTTTCTCACTGTCAACGCTAGGTTTTGCACAAGCTACCGAGAATATATCTTTTACACAGGTTTGTTACCTGTGTTGAAGCCCTTATATAACCTACCTAATACCAAGTATAATCGCTAAGTAAACTAGACTACTTGGAGGGGAGAAGCAAATTCTCCCCTTACATTATTATTTTAGATCTCATTTCACAGTCAGGAATGAACAGAAACTGGAGGTTTTCCTTCTGCAGTACTTTCATAGGTTTAAGCAAAGAAGGCTCCTCTGTCTAGAGTTTCATCAGATACACAGAATTCTTAAACAGCTACATCTCTACAGCTCTTTATTTGTAGCAATAGAATTTCTAATATTAAAAGTTCGACAGGAGAAAGTGTTCAACAGCAGCCTGTGCAGAATTTGATACTGAACTAATATTCTGCTTAATTCATTTATTTACTTAATACCCTCCATGTCAAAGCTATATAATGAAAACTGTGTTTTAATATGCAATTCAGACAATTGAATCTTGAGAAATACAGCTGAGAACAAAACCTGTTGCTTTTCTATGACCACTTTCAAATCCTGCTAATCCACAATCTTTTCCTTTGTGTCTGTTCCAAACATCTAACTAACTTTAAAACTGCATGATGCAGTAGAGGAACAAAACATTTTAATTTATTTCACCATATAATAAAACTTTGATAAAGGTACTTTATTCAAGACGGACATTTAATACAGAAGAGCTTTACATACCAGATTCTATTTGTGATGAAAGCATTACCACTGACTGGGATGTTTCTAAATCATAGATGACTGTGTTGCCAGTGTTAAAAGATGCCACCATGTGAGCAGGGTCACAACCTATAAAGTCAATTGATGTAGGTATTCCATGCTCTAGAAAGAGAGGAAAATTACTTTAGAAAGTCTAAAAAATTCCTGACAGTTTAAAAATGTAGTCTGTTTTATACTCGTACTTTAAAGAAGAAATTCACTTCCTTCTTTGAAGTAATGCTACAGCACCAGCATTACGTTATTAAATGATCTTTTTTCTTTTAGTCCTGTTCCCTAGTTAGGCTAAATGGAGATAATGAGCCCAGATGCATCATCAGCTCCCTCATAAGAGATTCTCAAAACCATTGCAAAAACTTACCTTGCTCTCCATTGTAAGTGCAAATACAGGGCATTTTTTCTGGCGGGTTCCATAATCTAATAGTGCCATCTGCTGAACAAGATAGTAAGTGATTCTTTACACCGCTGTAAGCAAGACCCCAGACTGCATCTGTGTGAGCAATTAATGTGCCAGCTAGAACGTTTGGCTCTGGGAGAAAAAAAAACAACACAACAACAAAAGTTTAGAAATTAAACCTTTTTAGTGAAGAAACATTAAATAAGTATTTTTTGTATCTCGATATAAGTTAAATTCCACATAAAACTGTCATATAACCCCCCAGCCCTTCCTATTTAAACAACAGCTAGAATATTACACAGAAGGTCATTTTGCACAACCAAAAACCAATCCAACACAACATAACCAACCAACCAAAAACACTCACAAGAAAACCACATACAAAACCCACCAAACAAACACCAAAGCCAAGAAACAAAAAATACTCCAAAAGAAAAATCAAAACCCCTGCTAATTAGAGCTCTCTCTTTTTGAAAAAACAACCCTGCCACTTGAGTAGAGGCAGTTCTGTCTGAGGTCCATGAAAATGATGCCAACTATCTCACCTGCATGAACTCATCAGGCCATTTTTAGTGATTGTCCTGGGTTCAGCTATAGCAGTCATTTTTCTCCTGCTTAGTAGCTGGTGCAGTGCTGTGTTTTTTAACTTTCAGCCTGGGAACAACGCTGATAACACCGATGTTTTTAGTTGTTGCTAAGTAATGTTTATTCCAACCAAGGACTTTCTCAGTCTCATGCTTTGCCAGGGAGGAGGGGAAGCCGGGAGGAAGCAGAGACACAGGACACCTGACCCAAACTAGCCAAAGGGGTATTCCATACCACAGCACGTCATGCCCAGTATATAAACCGGGGGGAGTTACCCGGAAGGGCTAGATCACTGCTCGGGTCGGGCTGGGTATCGGTCGGCGGGTGGTGAGCAATTGTATCCTCTCCCCTTGTTATTTCACTAATCGTTATTATCATTGGTGGTAGCAGTAGTGGTTTTGTGTTATACCTTAGTTGCGGGACTGCTCTTATCTCAACCCGTGGGAGTTACATTCTTCCCATTCTCCTCCCCATCCCTCCGGGAGGAAGAAGGGGAGGGGGGGGAGTGAGCGAGCGGCTGTGTGGTTCTGAGTTACCAGCTGGGCTCAAACCACGACAGTTCTTTTTGGCGCCCAACGTGGGGCACGAAAGGTTGAGATAACGACAGATCTGACCAGAGTGTGTTTAATCATATTTGTGATAAGCATTCATTGTTACTACTCGTCACAATGGTGATTATTTGGCTCTCAGACGTGTTGCGCTTATCTCAGAGTTTCAGCATGTTGTACCTTACTTACAGCCACTATTTGCTGTTTTAGTGTTTATCGGCTGGGGGGCCTGGGCTAAGGTTCTTGTTTCACTGTACTTCATGGTAATGACTTGTAATACAATAGACTCATTGATCATGAAACTGGTCTGGTTTGTGCTTCCAGCGTGGCCATCACCACTATACATTGGGAGGTATATAATGAAATATTTTAGCAATTGCATATCTTTTTTTTTCTCCTCGGGGGGTAAACTTACGAAGGAAGCATTCTCTTTCACCCCCCCGTTCCCCCACCAGCCTATTTGCAACAGCAATTGAGAGTTCTGAAGGTTTTAGATGGCCTTTGAGTACCCTTGAAACCTGCCTGCTGATTGTGCTGGGGATCAGCATGTTGGCAAACATACGGAGTGTGTTTTACCCATGGCCATCCCGTCGTAGGAACATCCTATTTCGTTTAATGTCAAAAATTCAGCAGTATCAGGTTCGAATCTGGTCTAGGGTTAGACGACGATATAGGAGGACCACCAGGAGATTTTCCCTGAGGCTGGACAGTTATGAGTGGCAGGGTGTGTGGGATAGTATGGGCAAGTACCTAGGCCAGTGGGCCCCTCCAGTGCTTTGGAACTTCACCACTGAACAAGTGCAACATCCGGAAAAACTAGTAAAACACTTAAACGAGGTGTGCTGTCGTCCTGGTTATACCAGAGAGGGACAAATTTTGGCAACGTGCTGGGGCTTGGCCTATGCCTACAGAGCCCTGCTCAACACTATCCAGCACCTTCAAAGGGAAAAAAATGTCTCTGGATCTGATGGCAAAGCAACAGACAACGCAGCTATGCCAACTACAAGCACAGCAGCTACTCAGACCCTGACCACAACAGTCAACACAGCTACTCCAAGTACAGCAGCTACATCAACCCCAGTGACAAGCACAACAGCTACTCAAACCCTGACCACAACAGACAACGCAACTACTCCAACTTCAAATACAGCAGTTACACCAACCCCAGTGACAAGCACAACAGCTACTCAAACCCCGACAGCAACAGACAATATAGCTACTCCAAGCACCACAGCTACACCAACCCCAGTGACATGCACAGTAGCTATTCAAACCCCGACAGCAACAGACAATATGGCTACTCCAAGCACTGCAGCTACACCAACCCCAGTGACAAGCACAGTAGCTACTCAAACCCCGACAGCAACAGATAATGCAGCTGTTGGTGTTACTCAACTCCCAAGCACAACAGCTGCACCAACCCCAGCAATAGACATTGCAACCACTCCAATCCTAGTGGCAGACACTGCAGCCACTCCAACCACAGTGACAAACACTGCAGCTAAACCAAATGTCCAGTTTGTGACAATGTCTGTTGCCCCTGTAAGCAAAAGCAGACGAAAGGCACAAAGAGCAACCCGCGAAGCGAAGAAAGATGAAGACCCAGTGCCATCACTATATGCAACAGCACCTGAACAAGAGTTACTACTACGTGGGTCAGAGGAAGAGGAAGAAGAAGAAGAGGTCACTTCAATTCAAACAATTGAGAGACGATTTATCCGATCTATCCAGCTCTCCACGCGTACCAACCCATGTCTCAGCTATCAACAGAAGGCGCCCTACTGCTCGAGAAAGAAAATATACGAGGTACACGCCACGGGCCACCCTATGGTTTTACCTGCGGGATCATGGAGAAGACATGAGAAAGTGGGATGGAAAACCTACTTCAGCTCTGGAGCAACGGGTGCGTGAACTGAAGAGGAGAACAATGGTCAAGGATGATCCTCCCAGGAAAGCTGCTGCTCCAGTCTCTGGCGAGCAGTTTCCCAGATGGAGCGAAAGAGCTGATTTTACTCCAGCTCCTGTGATAAGGAATACTAATCCCTTTCTACAAGACAGAAGTGGAGAATTTTGTGATCACTATTAGAGGGGCCCTGCCTCCAGCCAGGTGGAGGAGAGGGATAATCGGGTTTACTGGACTGTGTGGATCAGATGGCCTGGCACATCAGTCCCACAGAAGTATAAGGCTCTAGTAGATACCGGTGCACAGTGTACTCTGATGCCATCAAGGTATCAAGGGGTGAAACCCATTTCTATTTCTGGAGTGACAGGAGGATCCCAAGCGTTAACTATGCTGGAAGCTGAAATCAGCCTGACTGGGAGGAAGTGGCAAAAGCACCCCATTGTAACTGGTCCAGGGGCTCCATGCATCCTTGGCATAGACTATCTCAGGAGAGGGTATTTCAAAGACCCAAAAGGGTATAGATGGGCTTTTGGTATCGCTGCCTTGGAGACAGGAAATTAAGCAGCTGTCCACCTTACCCGGTCTCTCAGAGGATCCTTCTGTTGTGGGGTTGCTGAAGGTCGAAGAACAACAAGTGCCAATTGCGACCACAACAGTGCACCGGCGGCAATATCGCACCAACCGAGACTCCTTGATTCCCATCCATAAGCTGATCCGCAGACTGGAGAGCCAAGGAGTGATCAGCAGGACCCGCTCACCCTTTAATAGCCCCATATGGCCAGTGTGAAAGTCTAATGGAGAGTGGAGATTAACAGTAGACTATCGTGGCCTGAACGAAGTCACACCACCATTGAGTGCTGCCGTACCGGACATGTTAGAACTTCAGTATGAACTGGAGTCAAAGGCAGCCAAGTGGTATGCCACAATTGACATTGCCAATGCATTTTTCTCAATCCCTTTGGCAGCAGAATGCAGGCCACAGTTTGCTTTCACTTGGAGGGGCGTCCAGTACACTTGGAACCGACTGCCCCAGGGGTGGAAACACAGCCCTACCATCTGCCATGGATTGATCCAGACTGCACTGGAACAGGGGCAAGCTCCAGAACACCTGCAATACATTGATGACATCATCGTGTGGGGTGATACAGCGGAAGAAGTTTTTGAGAAAGGGAGGAAAATAATCCAAATCCTGCTGAAGGCCGGTTTTGCCATAAAACGGAATAAGGTCAAGGGACCTGCACAGGAGATTCAATTTTTGGGAATAAAATGGCAAGATGGACGCCGCCAGATCCCCACAGACGTGATCAACAAGATAACAGCAATGTCTCCACCAACTAACAAGAAAGAAACACAAGCTTTCTTAGGTGTTGTGGGGTTCTGGAGAATGCACATCCCAAATTACAGTCTGATTGTAAGCCCTCTCTACCACGTGACCCGGAAGAAGAATGATTTCAAATGGGGCCCTGAGCAACAACAAGCCTTTGAACAAATTAAACGAGAAATAGTTCATGCAGTAGCCCTTGGACCAGTGCGGGCCGGGCCAGATGTGAAAAATGTGCTCTATACCGCAGCTGGGGAGAATGGTCCTACCTGGAGCCTCTGGCAGAAAGCTCCAGGGGAGACTCGAGGTCGACCCCTTGGCTTTTGGAGTCGGGGATATAAAGGATCCGAGGCCAGCTACACTCCCACTGAAAAAGAGATACTGGCAGCCTATGAAGGGGTTCGAGCTGCCTCAGAAGTGATTGGAACTGAAGCGCAGCTCCTCCTGGCACCCCGGTTGCCTGTGCTGGGCTGGATGTTCAAAGGCAGGGTCTCCTCTACACATCATGCAACGGATGCTACATGGAGTAAGTGGGCCGCACTAATTACACAACGAGCTCGAATAGGAAATCCCAGTCGTCCAGGAATTCTAGAAGTCATCATGGACTGGCCAGAGGGCAAAGATTTTGGGATGTCACCAGAAGAGGAGGTGACGCGTGCTGAAGAGGCCCCACCATATAATGAACTGTCAGAGAGTGAAAAGCAATATGCCTTGTTTACTGATGGGTCCTGCCGTATTGTGGGAAAGCATCGGAGATGGAAGGCAGCTGTGTGGAGTCCCCTGCGACAAGTTGCAGAAACTGCTGAGGGAGAGGGTGAATCGAGTCAATTTGCAGAGGTGAAAGCCATCCAGCTGGCCTTGGACATTGCTGAACGAGAAAAATGGCCAGTACTTTATCTCTATACTGACTCATGGATGGTGGCAAATGCCCTGTGGGGGTGGTTGCAGCAATGGAAGCAGAGCAACTGGCAACGCAGAAGTAAACCCATCTGGGCTGCTGCATTGTGGCAAGATATCGCTGCTCGGGTGCAGAACCTGGTGGTGAAGGTACGCCACGTAGATGCTCATGTACCCAAGAGTCGGGCCACTGAGGAACACCAGAATAACCAGCAAGTGGATAAAGCTGCTAAGATTAAAGTGGCTCAGATGGACTTGGATTGGCAACATAAGGGTGAATTATTTTTAGCCCGGTGGGCCCATGACACCTCAGGCCATCAAGGCAGAGATGCAACATATAGATGGGCTCGTGATCGAGGGGTGGACTTAACGATGGACACTATTGCCCAGGTTATTCACGAATGTGAAACATGTGCTGCAATTAAGCAAGCCAAGCGGTTAAAGCCTCTCTGGTATGGAGGACGATGGCTGAAATACAAGTATGGGGAGGCCTGGCAGATTGACTATATCACACTCCCACCAACCCGCCAGGGCAAGCGCTATGTGCTTACCATGGTGGAAGCAACCACCGGCTGGCTGGAAACATACGCTGTGTCCCATGCCACTGCCCGGAACACTATCCTGGGCCTTGAGAAACAAGTCTTGTGGTGACACGGCACCGCAGAGAGAATTGAGTCAGACAATGGGACTCATTTCCGGAACAACCTCATAGACACTTGGGCCAAAGAGCATGGCATTGAGTGGGTATATCACATCCCCTACCATGCACCAGCCTCTGGGAAAATCGAACGGTACAATGGGCTGTTAAAAACTACACTGAGAGCAATGGGTGGTGGGACTTTCAAACACTGGGATACACATTTACCAAAAGCCACCTGGTTGGTCAACAGTAGGGGATCTGCCAACAGGGCTGGCCCAGCCCAATCAGAACTTTTACGTACTGTAGAGGGGGATAAAGTTCCTGTGGTGCACATAAAGAATTTGTTGGGGAAGACAGTCTGGGTTATTCCTGCTTCAGGTAAAGGCAAACCCACTCGTGGGGTTGCTTTTGCTCAGGGACCTGGATATACTTGGTGGGTAATGCGGGAAGATGGGGAAGTCCGATGTGTACCTCAAGGGGATTTGATTTTGGGGGAAAACAGCCAATGAACTCAATTGTACGCTGTTGCCTGCTCTATAACACTTTTATAGCCCACCAGCTAGATATCTTCAGGTCACCAGCCATTGACCCTGACTTCCCTCCGATCATCACCTCAACAAAGAATGAATTTTGAGGAAACCAGACGAGCTCAGCAGTGACCAGATGAGTTTGGCGGTATCATCAGCAGGCAACAACCCAACACTATGTACCGTCCCTCCTGCCCTGAAAGACTATTACAAGAGATGGAGCCTGACATCATGGACTGGATGAGTTCAGCAATTTTACAGGGATTGGTCCATGGACTAGGGAACGATATCTTTCTCTGTGTGTGGGTGTATATATATGTGTATATATGGGACAGGGGTGATGGTGTGCTGAGAGATGTGGGATCTGAGCATGACGTGAATGGTATGGAATAAGGGGTGGATACTGTCCCGGGTTCAGCTATAGCAGTCATTTTTCTCCTGCTTAGTAGCTGGTGCAGTGCTGTGTTTTTTAACTTTCAGCCTGGGAACAACGCTGATAACACCGATGTTTTTAGTTGTTGCTAAGTAATGTTTATTCCAACCAAGGACTTTGTCAGTCTCATGCTTTGCCAGGGAGGAGGGGAAGCCGGGAGGAAGCAGAGACAGGACACCTGACCCAAACTAGCCAAAGGGGTATTCCATACCACAGCACGTCATGCCCAGTATATAAACCGGGGGGAGTTACCCGGAAGGGCTAGATCACTGCTCGGGTCGGGCTGGGTATCGGTCGGCGGGTGGTGAGCAATTGTATCCTCTCCCCTTGTTATTTCACTAATCGTTATTATCATTGGTGGTAGCAGTAGTGGTTTTGTGTTATACCTTAGTTGCGGGACTGCTCTTATCTCAACCCGTGGGAGTTACATTCTTCCCATTCTCCTCCCCATCCCTCCGGGAGCGGGGGGAGGAAGAAGGGGAGGGGGGGGAGTGAGCGAGCGGCTGTGTGGTTCTGAGTTACCAGCTGGGCTCAAACCACGACAGTGATTAGACTACAATGAATAATTTTTTAGCAGAGAGGCACAATCAGAGCTACATATTGGTTTTAAGGGACTGGGGATAGTGGCCTTCCACAATCGGTGCAAGACAGCACTGCTTCCCACTTCACTGCCACAGATTATGCAGCCTGAGCGCTGCATTAGCTCACTCATTACAATGACACAAGGGAGAGAGGAAGCTGACTGTCCCATTCAGTCTCCAGTGAACTATGGAACTGCACCTTCAGAATTACATTAAACACAAAATGCTTATCACTATAAATGGGAGGATAGCAATGCAGAGTTTTCCAAGCAGTTATTGTTCTGGGTTCAGCTACAGCAGTCATTTTTCTCATTCTTACTACCTGGTGCAGTGCTGTGTTTTTGACTTTCAGCCTGGGAACAATGCTGATAACACCGATGTTTTTAGTTGTTGCTAAGTAATGTTTATTCTGACCAAGGACTTTCTCAGTCTCATGCTTTGCCAGGGAGGAGGGGAAGCCGGGAGGAAGCAGAGACAGGACACCTGACCCAAACTGGCCAAAGGGGTATTCCATACCACAGCACGTCATGCCCAATATATAAACTGGGGGCAGTTACCCGGAAGGCCAGATCACTGCTCGTGTCGGGCTGGGTATCGGTCGGCGGGTGGTGAGCAATTGTATCCTCTCCCCTTGTTATTTCACTAATCATTACCATTGGTGGTAGCAGTAGTGGTTTTGTATTATACCTTAGTTACGGGACTGCTCTTATCTCAACCCGTGGGAGTTACATTCTTTCAATTCTCCTCCCCATCCCTCCGGGGGCACGGGGAGGAAGAAAAGCAGGGAGTGAGTGAGCGAGCGGCTGCGTGGTTGAGTTACCGGCTGGGCTCAAACCACAACACTTATCAACTCCTTAATTTTAGAGACACTGTCTATGGGAATTGAATTGCATATCAGAAACATGGGACATAGAATTTGAGTACACACATCTTAGTTTTCTGAGAAATTCCTATCAAAGAAACAAGAATTCAAAAATTTGGAATTCTGGTTCAAACTAGTAAGCATGTTTCTTAAAAAAATAAGAGTTATGATTTATTTTTTATTTACTGTTTAAACCTCAGAAATTGCCAGTCTTCCTCTTATAGTTCTATACAAAGTACATCACTAGCACAAGTGGGAATAAATAAGCAACATTTACCACACACAATGTTTAAACATACAACCTAGTTGACAAGTGGCAGTTACATTCCACGAAATGTCAAAAACAGTGGTCACAACCTGTTTATCTTTTAAAAATACTTACCATAGGTATCATATGGATCCACATTAGGGCTAGGCATGTTCCACCACTGGATGGTTGCATCAATACCACCACTGAAACACTGTTCTCCGTTGGAACTAATTGCCAATGACAATACAGGTCCACTATTGGGAGACAGAGAAAAATAAGTTTACTAGTACTGCCTATGGGATAGAAGTGAAAATTTGGCTACTTTCAAAAAACCAATTGGATTGGATCACATACTTAAAAAATTTCAAACTCCAAAGAAACAATTCTGTTAAAACCTTTTTTATGGCTCAACAACTGATACCAACCTCTATTAAAATATTCTTAACAAATTAACTAAAACTATATGAACTCAAGCAATTCAAAGACCACCACCTCATTTCTCAGAAGCAACTACACCTACAAATGGTGAATTTTTACAGTGCATCTATGCCAATCTAATAGCTAGCTATGCTGAAAAAGGTGGTTGTAGCTCTTACTCTCTCACCTCCAACTATTTTCTCATCCTAGTTTAGGAACTGACAGTAACCCATGCCCCAGTAAATGGTTCAGAAAAAATTATCTTAGAAAGAGTACTTCTGGGCCAAGATTAGACTTTTACTGGTTTTAACTTCTTCAACCTGTTTGCTGTGATATCAGACAAGTATAAGCTGTGGCCCAAAGGAAGAAGCAAGTCCACTCCTTTGGACACACTATTAAGATAGGTTTACCTGCATTGTAAAACCATATCCCCAAAATTAGATGCCTGGCTGCTCTGACAGGACATAAGATGTTTACCAGTTGTTTAAGTGCAGATGAGCAAACTAAAATGACGTATTTGAAGATGGTGAAAAGGAAGAGTATTGGCTGAATCCACCTACATATTTGGTAAAGCAAAGAACAAAGCTGGGCTGAGAGGGAATGTTGCTCAAAGCCTGCCTGAGGGGAAAAATAGTAAAATTACTTTGTTACCAGTCTCATTGGAAGTCACAGGGTGGGGATCAGTTCTGTATCAAGACTTCCCCAAACCTTACTTTCTGATATTCAGTAACAAAAGCCCACATAATAGACCAAATTTAGACAGAGACGATTCAATTGTTCTTTGACCCTCAGAGAACACTTTAATCACTTGAAAGAACACTTGTATTTAAACATGAGGACAAATTAGTTACCCAGTCCTAGGGAATAATCTTTTATGCTTCAGCTAATAAGCCTAAAGACATTAGGTTCTATCAAGTAAGTGGCTTAAGGGAAGAAGGAGGGTGGCGATAGCATGTACAGTACAAACTATTCATTTGTTTTCTTTGTTGAGGCCAGGACAAGAAGGGCTATCCACTTCCACACTTAACAAAGAGCTCTTGTGAAGCTTACCTGCTAACTGAATCTTTAGTTATATAAGCAACACACACTCCAACTACTGTGACTGGCTAAGGACTGCACATTTTTGCCTTGCCTTCTTACTGGAAGGAAGCAGAACTTGAAACTTTACTCAGGTATTAATCAACTTTTTGATTACAACCATTATCTCACCAATTTCCAAGTTCCCCCAGCCCTGAAAGGCATATGTATGAATTAATACTCATGCCCTATCTACTACTTTGGCCTATACTGGCAATGAAATTTTCTCATATTCTTGTTCAAGCCCCTAACAAGAATTCAGAGCCCTCCTAGCCACTTGTGTGATGTCCTGATTTTTCACTCACTGAATTCACATTTAATTTTGGGGGTTTTCTCAGCCTGGGATTGGTTTGTGGGTTGTTGTTTGGGGTTTTGTTTTTCTGATGATTGTACTTTTTATTTCTAATTTCTCAGTCCTGTATCTAAAGACAGTAGGTATGACTAATAAATTCTACCTTATTTATTTTCTTCACATACTATATATAAAATCCACAGTCCAAGACATGGGTGTCACTCATTGTCTGTGATTTCATTATCTTCTTTCCATTGCAACTTAACCACATTTGCTATTTCCTATTTTTATGTTGTCATGGACTCTGCAATTCATGACAGGGACTCAGTAGTTAAAACGCGGACGTGTTTTTATAAAATATAATGGACCTTGTCTATACGATGTAAAAATAGAATGTATTTGTGGCTTTCACAATTGTCTTATAAATCCATAAGACAATGACAACATATTTATCAAGCATTAATTATGTCAAACACTTACACGTGGGCCCTAAATGTGTAGATGGGTTCTACATCTAAAGAGGCACTCCTGAAAGAGAAAGGAAAAGTTATTACATGAAATCTCTACTGAAAAACTGTGAGAACAGTTAAGAGTTTAATCAATTTCAAAGGCATTTCAAACACCACCAATGTTTTATAAAAACCCATATACTTGCTTTTTGGCAGGAACCGTTTTCTGCAAATTCCAAAGTTTTAGAGTATGGTCCTCAGAGGCTGTAACCAGCACAGGCTCTACAGGATGAAAAGCTAATGCCCGCACTCCATCAAAATGACTGCGTAGCGTATACTTAGGGTTCCATGTCTTTCGAAAGGCATCTTTATTAGCTGGCAGCTTAAAAAAAAAAAAAAAAAAAAAAAGAGAAGGATTAATTTTATCTTGGGTTTAAAAATACGCATAATATGCATCTCCCTGTATTTTAAGACGACACACTATTTTTGATTCAGCTAATATACATTCAATCTTAAGTTTGCATTTATCTATTGATCCGTAACTCCCTTCTCTAGCATGCAAGGTATGGAATGGATTATAATGCTGAATATACAGACAAGAAGCCTTGATTTTTTTAAAAAACTGGTTTTAATCCTTCTGTGCAATGATACTTTAAATCTTCTTCCCTGAAGGAAGATAAAGGTTTCATTGCTTATGTTGTCTGCACCCAAGGAAGAGATTACAACTGTCAAAAGCTTAATTAAAATGAGCTTCAGGTGCCTAGTGAGCGATCTTCCTCAGATAAGTAACCTGACTGAGAATGACAGGAAACATATATGATTCTTAAATACTTCTACATGTGAAGGCATGTACACAGAAATAGGTAATCAGGATTTCAATACACACTTGTCATGATTTTAAATATAACATTGCATATAAATATTTTTAAAGTCTTTAATGAGTTTTAAATATATTGATGAGACAATAATTTAGTTACTATGTGAAGCAATATACACAAACTTCATATTTATATATTACTAACACCCAATTCATTCTGTTAACCTATAGACTATTAGGCTAAAACACGAAAGTTACAGCTGCTTAATATTAACTCTAAGTAACTCAGAAGAGTTACCAGAAAACCTCAAACTCCTCTAATGACTGCAAGAGACTAATTTAGAGCTTTGAATTACAATTTATATTATGCAGATCCCTAGAGACTACTTAGAGAGCAGATCCTTAGAAGACTGCATCCCATTTGTCCTAAGCTTCCATCATAAGGAGAAGTACATGTGCAGGTACTTCTCTCTTCCCCTCAAGTAATTATAAAGGGAGTTTACAAAACTGACTTTAGTTAGATGACCAAAATTAACAAACTAAGAATGAATGGAAACTAATCCCATCCTCTGCCTTACACACTAACTATTCACCATGTAATTGTTGAAGCATGTTTCTCAGCTGTGGCGCAAATTCTCTCAGTATCCCATGATATTTTCAGCAACATTATTAAGAGAGTAAAATCGCCCATAGCTAATAAAATATTAGTACTTTGTATCTGTCAGGACCGAAAAGATCTGTATCCTGGACTGAATTACCATTACTCATTCGAACTAAATTTGATTCTATCCAATCAAAATAAATAGAAAGGGTCAGACAATGAAATTTACTGTTCTGAGTTACAGATATGCAGACATTTGCTTTTCCCTTATACTAATGTAAATTTCAGACCTAAATGCAAACTATGCCAAATTCAGATCAAGCAACTGAAACTTGTTATATATAGCATTGTAACCTGGATTTTTTATATTTTTTACCATCCAACAATACATATAATAACAAAACATTTTGTTTCCAATCTTCCCACTTCAGAGGATACTGAATACTGCAATATTTTTATAATTTATTTAGCACTACACTGCATGTTACATACAAACTTCCTGAAAAGAATCATCTGAGTTTCCAGGAGCAGAGTGGAATTCTGGAGTTCTGCATTAAAACTGATAAATGTCAGCCCTAACTGTGTATTTCTTCACCTCCCTGAATCTAAAGTGGGTAAGAGAAGGAAACAAACAAACAAAAAACCCAAAACCAAAACAAAGGTATTTTTCTAGCAGAGTCCCTCGATATTTTTAATCCTCATTATGTATTCATCCTCCTGCCTAACTCATGTTGCCTCATGCACTTGTGGTGATCTGGGGCTTAGAGAAATTAAAGCCAAACATTTGAAATAGCAATGGCTTATTTCAGCATGTTCTTAAGTCCCAGATTAGTCAGAAGACCTTGATTCTTTGAGTGCAACATGCATCCACATCACACTGATTTCTATTACAGTTGTGATTAAGTCATTCAAGAAAACCAGGACTGATTACAGTGGACCTTAGTTTTCAAAAAAGAGGAAGAGAATTCATTAAATCTTTTTTCTGAAAATGGTTGTTGCAATGGTAATTTCATTCTCCGCAGTTCAGAGGAATCTGCTAAAATGCAATGTACAGAATTTACAGAAGTTACAAAAAACAATGTACATTTAAGTACAGCTTTAAAGCCTGTATTTTTTAACAGACTTGAACATCTTTGTTCTTTCAGAAGACACCACGCACATCTTCCTAGAAATCTAGTTATATATAAGCTGATTTTCTCTTGCTTATTTTCCCCCATGTTTCCAATGAATCTCAACATCCTTACTGTAAGTAAAAAAACATACTGTAAAGGAATAATAACCGACACACCTTTAAAAGAGATCCTTGCAGCCTCTAAGACAAAAAGCTAACCAGTAGTACATTAAAAAAGTCCAAACAAAACAACACACCTCAGAAAAAGAGTCCTGGACTTGGAAAAGGGATTTGCTGATTACAGTGGATAAATGTGAGATACAAAATCAGCCAGAAGTATAATGGGAAAGTAGTAAAACATGACACTGTATACCAGTGTTCTGAAGTGTGACATCTCAAAAGCCTCTCAAAACAAAAGGCATGGATACACTGTCCCATGTAGTCAATGTTCTATTGTAAATGCCAAAATACAGACAGAAGACAGACTATGGAACCACACTGCTTCACTAGGTCCTTCTCCCTTTTTCCCTGAACTTTGATGGACTTTACTATATAGGATCATGAGGGATCAGCTGAATCCTTGACCTTAGTCCCCTGCCAGCAAACAGGCACAGAACAGATGCTTAGAATAGCAGGTCTACCAAACAAGTTCCCCTGCCCAAAACCACCAACCACCACCCAAACAAAAACTCTGTCTAGGTCAGGAGACACCAAACGCTTTACATGTCCTAAAAAAGCTTAACCATAGAATCTCCTTAAATTTAGAGCAAAATGAACAAAATACAAACTATACAACACAAGAAATTGCTACGCAGATTAGAGAAGGATTGAAAACACAGGCCTTATAATACTTCCTGAATCTAACCTAATAAAAATCCCTTTTTGCCTTCATTTTGTTTGTCTGTATGGGAATACAGGCAAGCAACCTATCTCTTCTGCCTTAGAAACCACTAGCAAATCAGACTGAAAGAAACTACACCTAAGCTAATCAAAGGAAAAAACTAAAAAAGTCCCCAGGGAAGGAAGTTCTTCCTTCCTCTGCAGTCAACAGAAAAGCAATAATTAGTAACTGCAGTCAGTGTCTTTAAATGTTTTAATGTTATTTTTTTCTTGATAATGTTCTCTTGATTGAAGATTTCCAAATTTAGATGCTCTGCTAAATGAGGACTTTCCATTTTGCAGCCCATCCTACAACAGGAAAACAACCATGATCCTGTGCAACTATGGAATCCAAGAATACACAAATAGGAACATTTGATTTGGTAACAGTATCACTCCCTCAGCATACAAACAACTACATACACTGAGGTAAATACAAGGAACAAGATACCAAAAAAGACACTACTTGCAATGACTGTACTGTATTACAATGACTAGTCTTAGGGACAACTTGTGCTCTAAATCATTTATACATAGAAAAATTTTCAGATATCATTCATAAGGTATAAAACTTCATCTCCATCTTGTCCACGTATCCTCTTTTTAAAATACCACACTCATCAAGGAGCGCTACATGAAAGATAGTGGAATCCTGTTATGTCTTTATTTATTTATGCACTGCAATGGCTCACACAAGCTATGTGAAGGGCATGAACCTACTGGGAGCAAAATGCAAGAAGTGGGAATATTCAAGTGCTTTGGGTTTTTTTTATTTAAACATTAACTTAGCTTAACATTATCTGCTTATTGGAGATTTACTGAAAAAGGAGCTGACTTCAGCTAAACTCATAGGGGAGTGAGATTAACATGTTCTACAAGTGCTGTATCACAGGTACAAGGTAAGACATGATCTTACTGCACTGCAGATCCTCAGTTACGTGGAAACAACTTCAGAAATTAAGAACTATCAAGGAATGTTTAACCTGAAGGAACATTGCGATGGAGAACCAATAGCATGTGAATTTCACTCTCTTCAGATCCACAACAGGACAGAGACTACCTTCTTAAATAAAAATTTAAATAAATAAATACTTTCTAGCTGTTATTTGATACTTCAAGTTTATCTTTTCTGACACATGAAGAAGTCAGAAGCCACCATGTGTTTTTCAGATATGCTCCATATATGTTTCTAAGACTTTAAAAGTTAGAGAGGTACCTTACCAACAACAATAATAAAACTGCCCCAATCACAACCTAAAACCACAAGACACTTTAAATATAATACAATATATGAGACTTACCTGAACATTTCCCTAACCAGCCATCAAATGTTACTAGCCAATGAAATAGTCACATAAACACTCTTGGGCTAATGAATATGGTTAGAGGAATGTCAGAACACTCTGGCTTGTAATAAAAATGCACCCTAAAAGCTTATATCTGAAGTATACTACTATATGTAGCCTATACTGTTAACACTACATAAACACAAAGGGGAGAGCAAAGAAATAGTATCAATATTTGTGTTTTATACCACATCATCTCAATACTCCATATCAGTATACAATTTGCCTTTTTTGTTCAAGCAAATTCATGTTAAGATGTCATGTTAAGTAGAAAACAAACAAGTCATCTCACTTAATTTTCATTACCCAAATTACTTAGCCCATTCACAAGGTGTCCCTCCTCCTCCCAAGCAACAGTTTTTCCTAAAGAAACCCCTGTTCTTTGCATCCGTTACATTCAGGGTGGGGGAGAGGGGACCGAACTATTATTATAGGATAAGGATTTTAAAGTAAAAAGTATAAAGTATATAGTACAAAGGATTTTAAAATAAAATTGCACTTACATCATAACTATAGTCTGCATCATTTGTTACTGTCAAGTCTGCAAGGTCTCCAAGGCCCAGTACACTTAACAACACATCATCAGAACCCATAATAAATGACTTGCCTCCTCCAGGTGGAAACGTTATTGGCTCAGCTACAAAGAACAAAACATTTTCTTTAAGTCTCAATGTGGTAATTCAAACTGATGAAAAAGTGCATTGTTCATCACTTAAAAGAAAGGCAGAAAGTTGTATGCACTACATATTGCCCCAACTAAAAAAAAAAGAGCATGAAGACACACACACATGTGCAAACACACACACATATATTTTAAATACACAATTCTTGCATCATGCTTTGTCATTTGATTTTGACTTTCAACAAGTAACTCGACTGACATCACTTCATATTGCAATATCAAGTGTACATCCCGGGTGTCCAAATTCTCAGCTGAATACTTCATTCACTGCACCATGCTACCTGCAGATAACTCTCTGCTTTATACTAGTCAAATATCTCTACTTGCATGTGTAAGTATTTTTTCTCTCTCAGGCTAAAGGCCTCCTGTAAAACATCTCTTCTACTTAGAAATTTTCAGATGATTAAAAAAATTAAAACATCTGTTATTCATGAATTCCCTCTCTCACTTTCTCAGCATGATTCTTGATTCTAATTTAGAATACACTCAACTGGTATTTATCTTATCTATCTGTGCCTTCCCCAAATTAACATTCATTCAGAATTCACATATGAATAATAAACTTTCAAATATGCACCCGTATTCTTTACACTCCAACAATTCTGTATATGTTCTTCTACCCACAAATACCAGTTTAGCAGTAAGGAATAGGAATCAAGGCTTAAAAATTGTAGCACTTTAGCATATTTTAGAATCCGCTTTTACTTATCAGTATTCCTTTCTGTGCAAAAATTGGGACACTTGTTAGAAGTACTTAAACTTCAGCTAAGTGTAAACTTTAGTTAATTGCAAACATTTGCAAAATATGTTTGATTTTTAAAGATGTCAAATATGATTTAACTTAACACTTGGATTTCACTGATTTGGCAGAGAAAGTTATGGTCTCACTTTAATGCCAACCCTGGTTTCTAAACCTCTCAGAAAACCCTTGAAAATCAGAGAAAACGGAAGTTCTGGATCTGAAAAACATCTATATCCTGGGTTTTGTCTTACAAAAATAGTTCCAAACAAGACGACTAATAATTAACACATTCCTGTTTTGAACATGCATCTTTACTATTTTATATCACCACTGTCTGAGTGGTAACCTTGTTATGTTCCATTCCAGATGAAGAAAAGTAACCAAGACCACATGTTACAGTTGTCTAGCATCATTGTTATGGCTATGCAAAGAGGAGTCAGACCAGCTAGATCAAAAAAAATCACTTCCAGATGTAAAGAAGTTCTAATGCTTGAGAACTACTGTACCATTAAAAAATATAATCTTCTTAGCATACAGCTGTGAGAATCTAAAAAAAATAAATCAAAAAATCACATATGTAAGAATAAAGACTGCTGTTCCTACATTTACATAAAAAAAGCAAATAGTATTCCTACCATGCACAACCACCTCTTTTTAAAACATTTACAATCCATACAAACGTCTTAAACTATCAGAATGCTACATTAACTTAACAGTTCAAAATAGCTTACTATGCCCTTGTATGAATATATTTCATTTCCATTAATATTTTACTAAAACTCTCCATTTGACAGTCTACTCCAAACCACTCATATTTCAGAAAAAAACATGTTCCTAGAAAACACCTAGTTATTTCTTCTCAGGTTTTGGGCTTTTTTGGGGGGGATGAGAGCATATTCAGTCATCCATACTTATAAGACAAAATTTTCTCAGGGCTTATTTCTTACTGGAAGTGTCTGAGTTGAGTATAGAAGGAGATACAAAATACTTTACATGAAGCAAGAAATAAAATAACATCACAAACATTCTCTGGGTGAACCAGAAAAAAAAAAAAAAAAAAAAAGGCTATAAAAGAAATAAAGGGGAGTTTTAGGATTTTTTACTGTTGTTTGTTTTTATCGTTGGTTGGTTGGTTTTGTGCTTTGGGTTTGTGTCCCCCCCGCTTCCCTTCTTCTTGACTCCCACAGGAAGACTCCAATATTTTTATCTGGAGTATCCAAAACTGGCTACCTTCTACTGTCTTGACAGGGTCCCAGCATCTGAAACACAAGAATTCGCTTACAAGTCAAACCTCCCAAGTCATTACAGACCGGAGCTGCTGATCACCTGGGGAAAGGAGGCTCCTATTCGATCTTTAGGACAGGCCCCCGAAGTTTAAGCCCTGAACTTATCATACTAATTCTTTGTGAAATTAACGTAATTTGTCCTTAACAGATCAACTTTCATATGAAAGCATAAAATGAAGAACAACCACTGGAAAACACTACCACATTAAGAGTCTGTATCATAGATCTATTATTTAAATCTTTATAATATAGATCTTTATTTGCATCAGAGATTAATATCCCATTATTTAAAGCTTCAAAATTAATACTATCTGAAATTTAGAAGCATATTTCTCTGTACTAAATGTGTCAGTATGTACATATAACACGTTGTATAACTGTATTTTAATTTATTTGCACATTTTACTATCTTAAAACATGACATATTTAAAGAAGTTTAAAAAATGTTTGCAAGCTGTTTTTATAAAAAGGCAGAGAAGTTATAACATCATGCATCTTTCATTGTGTAGCTACTAAAAATAAAGACCCACAACTCTGCATATCAAAACCAATGCATCAATAAATATATGTGAATGATAAATAAGTTATTGAATACTTTTAATCTTTAAAAAAAATCCAAGTATTTTCCTAACACGCACTACAGTATTATCCTAATAGCCTTCTGTATGTTTAACTGAGTCTGCAATCTATAAATATAAAGAAAGAATATATGTAATAGTAACAAGTTTCTTTGTAGGTGAAAAAAATGCTATTACTAAACATTTGCTTGGCCAATCCTAAACAGTACTTTCTTCCCTCAAGTTCCTGATAACATATATAATTAAATCAAAATCAAGCAATAGTATTTGTACAGACTGGAACTGCTTTAACCTCCAACTGGATACGTATGATTATATAAGCTGTTGTTGTCTATTATACAATAGGGACTTCTTAATCTTGTTTTCCAGAAAGTTAATGCATGGTACACCAAAAGTAGCTGTTAATGCCTGAGTAATTAGCTGTTACTGCTATTTTTTCACAGAATCATAGAACACCAGGTTGGAAGGGACTTCAAGGATCATTTGGTCCAACCGTTCTCAGCAAAAGCAGTGTCTGGATGACATGGCCCAGCATCTTTTTGTCAATCTATAGACTGACACCACCCAATCTACAGATACTAAAGAAGAAAAACAACCCATGAAAATAGTAATTCTGTGTAAAATACACTGGATAGAGAATCATGCTGCAGTTGTTTATGTTTCTGAAAGTCATGCAATACAGTGAAATGGAACCCCCAATTTCTTACGGCCAAAACTGTAATTTATATGTAATTGTAATTTATATGTAATTATAGCATAACAATTTTTTCATCATACTTATCCAGGTATTTGTGGGGAAAAAAAAACCCCAACCATATCCAACAAAACCCCAAATCCATAACAAACCAAACCCTGCACCTTTAGAGGTTTAAAAGCTACATTCCCAGCCAGTTAGGACCATTGTTTACTGCCCTCCCAGAACTACCTCCTCTATCAAGGAAAAAAAAGAAGAAAAAAAGAAAGTGAGCTTAGTAAAACTTTGTTCTCTATATGAAAACAGAATTGTTAACCACCATCTCAGAACTGTAACACTTCAGAATGCAGCACAAACCTTACGTACAGCCACAAGAACATTATGGCTTGGTAACATTCATCAGCATAGGCTAGTGTGTCCCACCTAGAAAGCCTAAAGTTGTCTGCAAAAACCTCAGCTTTCAAAACACAGTGGAATAAACAGCTGAGCAAAATCTGTATTTTATGATAAGCAAGTGTTTGGCCTTGTTAACAAAAGACAGACCTAGAAGCAATTCAAAGGCAACACTTGTCTGCTTGCAGCTTTGCACCATACAGTACACACAAAAACTCAAAAAGGCACGTAGTATTCAGAGCAGAATTTCTGATCAAACATCAAAATGTACACTCTAATATTCAGTTTTAAATGTTATGCAGAAACCAAAATTAGCAGATATGATAAAAATATACTGCTACTCTTAATGAATAAAGCCCAAACTACACTGATAAGCTGAAAACATATGAACACATTAAATACCATGAGAATGTAATCCTGAAGGCATCATTTATTTGAAAATAGTGTGGATAGTCTTTATTTGAAGTGCAGCGGAGTGTTTGTGCTACAGGAACCAGGCAATAAAAGTTAGTCCCTATCAAATTTATCATTGATCTCTTCATGAAGATTGTTTTGTCCAATGATTTTAAATTTAATGTCTCTAACAGAGAAAACAGCTATCTGGCCTGTCCTTGAATGTCTGTGTACTTCTTATGGCCTAAGAAAAATAGCCCAAGACAGACTGAGGGAACTGTAACTGTAGCTTCACGTGCCCTTACTTAATACCTTAACAAGGCTAAAAGGCAACCTAAACCACTAAACATAAATACAATCTAAATGTATGTCTGCAAGTTTTAGCAAGTGCATGACCAGTAGGTTTTTCAATTGCACTCCACAAGTAAATTTGATACTGGTTCATCTTTTAGACAAAGATGAAAAGGGAGGCAGTAAAAGGAGGGAAGACAAACACTTTTGTAAAATAATAGTTTGGAAGAGCAACAAAAAAACCTCCATGCAAAATTTCTATTTTTCTGCTTGCCTGGCGACAGGCATCTGCGGGGCAGGGGTGAAGGAAGAACGGGAGAACCAACATATTACCAGGATCATTAATAACACAAATTCTTTCCACTTCTGGTATAGCTGATGCTATGCCAGGGCTTATGGGTCAAAGATCATCATAAAGTAGCCAAATCTGAATTCAGCTAAGTATTTTGAATGAATGTGTTCCAAGTAGAGCCCAGAATTTAGATAATGGTATTCTAATCTCAAAGTTAATAGAAGAAAATCATTCCCTCAAAACAAAAAACTTAAACCTGAATACAAGATTTTGGACTATTTAGAATATAGTTTGCCACTAACTTCCATTGCCTAAAATAATCTGAAATTGAAACCAATACTTCATAAAGAAATAGTGTCTTCGTATACTTGTGTATACAGACCAAGAGAATTTTTGAAGAGAATATTAAACTGGAGAGACTAATTTGTCTCATAACTTACATAACCTCTTTTAAATTTCATTTTAAAATGCAACCTGTGTATCAAATGTCAATACTCACCTTCTTTCCCCTTTATAACACCCTATTTGTAAAGGTTTTGCGAACAGGGAAGGTCTACAAACAGGGATTTAAATAGCGAATATTTTCAAAACACACTGCTGTACATGAAGTTGTTTAAAAATACTTATGAAAAAATGGTGAGTTACAATAAGCCACAGAAACTGAAGCCACATTCTCATAGAACCATTTGGAAAGAATTGCAAATAAAATAATAATGTGGCAATGGGCAATTGCATTATCAAAGGGACAGTAAATTACAGCGTGTGCTTTCTGAAAGAAATCTCCTGAAATATAATAAGTAGCTGAATTTTTTGTACCTTCCTCTGCTCTTGCACCTTCATGATCAGTCATTCTAGAAGAGGGTGACCTAGATTGATTAATGACTCCTGAAGGGATGTGGGGTATCTCATCATCGCCCAGATCAGCTATCATGTCGTGAAGTTTTGTCCTGTTGACTCCTGTAAATTAACGTTAGCACCAAAGATTCATTTGATTGCTACCGCTTGACTTGACTGAAGTCTAAAAATCCATTAAACTAATTAAACAACAATAATTACTGAAGGGACCTCCTTAAAATAAATACAATGCTTTGGTTTTGTCTTTGCATATTAACAAAATTGATCTTTTGGAAATCAAAAGAAGAAGTTAATACATCGAATCTGAAAACTACATGCAAACAGGTTGAATTCACGGAATCAAAGAATAACTCCCTTGTGTTCTGTAGATCTATTCTACAGTTTGCTGTAGGAGAGAAAAAAAAAGAAATCATCTTACAGCCCTACTAAGAAGTCAAGCCAAATATTAAAACAACATTATTAAATAAAATACATACGAATGAAACATTTGCTAATAATATTACACATCTTTAACTATACTAAACGATTTGACACATAAAAACAGAGTGCAAATAAAAATAAGCTTAAAAATGAGGGAAAAAGTACAGACAACTTATAATGGGGGTGCAACAAACAATTAACTTTCCCTGCTTTTGAATGGTATTTAAATTGTAGAAATTGTTTATTAAACACAAGAGCAAGAATGCTTCCACCACTTCATGGAACTGCAGATGTATATTACCCTTGTTACAAGCATGCCTCTGGAAACAAAGCATACTGAATTATATGTGCATTACATTCATTATGTAGACACTAGCAAACAAGAACAGTATGTTATAATTTTTTTTTTTTTTTTTTAGTAATAAATTCATTCCTGCTTCTACGTTAGGGCTTGCATATCAGAAAGTCAAGCTTCAATCATATAGTGAAATTTCAGTGACAGAATCTCTTGAAAGAAAAAAAATCCACAATGATGCAAGACATAACCAGCTTTCAATTGCTGAAAGAGTCCTTCCTGGGACTGCAGGCACTTCTATTGCAGAACATTTAAAATAAAGTGTTCACTATATTTAAAAGGGCATATTAGAACTTAAAAAAATTTCAAGTATGTCCATTTTTTAGTAAAGTAGGCATTAGGAAACGATTTCTCTGATACTTACTCTGAGGTGACATGCACCATTTTTATTAAAAAGGAAATCCAAACTAAATCAAAAGCCTTTATTCTCAAAAAAGTAAAAAGGTAAACACTAATTACAGATGACTTAACAAAAGCAGAACTATTCATTTAAGCAGTTAAACACTAAAACATACTCTTTCAAATAATATCTGATCAATTCGATTTTTAGATCTTACAGACAAAAACTGGTTAAAATTCATGCGTTCAAAAATAACTATCCATCCATAATTGAATTCTCTGGAAATAATGGGGATAATGGAGAATTCTTTAGAGAGGTATGACAATGGAAAATATTTCTGGAAGTAGAATCATAGCAGAAGAATACCATCCATGCCCCAAGAAGGATGCTATGTAACTATTCTCATTAATACTTGCAGAAAATTTTCATTTTGCTAGATACAGAATCCCTATACTCTTTTTTTTGTGTGTGTGTGCTTTTGATATTGTTCTTTTATAGAACACTTAGTATTCCAGTTAAATCTACGAAGGCTGCTACCCAAAAGTTGTTTGAGAAGAAAAATGGCTTCCAGAATTTTCTCTTGTGCAACAGAACAGACTTCTTGAGTGGTTTCATTTCACTCTCACGTAGAACTGAGTCTAGAAACCTGTGATCTCAGCTAATGAAGTGAGTGTAAAATAATAAAAACAAGGAATGCCCCTTTTGCACCAGCCTTTCTTTTTTTTTTCTTTCCCTAATAGCCACTAGGCTGATAGGATTTCATTTCAAAGATACATTATCTAATTATAGTCAGCAGGTGAAACCTCATAAAAATAGTCATTCTCAAAAAGGCCAGATTTCTACCATACAGACCACAAAGCTTGCTTTTGTCTTTATTTCAGTTGGCCATCAGCCAGCCACCTACAGTGACCAGCAGCAAATACATCCTTAAAGATATTGCAGGGCAATGAATAAATGACATGATAGAAGTCATGGCTGGTACCCTAAGCTGTCTACTTTAATATACCCTTTGCCTCCCAGAAGAAAACCCATCTGTTTTCTCCAAGTCAATATGCATGAACTGTTCAAACATGAATGGAAAATGACTTATAAACTCTTACTCAGACCTAAACCGTAAGCATCTTTTTGAGGTACTTTTACACCAAACCTAAGGGCATGAAAAGTTTTGACTCAGAGCACACTCGGAAGCAGTCCCCCTGCTCTGCTACTCTGAGCCAGCCAGTCAGTTAGTATGTCATTGATTAAGGGACCGTCAGCCTTGCCTTTTAAAGTTCTTCAGTATGTTTAGTCACTTCTTGTCCTTCAGGAATAACCTCAGAACAGCCCTCAATTTATCATACAATACAGAGAGAAATTTCTTTCTTAAGTTCACAAAAGAGCAGCTGCTGTTCCCAACTTCTTTGTATTTCATGCTGAAAAATGACAATATTCAAGATTGACATAAGAAGGCATGGACCTGCTCGAGCGAGTTCAGAGGAGGGCCCTGAAGATGACCAGAGCACTGGGAAGCACCTCTCCTATGAAGACAGGCTGAAAGAGCTGGGCTTGTTTGGCCTGGAGAATAGAAGGCTCCAGGCAGACCTCATAGCAGCCTGCCAGAGGGGCTAACAAGAACGCTGGGGACGGGCTTTTTACAAGGGCATGTAGTGACAAGACAAGGGAGAATGGCTTTGAGCTAAAGAAGGGCAAATTTAGATTAGGTATTAGGAAGAAATTCTTCCCTATGAGGGTGGTGAGGCACTGGCACAGGCTGCCCAGAGAAGTTGTGGATGCCCCATCTCTGGAAGTGCTCAAGGCCAGACTGGATGGGGCTTTGAGCAATCTGGTGTGCTGAAAGCTGCCCCTGCCCATGGCAGGGGGATTCAACTAGATGATCTTTAAGGTCCCTTCCAACCCAAACCATTCTGTGACTCTATGACACTGTGCCATCATCAGAGAGGACTGTGCAGATTTCTCCTTTCAAGTAAGTGCAAGCGTACCTTTAAATAATTGTTGAATTTTTTTAAACGTTACAAAGAGATTTTTAAGGATAAGAATGTGCTGCCTCTGCATAAGCAGGTATGTTCAAGGCACAAGCTAGATGACTGTGTTTTATCCACAAGACTAGAAAAACAATGCAAAAAACCCAGTAAACATGAACCTATCATGAACAAAAGCAAAACACCTACAATCCCATCTCAATCTACCCACCTTCAGAGATCAAAAGCAAAAAAGGTAATTGAATATTCAGTGCTGAAAAGATGTAGTCTGAGAAGGCATAAGCAGATTTGTATTAGCTCTGAGATGTAATAGCCCAAGTCTGAATATAGCACAGGGATCCTTCTATATTAACAGGTCACAGTAATGAAGATGGTAAAATCCAAATAAGTTTTCATGCCTATTAACTATTATACTGTATTTCCAGAAAGCAAGGCTAGCAAAATGAATGGGACGGATACTGTTTTATAAATACAGAACAATTAGACTGAGGTAAAAGAGTAGGAAACTAAGAAATTAGAAAAGTTTCAAGGAAACTAAGGAAAAAGAGTAAAAGGATCTTAATTTTAACAGTGATGTACACGTACAATTTAAGGTGTGAAAGCTACACTTCAAATTGCTGAGAACACGTGCTGACCTGATAGTACGAAATCAGATATGCATCATGTCCACTATTATGTTCTGAAAACATGACAGACTATATTTGAAAAACAGTCATCCCCTGATTTACCTGCCAAAACTGTTCTCACCAAACCTGGGCAAGGAGCTGGCCTTAAATTCAGCGTATTGCTGTAAAAGGTAAGCCTGATTTTACAGAAATCAAACCAACTCCTTACTTATCACAATGAAGTCCAGAATAGGTTGTGGTTGGTTTGTGGGGTTCTTGGTTGGTTTTATTTGTGCTGACAAAAGATGACCTAAATTAAGGTGTTCCACCCAAAACAAAATACATGAATGCAGACTACAGAAGTATCAAAATAGAATGAAAACTACTTCTGCTCACTTATCTCTGTGTATTTGGAATGAAGGGATACCAGGGCTGGGGCTATGAAGACTCCATTATGAAGACAACAGTCTAAATGCAGATTATGGTAGTTACCGGGTACACATCCAAGGAAAGAACCTGTCAGAACGTCTGCCTTATTATGTCCTCGAAGTACTGCAAGAGGTGATAGTCAATGCACATTTATTTGATCTTTTTGATGATATACACTGCCATGCAGATAAACTCTGATATTGCTCAAAATAAAATTCTGACAGAAGTCTGACAATACACTGAAGAGCAAAGTAAGAGATAAATATTCAGAAAGAAGTTCACAAATTATCAGACACGAGAAGCAGGAACAGAGAATGCTTTCAACATAATTTTGAGTCTCGGAATGTTGTAAAAAGCTGAGAAGAAAAAGTCTAGGAATCAAATAAACGTGCTCAACCTTAAATGCATACTTTTACTGTGTGTAAATTCAATTAGCTCAGTAATTTAGAGGCCAAGTTTTAATCAGAAACTATTATCATGAATGTGACCCAAGTGCAGAACCCCACAAACCACCCTGTAAGCCTACAGGAGCTCAGGGTTTCCCAAAGGAGAATTTGAACTTAAACCCCAAAACGCAAAACAGTGACTGACATGACCTCAAAGCACTGTGACACACAGATGTCTCCTAAATACTATTATATAAACATAAGCAGTTTTCAAAATTACTTTAGATGAAGAAATTTTTCCTTTAAATTTTGATAGTGGAATATACATTGTCAAAAGACACTATATATCAAATAATAATTGATGGCCACCATGTCACGCCATTCATGGTACAAAACTTAACATTACACTGTTTGCCGCAACTGCGGGAAAGTGGACAGGAAGGAAAATTTTGACTAATGTTGCAAAGTTTTAAATTTTGCAACAAGACACTTCAGACAGAATAATTACTATTTATTTAAAAATCATTTGTCACAACGAATTCAACTGGCAAGGTACACCATTAAAATGCTCATTTTTGACAAAGTACTTATTTCTGATTAGTGAGAATTATGCTCCTCTTCTGGAATTTTAAGATTTAGAGATGGAAAACCAAAAATATGACAGAAAAACGAAAAGGTGATAGAAATTCTTGACTGCATAGCAGCCAAGGAAACAAGAAGTGCAGGAAAGAGAAATCCTTTCTATGCAAGCCAATACCACTACAAGAAGTTTGGAGGCCTAAGAATAGTTTTTCATACAATTTATAATTCTAAAACAACACTACTTCTCCCCGTTTTACAGATTCTTTTACCTTGCACAAGCCAGAAGTAGGAACTGTGTGGTGGGGTGGGTAAGAACAGACAATCAAAAATTCACTTTCAAGAACTTTCTGTATACAATAACCTAAAGACAATTCTTGAGAGAGAACTGCAAAAATCCCCTAAATAATTACTTTTTTTCCTCCCAGGACTCAAAACATGTGCTCTTATTTTGCAGCAATTGTGCTTTCAAAAGTCTAAAATGTGAAGTATAATAAGAAAATTTCACATAAAATGAGTCCGTTTTAGTATTAAAAGGAAGCTTCTAACACTAAAAAATACTTTGTGTGAATTTGGTGCTGATTTACATGCTAAATGAGGATACTCAAAAACTAGGTGAAAATCCTTACTTCAAAATCCTTCTATTTGTCTGTGTGCATGTGTATGTGTGTGTACGTGCAAGTCATGTAAAATTGCTGAAAGAACAATCAACATGCGCTGATTTTTAATGTTAGATGTTACAAAGTAAATTCAAATCTTAATTACAGAATTCTTCATGAAGTGTTATATACTAATTATCATTTAATATAGTTAGTACATATTCACAAAATTCTTCAAATCAAGAAAAAAATATTTTTACTAAATATCACCAGAAACTGCCATAATATACTTCCAAAATAAACCCACCACAATTAAGGGAGCTTCTCTAGAGTGACACTGATTTACTAACACTTTGCCCACTAAAAGCTTGGTATAGTTAATAACATAAGTTACAAAAGCATTTTTACCAGATACTTCAATATTGAAGTTTGGTTTAACTTACATAGTTCAAACAGGTCAACTGGTATCGAAACTCAAAGAGTAGAGGGATTTCAACCAAAATGTGGTAACTGCACAGAAGTGAAGGGCACCATAAAATAAAGATTATATCCTAAACGAACACACAAAAAACGTTCATATTTACATTACAGGCATTTTTTTAATTCTCAATGCCTTAGACTGTAAAAATAACGACAAGCCCGAAAACAGCAGTTATAGCTTGACTCAAGCTATGGTAAAAAATAACCAAACCAACAACCCCCTCAACAGTACCACAGTATCATACTTAAAAGAAGCAGATAGAGTAGGAACATCCTCAAAATGCAAGTTGTTCATTATTTTTACTCTCGTATTTCAAAGCATTTAGCTCTCTCGACCTATTTAACCTTAAAATTTTCATGTGTTTTCAACATTTCTCATCTAGGAAATGGCTGTCCAAAGTTTTGATATATTCACATTCAGCAGGTAGAAAGTTAAAGTTGGTTGCCCCCGTTACAGAAGATGATGCTTAACGAAAAAAACAAAAACAAAACAAAAAACAACTTGTGGGGGAAAAAAAAAAAAAGTCTTCTACATACATAGGCAAAAAAGCATTGCATTACAAGATTCAGAATCTGCACTTACTCTTTACCCCTTTCTTCCCCTTTCGTTCCTTCTTGTACTGTTCCTTCAGTTTACTTATTAGTCCCTGGTCTACATCCCAAACCTCAGCAGTTGGGGACAGGTCATCTTTGTCTACATGCAGCATATTATTAAAAGAAAAAAAATCAGCAATTGGCAATGCAAGCTGTTGGCGATTTACTATCATAGCTGTATAAGAGCATTAATAAAAGTTCTTAATAAATCTTTACTTTAAAGGTGCAGTCTCAGTTTTAAGTTTACAAAATACTGTCTCATTTCATACAGTATTCCAAAGCACTGTATAATATCAGTTACATATTTGAAAATCGTATGTTAATTTGTTACTAAGCAGCAAACAAATTAAGCTTCATAAGTAACTGTTTATGTTAGCTACTTCAAAATACACAAAAATTCATTGGTGTTCAGAAACGATTACTGCATCTTTAGAAAGACAGTGTTAAGAAATTATTCAGCCAGTGTTGAATAAGCAAATAAAAGTATTCATGCTATATCTCATGAAAACGCAAGCTGAGTAAGTCAGTGCCAGTTTATTCATGAAGACCACCATGCATCCTTTCACACTCACTCTACATGCACAAGAAAGAAACTTTGGTCCTACATATAACCAGAGAAACTAATCTATAAATACAGTTTCACACATAAAGATGAAGTAATTCGCACAGGTGAATAAACTGACATCCCACTGCATTCCAGCAATTAAATTATAATTAGCAGAAATACAACATTCCACAGCAGTTTCAGAAGACTTGTCTTTTTCCATTTGACGAATATTGCAGAGTTAAATATTCTCCAAGAAAAGATGAGTCTCCACTTTTCTAAACTATCCATCTCCAACATTTCTGGAAACGGAATTAATAAAAGAATAAACCTGTTTCTAAGGTAAATGTAACATCTGCAGAAGCACTTTTGCTGTAGCCAACTAGGCAGCAACCAAACTTGGTTTTGTGCCAATTAAGCTTACGCTCATAAATTCTTTAGGCATAAAAAAACCCCACCCAAACCAAAAACCTCAGTTCATCAGTTCCCGACTTCCAATCATACCTACAATGTCAATGTTTCCATAAAAGAGCCACTTTTGAAGTTATAAACATTACAGTCATAAAAGTGCATGGGAGGAGGCATACACAGCAGAAACAAAGAAGCATGCATTTAGGATGCAAACCGGTAGGAGTTATTCCAAGTACATGTTTCATGACAAAACATGACAAGTAAGAAGATATCCTAGGATACTGATGCATCTACCATCATTCAAATAGGGCTGATCAATGCCAAGGAGAAAGAATCTTGATCAAAGAGATGGAACATAAGAACGGCAAGGGCGGCAAAGGCATGAAACGGGCAGCTTAATGGTGGCAAAGTCCCATGAGCTGTCCACAAAGAACTGTTGAGAGGGGAATGGAACAATGACATCCTACACCAAACTACAGCTACAACTACCAAATCACAAACACAAAGACCTCAATCTTTATGATTGCAGGGCTAAAACATTGACAGAGAATAGTGATTAGTCAGAATATACAAAAGGCACAGGAAGGTAAGTCAGAGCCCAACCAAAAGAGGAAGGAAATTACTAAAAACAAAACAAAACAGCAAAAAAACACACACCACCACCCCCCCCCAAAAAAAAAAAAAAAAATCCCCACAACCTAAAACCCAAGGAAAGGAAATTCAGTTAAGAACAAATTAAAATAGTAATAAAAAAAATATCCAAAGCAATGTTAATAGAAGAAAAATAATCCGCTAGGTTGCAGCATTGCAGAGAAGAATTGGGGAACAAAACTAAACCAGAAGCTGACCATACATAACAGCAATGTAATAGTGCTGTTAAACAAACAAAACCCACCTCAAAACAACCCCAAAGCCACAACAAAACTGTCTGGCATATTTTTAAAGATGTGGCATATTAGTGTATTGAAACAGGAGTAGTCCAAATAATTCAGTGGACAATTTTGGTGATGACAAAACTGAAGGAACATGTCCAGTCTGTGTTCCACACCAAAAGTTTAGAAAATGTCCGCAGACCGCAAAACAAACAGGGCATTAAATATCAAGACAAAGAATTTGAAGGAACTGTGCTCATTCAGTCAACAGAAAACAGGAAAGATGTAAGCTTGCAAACATAAATACTGAAAAACAATAATATCGGCTGCTGAAATGTAGGTTGTAAATAGAAAACTAGATAAAACACTGATTAACCAGAGGGGCTGTGAAATCAATTTCAATGAAGATTTCTAGGAAATCTAAAGCCAGCAGTGTGTTTCAGGTATGCCTAGATATACTTAGCTATTTCAAAACAGAGCCATAAGACCACCTCCATTAACTAACCCCTAGTTATGAACTTCCTCAAATTGCCTATAGCGTTTACAGCCCACACTATATTGACATCAGGACAGTGCAGAGGATCTGGGATATCCACTAGCCAACAGTACTTAGTGGAAAAAGGATTTATTTTGTTTTTTAAGATGCCCCCCAGAGTTCTGGGCACAGTCATTCTTTGAGTCTTGGTCTATCTGTAAACAGAACATTTTGTCTTTCATGAAGAGGAGAAACTCAGTGATGAACACACAGTCATCGAAATCTTAAGCAGAATAAAAAGATTATATAATACACAGCATCTGTAATATGTAACAATATGTATTTATTCCTGTTTGCTTAAGCAAGAACAAGTTCTACATATGTCTTTTTCTTGATGATACTATATCACAAGGCATTAATAAATTCATTAATCTAAAAAGGTACATTCATTTTTTTGTGTGCTGCGTACTTTAATCCTTTATTTAACACTGTTTGAATTTGCTCATTTTTCACTATTTTGAAGACAAGCTGTTCTTAAGTAAAACATGTCGCATGACAGGATGCTTTAAATCACAATGTTTGAAAATATTTTAAGACTCAAAGTACATTAAATAAGGCATCTACGAAAAGAGAATGTGTTTGTAAAAAGTGGTATTACAGGAAGGCAAAACCAAGCAACCCAAACTTCCACACTCAGTGGCTGGTTTGCAAAAGTCTCCACTAGAAAAATGTAACTATCAAATTTGGCAACGAAACATTTTCGTGTATCTGAAGTTAGACCTATAGATAATACTTTGATGACTAAGTACTGGCAGCAATAATAAAGCAAGACTAGACAGTAAGTCTAGAGGCTAAACACCAGAAGTTTGGTTTCCAGATACTAAATAAAAGCATTATAAAGAAATGCACATGTAAATATTTACATTTTTTCAGAGAGCTTAAAACTTTGCAAGAGTAAAAAGTGATAGAAGGATGCCAATGACAGGAAAACTAAAACAGAAAATTAAAAAAATGCTAAGAAAACAGACCAGAACATCTACTTACATTATGAAGAAAAGTATGAATTTTGACTGAAATACTAAAGTTGAAGTTCTCCCTCAAAAATAAATGAATAAACGGATGGAGATCTCAAGTTTCAAAGAGCTCAAAATAATGTGACAGGCTAAAATAAATTGGTTTAGGCAAAGTATTGTTTTATTTTAGAAGGTGTTTCAGTGGGACAATACTTGTAATATTATTTTTGATAGGTAATAAAGAAGCATTGTCTTGAAATATTTCAAATTTACACACTGATCTTTAAATAAGTGACACTTAACCCCAAGATTGGATAGATTATACCCTCGAACATCCATTTAAGGAAAAAGCAGCTGTACTGAAATCAGTGACATATCATGAAAGAAGCATTGCTACTACAGTTGGGAGTACGTCTTCTGACTCGTTATTTAAACAGTAAGTTAGTTCAAATTATACAACAAATTCATTAATATTATCTTCAAATGGCAAAACTTTGAACACATGCTATTAAAGATGAAAGCAGGTTTATGTTTATTTCCTCCTCCCCACTTCCTTGCCTCAGACACAAGTGTTTTGGTAACAATGGAATTACTGCCGTTAAACCAGCAGTCACAAACAAAGCTATCACTAAGTGTGTACAAGCTCCTAAAACGCCCTGACTCACTTCTGCTATGGGTTCACTTAAATGGTAATAAAAGACATTCAAACTGCTCTCTGAAAAGTGTGGTGGGTCACTTTGATTTTTAAAAAACATTTTTTGATTTGAAGTTTGGGACAGCAACCAAGCTGCTCAAAAACAAGTTTGAAAAAATGTAACTTGCAAAGTCAGCACTGCAAATAAAACAGAATCCCCCCATTCTGGGTAACTACCTGAGAAGATGACAGAGATAGAAAGTAATCTTGGAAAGGAATGACTTGTTATATCAACGACAAGCTAGTTCAGTAAGTTTCAGCAGTCTGCTCTCAAAAAATGGATAAATCTTTGACTGCATGAATTATAGTATCAAGCTGTCTTTCCTTCTACATAGAATAGTGGTAAGACTGATGCTAGACCCAGAACTTTCTGCATTACTACACATTTGAAAGGATGTTGCAAGCAAAGTCAAAACCTTGGCTTCAGGGCCTATGAGACCTCTTCTACCAAGAGATTTGTCTGTTTGGCTAAATAAGAAGATGATCAGGAAACCAATCAAGTAACATTACCTTCAAAAGGGGAATGACAGCAAGAAACTAAAATGCTTCTAAAATTGGATAAGTATTACCAAAGCTAAAAGTAACAGTTACTTCACCTTCATCTTCCAACTAGAAATAAGACTGAGTTTTAAAAATAAAGGTGACTAGCCCTTTGATACTAATTTCCAAGAAGGAATGCTTTCTAATCCCTGATATCTTCAAAATCAAGACTGGATGATTCTCCTGGAAGATGTGCCAGTATTCTGATTCCTGTAAGTCTTTATATTCTCTTTGCTCACCGAAGTGTTTATCCAAGCATGACAAATTCATTGTCTCAATGACAGAATGGTCAAGATGATCTAGTGACATTTTTTGGCCTTACAACGAAAGACTTAAGAGTATGCAACCACAAAATTGCTTGTACCACCATTCAGCTGGTCAATTTCCCATTTCAAGGCAGACATGAATTACTTGGTTCATTATTCTTTTTCCTACGCAAATTCTCTCCCTCTTTCAATTTCTTCTTTTGAAACACACAGGCTCCAGGAGTTTCTGACTTGGCATAGTTTGTTTCACATCAAATTATTGACCTACTTACTTTTATTACCTACACTAAAATAAAGTTATGCCAGTACAATAGTATTTTTGATTCTACTAATGTAAGCCACATTAGCAATAACAACTAAAAATCTCAGCCAGAAAAACTAAATATACCAATTGACCATTTTTACAAGTACACTGAAGAAATCCATTTAACTTGAGCACCGAAAATTTAAAGCTCTTGATTACAAAAAAGTACGGAAAGAAGAATACAGATATGAAAGCACATTTAATTCAGGTATAAAAATATTCTGAATCCTAGCTTTTCTTATTCAGGAAATAAAATATTCTCCTATTTTAATTTTGGAATCAAGACCAAAACCTGAAACAAATGTAACTAGAACTGTATTTGTGGCAACTACAACAGCACATATACATATGCATAGACACAAAAATTTCAGCATCTGGTATACTACTAAGCAGCAGCATTTGATCATCACAATCATCCACACATCCATACCATCTTAGTAGGTATTGCAACTCTTGTGTACTATCATGAACAAGTATTCCTTTGTTTCTAAATGCTTCTATTAGCATCTTACCCCACTCTGTTCCATCTCCTGAACTTCGAGCTTCTCCAGCTCCCTCACCATCTTCAGCTGTCACTAAAAAATCAAATTCTTTCAAAGCTTCTTCAGTATCAGGGTCATCTGTAAGGTCAGCAGCTAAACCTTCATTACCAATCTGCAAGCAGATAAACATTTTTCTGCATTTGAATCATGAACAGATTTTCTACTCAAATATTTAGAAGCGATACTGATTACTCTCCTTGAGTACCTAGTTGCAAGGGAAAACACTTTTCAACATGAAATGCAGAAAAATATACTTATAGTCAGATCTAGAGCTGCTTATTAGGGGAAAAAAAAAACCAAAAAACAAACAAAAAAAAAAACTCAACCAAAAACCAACCACCCCCCCAAAAATAAAAAAAAACCCAAAAAAACCCAAACAGTGCAGTCCAGTGATCATTAGGAAATAAAAAGAACACTGACACTAGGTTTAGCAAAAAAACAATCCCATACATCCCAATCTTCCCTTTTTATTTAAGAGCTATCAAATAGAAGAAGTCGGTTTTTTCTCTTGCAACATCAACAGCTTTGCAGAGAACCTTTACATACAAACTGTGTTTTTTACTGGTCCAGAAGCCTTTTTTCCTTTTTGCTTTCCAGTTCTCTCTCAGTGTTAACCGTAAGCTTGCAAAATACATTTTCTTCTGAAAAGTGTCTTTTTACTAGTTCTACCACACCTTCACCTTAAACAAAACAAACCACTCCCTATCAAGGCATCAGGGAAAAGTTTTCTCTCATTCTGCAGGTCAAAAAATTTCCACATGGGGTTATGTTTCTATAACTTGGACAATATTCTTATCCTTTTGCAGAAAAAGACGATTTTAACAAATATATCTATAAATGATGCTTCTATTTTCTATTAAAAAACCAAGCTTTGTCAACAATTTAGAAAAAAAAAAATGTAATGCCTTCGTATCTGCTTGGAGATTTACTTATTAAATAATCTTTTTATCATATGATCTACTGCCTTGGTACAAAAAAGATTCCACTGATTGGTTGCTTAATCTGTTTACCAAAAGTACAAGTTAATACCAAAGGTATGGTGGAAAACCCTTCCTGACAAGTCAAGTTCGGAGATTAAGACTTGTGTCAAGACAAGCTAATGCTGCTATTTAGGAAAACTGAATGCAGCCAGAGGGGTCATCATGCTACAGAATACTCTACTGAGCAAAAAGTAATAAAACTGCAATTACAATGTTCATAAATAAACCTCTTTACATGAAGAAACCCCAATGACAGAGATATTCTTCCAGTACAGGAGAAAAATAACTAAGAAAGTACAGGTAAAACAGTCTATCCTACCCAGAAAGCTGCTAACAGAATGGAAAAGTAAAAAGGAAAATAAACCAGAACAAAACTACTGGGGATAAGTCTCTCCCAGGCTCTTAACATATATAATACAAAGCTGCATAAAAGGAAGAATTAAACACATATTTGACATGGAAATGATGTTTTTTCATTACACAATTTAGTTCCTTCTAAGAAATTGTCCCTGCATTCTCCAAAACTTAGAAAGGATGCACACTGTATTGTGCTAAATTTGCCTCATAAAGGCTCTCAAAAGTATGCAGAGAAGCTGGGATGGCCAAATCAGTTATCTCTTTCAGCAATTAATTCACATTTGCAAGCAAATAATATATTAACTAAACCACCAAATTTACCAATAACGCATCTGCTTACAATCCGTTCAGATAACAAAGGTACAACAACATTTTAACATTTATAGTCATTTGGGAAAAAAAAAAAAAAAATAAAAAAATCCCTTTTTAAAGGGGATTTCAGCTCTATTAAAAAAAAAAAAAAAAAAAATTAAAAATCTTTTACTTTGTGTTTCTTATTTAACCGGTGTTTTTCTTTTCCGTCTGCAATATCTTCTATCATGTCACTCTCTTCTTCTTCATCACTGTCATCTGCATTTTCTAAGAAGTTAAATGTTTCAAGAACATCACCAGAATTCCTACATAAATAGAAACATTAAGACAGAATCCATTTTACTTGCTGAAGAGATTTTAGGCGATTAATCAGATTAAATGCAATTGCTACCTAACAGCTTAAAAGCTTTAAAACAAACAAAACAAGTATGAAGAAGTTTCTACAGCTACCCTAATTCCTTAGTGTAGAAGCACACTCAACCGAATCTTTCCTTAAAACAATAACTCCAAAGGGCTATATGACAAATTCAACTTCAATACACTAGATATTTTCCTTTATATATATATAATACACATGTATGTATGTAACATAGATACCTATGTTCCTATGTATAATCAATTTCAGTCAAGTTCAATCATTTGTAGTCAGCTACACCCACAGCTGTTCAGAGACTCTACGGTTGGAAGTTCAATATGAAAGGACCAGCACATATCAATGACTAAGTGAAACAAACTTTAGGCATTTCTTAGCCCTTTGCTTACCTTTTGATTTCCTGTCCCTTTTGTTTTGATGAAGGAGATTCACCCCCATTGAGGATCTGCTCCAAGTTCTTTGTCTCTACTGAACCATTTGGTTCTGAATTGGAGAGCCCAAGCAAAGATCTTACCCGCTGGGAGCGTACATCCAATATTGTATCTGTATAACCTACTTCCTGAAGATACCTAGAAGCATTAAAAGAAGAAAGAGGAAAGCATATTTGAGGGAAAATGAAAGAATTTAGTATTGACTGTTAAAAATTAATACCACTGTTATATCACTTATGGAAAAACAAGCTTCATTGTTATCCATCTCCTCTGGAAAACCTTACTCTACGCTGCTTACAGCTCAAGACTATGAAGTTCAGAAAAATGAACCACGATTTATCCAACTCAATTACTGTGTTTCACAGAGTAAGTATATACATCTACAGCTCCTTGTACTTCATAGAAAAGTCTAAATACACCAATATTCAACAATGTTACTTACTGTCTCAGTAACTGTCTGCCTTGCTTCCAGGTCAATTGGCTATTCTGAGGTACTGCAGGAACCTCCGTATCTTTGGTTTCTTCTGAAAGATACAGTGTCATAGTTGGGTGGCTTTCTTTGAACTCAATTTACTTTTTACAAAATAACAATGAAACTAAAAGCTTTGAATTAGATGCAGTATTTTTCAATTAATTTTTCCCCTAATTCTTTGCTGAAGCATGAGGCAAATAATTGAAACGAATCATTGAAAAATCCTGACCCCTTATACACAGAAAAGTAATCAGAAAAATATTTAACTTGTACATAAAAGAACGTGCACTGAAGTGTTACTGCTAAGAAAACAGGCTATCTCTTTTTCATAAAGCAGAGATGCTTAGAAAGCAAATGAAAAATACAGTTCAAATAAGTGAAGCAGTGACATACATCAGCATTTGGAGAAAACAAACATGTCAAGTTTAACAAATTCCATCAGTTAGTATCAGCGATTAAAATCTAGAACCAGTGCATTTTTACTATGGTAGAGACTATAAAACATAGCACAAACTAATAGTTTAAGGATTTTAACTTCTAACTTATAGTGCTTTTAAACACATACGAAAAATCCCATCAGGCAAGAAATATGATCTCTAGTTTCAATTGGGTATGAAAGTACCGAAAATGTGTGGCACTTCTAAAAGAGAAGAAAACAAAAAAATGGGGTAGAGGAATAAAGACCTACATTTCAAGAGAAGCTACATGCAATTCTGCTTATTAAATAGTCCAATGTTGTTATGAAAAATCCTTTCCTCTATCTGCAATACTGTGAAGAGCAAAAATGTTATGATAAACTTGATATCTACATTGCAAAATCAGATGCACTCCAGAGCACCAATAAGGATAGTCTGTTTTTTCTCTCAGGACTTTCTTCCTTGATTTAAGATAAAACCAGAAGCTCAGCAACATCTTTTTTTCCCCAATCCAATGCACTACAATTTTTTTCCCTCATTCTTTAAACATTTAAACATCCTATAAAACCACCAAATACCAACAGTATTTCTTATGTGTATTCTGCACTTATGCCTTCCTTCTGGATGGATGGCAGAAAAATAGTAAATCCTTAAAGAAAGATATTATCAGAAATAATGAGAAGCAGCAGCTAAATAGGAATTGTATAACCTCATTTAAAGCTTTCTTGGACATTCAGAGCTCTTTCAAAAAAGGAAAGGTCAATTAATTTTGATTTTCAGATCAAACAATATTTAACCAATACCAAACCTTTCCTAGAGATCTTCTCTAACACACCTGGGCATGGGGTGTGAAAAGACTGAAAGCTGCAATAAACTGAGCACAGCAAATCTAGAGCAGTGTATAAACAAATAATACCGAAAGAGACTGTTGTAAAAAAAAAAAGTTACCTGAATCAAAAGTTGGCATTTTCAAGTCACCTTGGTTCAATTCTGTGCCATATTTTAATTTATGATATTTTGCCCTGAAAAACATGCAAATGTTTAACAGGTTAGCATACGATGCTCTTATCAGATCATAACATTCTACTATTCCCGTTTAAAACCCTACTAACAACATAATTTATCCAAATAAAACTGCTGTGATCATTACTGCATCATACAATTATTTCTAGTCTTTCGAGAACACAGTTTTGAAACAACTCTAGATGACAGTTTAGTACATTCTCCAAGAATTTAGGTGTTTTTCCATGCATGTCAGCTACTACAAAAACCTTTCAAAAACAAGTAGGTTCAAGTATTTAGTGGAGATTATTTTTGCTGCTGTAGCACTGTCATAGCTAGCCAATTACACTACAACCAATGAACCTCATATTTGGGATTCCTGCCTATTTGCCACCTTCAAATTCCTCTTCAATTTTTCTCCTGTCCTGTCTTTGCTTACGATGGAGATCCTTCCCTCTGAAGAACCATCCTGGAGTGTGATTTCCCTCATCACATGTATTCTTTTCCTGATTTTTCTCTTCCTCATTGACTGGAGGCTTAGCTTCCAATTCCTTCCCAGTCCACTCATGCAAACATGCCCCACTCCTTCCCATCTCCTGATTGCTGTTCTCCTAACCTCTCCTTCTCCACCACTTTTTAAAAATCAGACTTGATCATACTATTTCCATGCAGGTATTGCATGAGCCTTCCAAATCTTGCTCTCTACCCACACTGCCTATCAATATGTCTTCAGCTCCCTCTACCTTCAGGAATATCACATGAACTACCTGCACCTATATCCTGGAATTCTCTATCTTAGATTTTTCATCATTTGACTTTTGCCTTGTAGATCCTTTGCAACAATACTCAAAATCTCAGGGAACAGAACTCTAGATCTTCTGCAGTAGAGCCAAAGTGAAAGATCTCTGTAAAGTGTCAGCAGCCACATTTTAAAGAACTCTCTATAAAATACAACTGTCTTCATAATTCTGTATTAATATTTGACCAGATTTTTAAGAATAATCAAACTGTATCTAGCTTCCACCAACCTTAAAGACTACTCTTGAATATGAAACTTCTGGAGAAAAGATACATAATGGAGCATGTGGTGAGTAGACGAAATCAAGGATTTCCTACAGATCTTCTCAAACAGCTGAGCCACCACTGCAAGTTTTTCCAAACATAAGGTAAAAGTTCATCTCAAATGCTGCCTGATGTACTTGATGGTGTAGAAGATTTTCTTCTAAATTACAGAAGATTCTGCTAAACTTGCAATTAGGAGCAGTCTCATTAACAAACGGTCAGTAGATGGCACTATTGACCCTTTACAGTAAGAGAAAATTCTGCATTTCATAGCAATTGCATTCTAACAGAAAAACTGTAAGGCTCCTGAAAACTAGGTATTTGTGTGACCTGAATCTGACTGACTGCCAGTTAAATAGAATCATAAATTATTTGTTAATATGTTCATGTTTCATTCATGCACTAGTAAGACTGTCTATCCTAGGTGCTCACTTCAAACTGAGAGACAAAGCTTTGTTCCACATTATAATAGGGCAGTGTTCCACCAAGCTCTCCAGAAAAAGTGCATGTGCTATGATTTATAAAGAACTGTACATTTGGGGTTAAAAAAGAAACAAACAAAAAGAAAATAATTATGAAATTGTGACATTAAATAGAACTGCCAAAATGTGTTTGCTTAATTCGTAAGTGAAGCCAACAGACCACTGTAACTGAAAAGCCAACATGTATTTGTTCAATTCAAGCTGTGGCAAACACTATTTAGGAACGGTTGTTCCACTCTGGAGCTACAATTTCAAAACAATAATTAAAATTCTGTTTTAATTGCTCATTAGAGAAGATAATGATGTATCTGATCTAAAATTCTACCAACGACTAGCCACTACAAATAAGCCAAAATATTGCTGCATGTAATGAAATCTGCTGTCACATCAACTTCAATTTTACAGTAAGAAATTAATCTCATTAAATTCCAATAAACTGTATCTTTGCACATGTACTCCTTTCTGTACTGTCACACAAACAAGGGTAATTATTACACATCTTAGAAATTACTAGCAAGCTACATAGTTGCTGACAAGCCAGTGACATTATGCCCCCACAACACATAGTGACTGAACTCTACAGAAGAGGCATCTTTTGAATCTTTTAAGTACTGACTTGATATTCTTCTAAGGCTAGATTTCTCTCAGTGAAAACGTAAAAGGAGGAGCCCTACACTGATTTAACTGCTTGCTGCTATTTAGCTGTTGAATCCTACCACTCATTTGCAAGGATGTAAGCTAGCTCCAGTCCAAACCTCACAAAGTCAAAATATAGCCACAGTTTTATGATCTCAACAAGTCTTATTAATTCAAGCACAGCACTATGCTAATGAAGCTTGGAGTAGAGTGGCTCAGAGTATGTAACAGAAGAAGTCTGGCTGGGTCTCAAAGCACCATAAAGGAATATACACTAGCTACAAACAAAAAAATCCCAAAACATAAAACTACATTTAGGCCCAATTTTATTACAAAAAAATTGATACTACCAAAATATTTAAGGACATTAAAATAGTAACCTTTTACTTCTCCAAAACATCACACAGTGCATACACACAGATGAATACTAGAAATACCAAACTATTTTGTAACTACTACTGCATTTTATTTAACCTTACACCCCGATGTCCTGTTTCATACCCTTTTTCTGAGAAATCAGTCATCATTGTCTGAGTGAGTTTGCTTCTGACTGCCTATAATCTGATATTTTACTGCATGACTCTGACAGTATCATGAAGTTAAAAACACAAGGAGAAAGGGGGCAGAGGGGGAACAGGTGCAACACAATATTTGCTGTCAACAATTTTCAGATCTGAAATTCTCAGAATTTCTTTTCATTAGTTATGATTCTTGACTCAGAGGAATAATGGCAAAAAACCAACCTTTGTTATCCTGAACTTCTCATTCAGTGCAACAACCAAGAAACTAACATACTGTCATTCCTGGATGATTTGCTGACAAGTCAGTACCTGCTTGCTCTCCTTGCTCAATCCATCATACTTTTGCAATTAGATCCCCTCAAACTACTAGGCGTTTGTAGCACAAAAATGACAGACAGTTTCCCTGTTGCCTCCCACACATTCACCAATCATCCCCAGACTTTCAGTTCCTGTTTTCAGCAATCTTCATGAGAATTCTGGCTGGAGCTTAAGCTAGGATTTTCCTCTCGCAAAGTATGCAGTGTTGGCTTGTACCCATTAGCCACAAGAACTAAAGCGAACTGTATGTTTCGGCTGTTCTGCTTCTGTTGTACATATGTTTACAAGTTTCTTGCCTATCAGATGGATTTTGGAATTTCACAGGAAGTCAAACTATAAAGGCAGCTGCATTTCAGGAGAAAGCAAGAATGAGATTTCACCAATGCCATACATCTCCAAATTCTGCAAATGATGTCTTCGCACTCCAGCTATAATTAACTGCCTCTGATTTATCTCAGTAAGTAGGCAATCCTCACAGCCTTATGGTTGTGTATCCTTATGGTATCTCTGTATGTGCAGCATACAGAGAGTTTATTATTGCCAAAATAACCAAATGTTTTCTTTTAACTTTAGAAAGTTACTTATACCCAAGACACTTGGGTTTGTCATAACAGCGTATTATTCCTTTGATACGTTCAATATTCTTTAAAGGAAGAGGACACACACCCCAACACTTTGCATACTTTTCATCTGCCTTGAATCCAGAGTGACTTGCACATTACCTGTGTGATGTAACAACATAATTTTTAGTCTTACACTGGTTGGAAACCTTGCATTACTTTCCTTTTTGAGGACAGGGCTGAAAGAAGAAATAGATCCTTTCTATTACTTCACCAGAAAACACAGGATGTGCCAATATGGCTTTCTGTATGAACTTAGGCTGTTTTCTGGAGCACCTCTGTACTGGACACTTCACAGACATATGTAGCCATCCTTGCCCAAAACATTAGTTTTTAATATGAAACCAACTAATCAGAGTTATCTTTGTACTAGTCATTTACTCGTAATTCATACCGGAAAATACATCTAGATATACTTTCTCTTGGATAACTAACTTAAAAATGCCCAGGTGAAGCCTCACTACATTTTGCTACAAAATTTTAAGTTTACTCTGCCAAGAACATTCCTTCCACTCAAAAATAAATGATTAAAGGCTACCTGTTTTGTTGCCTGATCCTCAAGATGCTTACACTGCTTGATTCAACTACTTTTGAAGAGCATGACAAAATTAAATATAAGAATTGAATCCTCTACTGAAGGCACAGACACATGGCAAGATTATTTTCCTAGTGTTTTTGCAGAATTAACTACTAATTTTTGTCAAATGGAATAACCAGAGCATGTAGGTTTGAAGGATATTAGCCTGCACGGACCGAGTGGAATTTAAATTTTTAAAGCACTAAGGCTACAGAAAATGCACCTACTAAGACTAGAAATTCTAGCATCTACCACATGAAAAAAAACAATACTTCAAAATGTAACAGTAATTTTTGAAGGATTCCATTCTGACATAAAACAGTTTTCATCATGCAACACAAACCCAATAGTTGTAGCGAATCAAGAGAACAGTATTTTTTATTCTTTCAAGCTTAATACCACGGAACAGCAGGTATAGTAATAAGATATAAACGTTTGGAACACTTACTCTTACTTAGTACACCATTACTCTAACTCAGAAAAGGGAAACTGTCCAATCTGAACTTCATGTGGTTAAGACATGAGCCCAAACAAGTTGAAAATCAGGCAACTTTTGATTATAGCAGACCCTGAAGTTTATAAGAAAATGCAGTGTAAAGATGACCAACCATAATGATAGTTTACACAAAGTAACAGAGAACCATCTAGTAAAGATAGTTTCCATCACATGATGGAATTTCTTTTAGTCTGTAAAGTCTTCCAGGTCAGATAAAAGCTGAACAATTTGTATACCTACCTTTCTTGTTTTAATGCATATTCTAACATTTTTATTCTTCTCACTAAATCTTTCTTCAAATTTTCTTGACCCTTTCTTTCCCCTTGTAAAAACGCTATCCGAGCCTGAAAACACATACACACAAAAGAAAAAAGATAACAGATTTTATTCCATTCTGTTCCCAAAACAAAGCAATGAAGTATGGCTCAAAAAGGGAAGGAGGAAAACAACAACAACAAAATCTTTTTTCATTAATTACTTCAGTCAGTCATTAACAACAAATATTTCTACACTAGAAACCAAGTATTATTTTCTGTTCATAAATGCTGGGATTTTTGTCTTGAAATAAAGGTATTAAAGTTAGTATAGTAACTCTAAAAGAAGGCACAAACAGCAATCATATGTAACATTTCAATACATGCACGTATTTTTGTCCTTATGGCAATAAATTCTATTACGCATTTTCTTCCAAAACCCAAACCCATATTAAAACAGGTACACAGCATACTTTTAAGCAATTTAGTTTTTAAAGCCAGTATATTGAATAGATTAAGAAATGGTAACATGAATTCCAATACAGACTTTACAAAACCATTAGAGAGGAAACAGCTGTATTTTGCAGATTCACATTTTACTTACTACTGCAGCTGGCTAAAGATTAGACTATCAAGGGAGAATTGGGTTTAGTGTGCTGTTCTATATGAAGAAAAATGCTTTTTTCTATTTTTTTTTAAAGCATCAACGATAGTACCCACCTAACTTACAAAGAAGCAATGAAGCTTCCTACTTGCCTGCTAACATAGTAGGTAACAACAAATTCAGTAGAACATACAAGCTATCAACTAGTGCAAAAGGTCTAGTGGAAAAACCTGACAGTAGTTGAGAAGTAAAGGTAGGAAGTGTGTTGAAAAATAAGTAGTCTCTTCACTACAAAAGTGAAAGGGCTTATATTCAGTCTTTTGCAAGTTCAAATCCTAGTGAAGACAAGGGAACTTGCAGATGTGAACACAAAATTTAAACAATGATATTACTGGATTGGCCATCACCATAGGAAACTACTAACTCATTTGTCCTCATTATGACTTTAAATTGACTAAAGTCATTGGGTAGATAATTTAAGAGAAGATTCAATTTAAAATTCTCTTGGAAGAGGGATTAAAAAGAAACAGAGTAGGGAGAGTAGAGACCACACTGATCTGCAGAGCTTAAGATCAACACCACAGTTTCATTATCAAAGGAGGCACAATTAAAAAAAAACCAACCAAAAACCAAACCAACCAAACAAAAAACAACCCAAAAAAACCAACCAAACACAGAGCTGTAACAGGCATCTGATCTATCTTTGAAGATTTTTTAAAGGGAGTGGTTGTACATTTTCATTACTCTCAGTGGTTAGAGCCTGAAACAGTCTAACCAGGAGGATAGCATTCTTTCATTGCTCCTTTCTCAAGACTAAGTGATATCATCACATAAACCTCCACACACCAGCCCCGATTTTAGCCCCTCAGGCCTTTGTGCTCAACAGTAAACCAAATTAAAATGTGTTCTTTTACACCCTGCATTAGCTAACTAATAATTTAATCAAAATTTAAAATCTTAGTGAGAAAAAGACAGTTATGAGTATTGCCATTAAAAGTCTGTCATAAAAGCACTATCAACTAACCACTGCCACTTGGTGAGAAAGATTAATGCACCAGACAGTGCATGGTACTAGAGAAGGAAAAAAAATAAATACAGACTTTGTAATGATTGCAGAGATATTTCAAGATCAAAGCTAGAGACCAAGATCCAGAGTCTGCTATTTTAAACAATCAGCTCCCAATGGAAAGGGATGGAGGAAGTTGAGCAAACCCAGCAACTATGCTCAACTGCAATTATATTACTTAGATTCTAAAAAATACTATAAAACTGACTCTAATCCAATTGAAAGTTAACAGCCTTCTGCAGAAGGCTATAATTGCAACTAATTTGCACTTCTCTAGTATCTTGCTCTAGTAAGGCAGCAAGTGACCAGACAATTTCACAAGCCCAAATTAGCACAATTTTCATTCGCCAAAGCAACAAAGAGTAAAGTGTCCTTACACATAAATACAAAAGTACCTATAAAACAGTTATAAAAGTAGCTTTTCAAAAAAAGTAATATATTACATGCACATATGCACAACACCGCACTTGAAACAACTGGAAGTTACTGCATGCACACAGACTCTTTTTACAAAAATAAAGCCAGAACTAAATACTGTGATAATTAGCATCTAAGGAAGGTTATGAGAGATCTTCTGCTCTGTTCTCTTGAATGGGGTTCTCAGCTCTTTCCAAAACTCAAGTGTTCCATAAGCAATGATCTTCTCCCATTCTATTAGTCTTCTTTCATTGGCCAGCACCCTTTTGTAACTATTTGACAAATCTTAGTAGCCACTGTCTTTCATCCTCAGTTTGCTGACAATGGAGAGGAAACTAATATAGCTGTGATTCTGTGATACACAGAGGGAAGGACCTGCCTCCTAAGTGCTCACAGCTAAACTGTTTCCTTCTTCTGGAAATACTTCTGGAGTACTTGGCCAAGCAGAATCAAGTCTCCATGTTTCTTAGCTATTGCCTAGCTCTCAAACTTTTCAACTAGGCAGGTTAATGAGCTGAGTGATCTAGAGAATCAATATACTACACAAATAATGTTATAAAAATAAACAAAACCCCAAAATCCACACTACAAAAAAGCCCTCAAAAAAGCTTTTATATACAACAGTATAAAAATCTTCACAGGGTCCAAAAGGTTGAACAGAAAGGTTGCCACACAAAAATGCCCTCTGCAACTGGACTTTTGACATTTTTGTCAATATTGGCAGACTTGTTTTGGCATAATTTTCTGTAATTACTTGCATACACACCTGACTGATTTTAGGGATCCCCCCCCCCCCAGTGTAACCATCACATGGCTAAAACTTAACAGTTGTTTTCCATTCAGAAGTTGAGCTTGAGCTTTACAAATATGGAAAATGAATTTAGACTTAGGAATACTTAGTCATTAAGATCCTCAATACAATACCAAGAATAAGATCACTGCAGATTTGCTGTATAAATTACAGTAATCAATTTGCTTTCTGCAGCCATGAACTGAGAAATGGGGGGTGTCAAAACTATCACTTGACATACTGCATGACTATGAGCCCTAAAAATTAACATACGATTTCCCAACGCTGACTTCTCTAAAAAGCAGTAAATCTCAGGTTTGATAAAAAGAGATAATGTAAACAGATGGGTCTCCCTCATGGTCATTGTACTAACTTAGGCTCCACACACAAAGACAAATGCTTAAGAAATGCTCTCTACATAATACAACTTTCTTAATCCTTAGATATTCCTTTCCTTCGAAACAATTCTCAGGAGAGCTAGATTTGGTATGATAACAATACTAATGATTAAAGACTGGCACTAAAATTGGAAAACAAAAAGCACAGAACAATTTGGTACTCACCTTTCCTCCCTCCCAGTTACAACAAAAGAATGGAACAATGGAATTCTTTCCATTGTCTTAAGCTAGTTTCTAAGTCCCCAGGCTTATACTAAGAAGAGCAATCCTCCTCGTATTTCTGTTCGTTCTACTGTGCTGATTTAGCTGCTTCTGCTGCCACACATTAAGTCTAACGAGGAAATTGTTCTATTTGTTTTTTACTCAGTTCTGAATTACATCAGTTTCGTGATCCTACTCTGTATAGCCGTGGGAGTACTTAGGCTGGCATGAGGGATGCAAACAGGATACTAAAGTAACAGCTCCTTTCAATGACAACATGGTGTTAGATCAGCCTTAGCTGACCATGATATCATAATCTGCATGTCCAGGGTGCAAGAGTTGCAAAAACAAGAGTAGAGAGACTAAGAAAAATCAAATACAAGTTATAACTTTGCTGAATTACAAATTCAATCAAAATATATTTTTTAAAGTGTATTAGCAAGACAATTTCTTAAGGGGAAGAAAACATATTATTTTACAGAACGCATACAAAACATTAGTTATGTAAGCAAAAATATGGCCTCCCATGGTTTCAAAAAAAATCCAGCTGAATTTGGTTGTGTACAGATTCTGAGTGTTTTTCCCCACAGATGGGCTATGCTTCTTCAAATAAGTTCAACCAGGAGCCTCTTTTTCAAGGCAGATTCCTTCCCTTCTACCAGACTGTCCATTTTCATATTTATCGTATTTTCAGACCTCCAATACCCACTATCTTTCTACAAAATTCAGTGACACTTGTTAACTCTGGGCTCTCTGTGCCTTGGCCGTCAGCTGTAAGCAAGAGTGCCACCACACGAACTTGCCCAGTTTTATTATGAAAGTGAATTCAGGGAGCTCTGAAAAGCACTTAGAGTGACAGATAACTTGTATTTGTGCAAGGATGCATGAAATAATGTCTGAAACTAGGCAAGATAGAATACAAGCATGAAAAGAATTACTGAACAGCCACTTGAATAGTATGGATTCCATGAAAAAGATTGTCTGAGGTTAAATAACTACAGAATGCACATAGAAGGGGACAAATAAAAATTCTAACATCACTTACACCAACACTCTACATCCCCAGCACGCAATTACACTACTTGATCAAAGTGTAATAGAAGATTTAAAGTAGTTTACTAGAGAACTTCCATGTAACTTTAAATTATTAAAAATACTGCACTGCACATACAAGTTCATAAATCAGAATCCAAAGAAAAAAATGTTTTCTGGGAAGAAAATTTGGAATCCCCCCTCCCCCTTTTTGAAGAAGCTTGAAAGGTCCTAAACCCTAGGAATTATTGCTCTACATTTTATATAGCACTACCCAGAATAGCAGCATTCATATTAAAACTGAATTTTATTGCCTCAACTTGACAGAACAGCCTGACTTAAAGACAACCTTTACATTTATCAAACATATTTCTCTCAGCCATTGAGGACAAAGCAGCAAAGTTATTACAGCATTTTGGGCAGGTAAAATTGCATATATAAAATAACTACATATAGGATTTCACAGTATTATTTTATTAATAAATCCTGATACATGGTATTTGAAATATTCATCCAATACCTCAAACCTAGCAAAATGTGTCGAAGGGAAAAAGAGGCACAAAATCTGAATGGTAAAGCATGTAACACTTAAAGCATTGAAGGACTTATTTTACAGTTGCTGAAACACTAACACTTCCCTGTACAATTCAAATAATCACATTCTGATGGATTTACCACTACAGGAACACTCAGTAAGTGACCATATTTTCATTTCAGTTGTAAACACTGTTAACTCTCAGACTCCAGCAGTGTATTTCAAAAAAATTCAACTATACGTAAAGCAATGCCAGCTGCAACACAACACTTGTGTTTTGTTTTTCCTAAGCCCATTCATGCTTCTAGAAGGAAGGAAGGAAAGGCCTGCAGCATTTTTGAAAGAAATGCAACATGCTGAAGCAGCCTGAATCTACATACCCAGTGCACACAGAAGTGTATGCTTATCCTACGAGGGCATGTCACAAAACTCAAAACAATAGTAAGATTTTCTGGTTTATTATCATTTTATTTTAGTCAGAAGATTACTATCACACAAAAAGACTAACCTAATCTTCATTTACAGATGTTTATTATGCTGAAGATGAGGCAGAACACTGTTTAGGAAAACTAAGAAATACTCGGGAAGTGGAAGATTTGACTCATTACAGTAATTTAAGAGCGGACACACCAGTGTAGCTACCAATGTTCTGCTTCCCATTCACAGAAGGGAAACTGAACATAAGAGACGCCTTCAGCTTCAGTTTTCAACAGTCTGAAACTTCATCTCATTCAGAACATCTAAACCATCACCCGTGTAAAAGCATTACAAATTAGAAGGTTTTGTGTATCCTTACAGACCTGTTATGTCTCTACATTTATTACAATTACCATTAATCCTGAAACTGTCAATCGAGGACTAAAAGAAGATACCTCGACTACTGTAAATAAATATACATAAATAAAAGTCGATCTTTATTTCGCAAATTAAAGTTTCAAGCAAGATTCTCTCTGTAGTAAGCTCTGCAGTGAGACAGGTGTCATTGGTCATATCAGGATCATACATGTTTCAAAGAAATACCACTTTTAAAGACCCTGTAGAGCAAAAAATAATTGGAAAACTTGAAATTTGAAACACCAGCTCTCACATGTTAACAGAAAACCTTTACTTCATAAAATAAATCCAGGTTAAAAAAAAAATATTTCAACAACTAGCAAATACTATAGTACATTTGAGCAACATTTGCAAATAAAGAAGATAATTTTCTGTGGAACCTTATGAACAGTCAATTAAGTATCAGGTCAGTAACTACTGCACTTAAAGCACCAACAGTATTAAGATTTTTCCTGAAGGTTCCCTTTTTTACACATCTTTTCTGTTTGAGCTGATGATCATTTCTTGCTCCTCAACTGGAACTTTTTTCAAAGACTCATCTGATCACTTTTCAAAAGCAACTCCTAACCACTAGAAATGTGGCAACTGTCCCAGGAGAGCAGCAGACACAAGAAACCCAGCTAGCTCTAAGGAGCAATCTGGAAGGTTAACACACAACTGACAGAGAATTTAGTCATCCGTAAGACCCCTTCAGTCCTGCAATGGGTATGGCAAAGACGAGGCTTGCAAAACTCTCTCCTTACCTGAATCTGTCCTCTCTCTTTACCACTACCACCATTATCATCCCCAGCCACTCAAATTCAAAAGTCTGCTTCTTGTCACTACAGGGCCAAGTATTGTCAAGTTTCATCAGCTTCTTTGAACAACTTACAGAAAATCCAACCTTCAACTGCTGCTTCTTATGTGCTACAGTCAAACTCGTAAGCCACAACTCACATTTGTTCTGTCACTATTCCTTACTAGAACATTTTCATGCAATCAGTTTTTCCTTGTGCTAGGATTTTTATAGGCACTCTCCTAACCAATACAGGCTTTAGGAATACTAGAGTAACAAAACTCATACAACTCATGGATGTGTTTTTAAAGACTAACATACTCTAAATTTTCATGGTCTGGAAACCAAGTAAACTGGTTGTCCAGACTTCTGGCCAGTACACAGAAGCCAGCAGCAGGAGGGGGAAAGAAAAAAACAAAACAAAACAAAACAAAAAAAAAAAACAAAACCCCAAAACCGAAAATCCCACCACAAATAAAAGAAGAGTTAGAAGTTTCTGAAAATGAGGGATTCAAACTCTATTACAAAGAGTGTTCTCCTCCAAGACTAAAACATACACAGTCTAAGAATCGGAAACTAAATAAAACTATCTTTTTGGAATAACAAGTGTAAGTGCCTTAGAAGTTCATAATTCATTGACGATTCTTGTACTTGAGTGTTCTTTATGCAACAGGAGGCTTCTAGAACTTTGTTTCAGTGAAAACCTTACCAAATACCAAGCACAGTTTAATTTATAAGTAAGTTTTTCTTTTCTGTTTCAGTCCCAGAGGGAAGCCTTCAGAAAAGTAAGTTCATGTCTAGGAATTTCTTAAAAGAACTGTCATCTTCCTGAAAGAAAATTCTGTTCTGTAACAATGAATGATTACATTAACTTCAGGAAAAGTGAAGTTAATCTGGTCATTATCAGCAACATACTAGAAGAGAACTACTAAAATGCTCCATGCTATAGTGTCAGGATATCAGCCACTGTCCCTGTATGCCAGCTCTGCCTCCCACACCTGACAATCTCTGCAGGCATTTTATCATCATTAAAGACTCCTCCACTGGCAAAGTTGCCTTTTCCTTTGCACCTCCCATGCAAATCATCAAGAACATCAGCAGTCAGATCCAAGATCCAGCAAACTTTAGCTGAAAGCCATTGAACAGTGATAATTATTTCTTCAGTCCACAGACAGCTAACAGGAATGCTTGGAGGTACTAGATCACCTAACCAGACACAAATGCTCATTTTCACCTCAAAGTTAGTCTACCTTCACCAATATCAGTAATTCTACTGAGAAACTACAATCTTTCCATTTAAACATGAAATTGAATGCCATCACTCAAAACAATTACATAGCCAGGTAAAACATAAGCAGCAAAAGTATTTCTCATAAACACTATTCTATGAAGAGTCCAGATAGCATACTCCAACCACATTCCTTTAGCAGGTTGAATGATCTCTGAAACATGTTTGAACACAAGCTCCCAAGACTCTGAGACAGTCATGTTTCTAATAATAATTTAAGAAAGCTCTGCAAACAGATGTAAATTAAACTAAGTTCTCTTTACAGTCAGAAATCCTTCCTCAAGAAGTTATGTACTTCCTGAAGATCAAGTCACATGAAACAAAACTAAGAATCCTACATGTCTTAACTGACCTGCTATGCGACCTTAACACATTTTACATCTGTTTTTCCAATAAATAAAATAAGATTATTAGTATTCATATGCCTTTTACATAGGCATTACTACATGTTAAATAGTTCTACTTATCAACACATGGGCACTTTCAATGGAACTACAGAAAACTGCAAGAACCTGAGTTATGCAGTTGAATCTGCCACTAAATTTTGACATTGACTAAACTATTTAATGCAAAACACATCCTACATCCATTCTCCAGTTAGTGTTTCATTTATCAAACCACCTAGCAGATCCCTCCCACAATATTCACAATAGCACAAGCATCAAAGTTAGCTTTTGTTATTGTCCAAAACGGACTGCTGCTGAAAGCTTCTCACACACATTACCAAATGAAACAAGGAGTATACAAATAAACTCCACCCCCTAAAAAAACCAAACCAAACCAAAACCCAACAGCAAACCCCAACCAAAAAAAACCCCAACACACACAAAAACTCCAACACCAATACCCAAAACAAAACCAACCCCCCCTGTCCCTCCATCTACCTAAGAGCATCTACCCAAACCAACCAGTTTCCCTAACATGTCTTTCATGGGCATAGTACTTTTACTGTCTCAATAGCTTTTATGAAGTCACACAATCTTTCACAAAATATTGGGAACAGAAGACACCATAAACATCCTGTGCTTTTTCAAACTCAATGCTACATTCTTTCTTTGCACATACAGCAGCCAAAATTTTTTTTTTTTTTTCACAGAGGAAAATAAATTCTTATTAGACTGCCATTTGTAAGAAAATATTGAGGGTTTGCATTTTAAAAATCAATTAAGTCACAGTATTTTCCAGATGTTTGTGCTGGAAAAACCCACAACACAATTGCAACACCAATGTCAAAAGCTGATCTCTTGCCAAAAATATCAGCTATCAACTCTAAGTGCTACCTCTCCTCAATTAACAAGACTGTTCATGGTATTTCCTATGTAAGCTTTCTATTTTGGAACATTTTGCACGTTATTCCAGTATGGGATATGGGAAGCAAAGTTTGTGAGGACAAACTAATGAAAACAGACACAAATAAGTTGGTGGTTGGACTCTGGCTTGTCCACAAAGTTCAATAAGCAACAGCAAAATACACTGTAACCACAAATTAGATTGTGTTTTAACCACTTGAGAAATACTCTTGAGCATCACAGCTATGACACCACAGTACAACAAGTATTTTGAAGACATTTAGCGTCATCATGGATGTCAGTTTATTCATGAAGTGTTCCATGTAAACAAAGTAATGCTTAAATAATCTCTAAAAAAATTCACTCGACTTTGAAATCTCTGAAGTACTTTTCTACCTAGATCCAAACATGTATTTACCCATACCACAATAATTAGAGATTCAAAACTCTTGAACATACTTGTATCTTCTCTATGTATTACCAAAATTAATGGCTCTAACTTACAGCACAAACTGATTGCAAAACTCAGACTAACGTGCAGTGCAACCAGAGCAATTGAAGAGAACTTCTTAAAGAAAGATCAGGATTATTTTGCAACTGGGAGTCTTAGAAATCACACTGCAAGTGCTCTTGTACCTTTTCTTCTGATTTTACTTTTTCAAGAACGGCTTCTAGCCCTGGACAGGCATATTCAACAACCCACCAAACTAATACTGTACTTTGATATTGGCTATTAGTAACCTATAAGTTCTATATTTTAGTGAATAAACAGAAAGGTCATCGCCTTTCTTAGCAGAAACTAGCTATGTTGAGTACATTTCAACTATTACAGTACAGACAGCACTGGCTTCCTTTTCATTTAAGACAACCATTCAGTAATGTGAACATGCAAGATTCATCTACAGTACTCTCATGATCAAATTCCTGCTTACTACTGCAGTTTTCTCCATAACTGAATTAGAAAACACGAAACCAAAGGAGTGAGACTGCAAATAAGCAAACTATGCATCTGTGTGGCTGTATGTACTTATATACACGCACATAGATGTTTTACCAGAATTTAATTTGGAGAATATGCTTTTGCTATCCAAACTAGTCAATACATAGTACTTTTTATTTTCAATCGTATCATTAAAAGATTCATGTATGACTTAAAATCAAGGTGCTGGAAACTTAGTTTTACAGAAAAGCAGTGTAGTCAACTAAAAATACATCTATAAATTCTCTATCCCCTAGACTAGATAGTCTTCTAGCTTCTCCAACAGGATAACTGGAGTGGAGAAACCTAGAAAAGCATGTTTTCAAACTAACAATGATGCAAATAAAACTGATTTAAAGACATGGCAGGGGGGTTGGAACTGGATGATCTTAAGGTCCTTTCCAACCCTAACTATCCTATGATTCTATAAGAACATCCATTAAAGCAGTCTAACATTAAGATAGACCATATTTCATTGTTCCCTTTGTATCGAATCAAACGTTTGACTCAAGATTTAAAGCAAACAAAAACCCAAAACCAACAACCAGAAAAAAACCCAACTTCCCCACGCCCCCAAGAAATAGAAAGAAAGAAATCCCCCAGTTGCCTCAGTAGCTTATTCCAAGGGTACAGTTCTTTAGGTATAATGCCTTAAGTATGGAAAGAACATACAAACTTAACAGCAGCAGATTAGACTACATGGCTTATCTGGAATCCATTTATATTTCTTCTGTCTTCATACAGAAAGGACTCAAATTTTCATTGTACAAAAATTACCTCAGTATGCTTTACACTTGTTGCCTGAGCATTTCTTTGGTTGTTCTAAAATATATAAAAGCAAAACCAAAAATAAAACCAGCAGTTACCCAACTTCATACATTTACCTGTTACTATCTGCACTCCCTCACTGGAGTAACTGTCTTTTTTTTAAAGGTGAAGGGCCCATCTGCTGTGTCATACCCCTCAAACTAAACAATTTTCTACTTTTAAATCATCTGAATACACCTAAAACCCAGGGAGGCATCAAACAAAGCTACCTCTCAGACTTCTTTTTGATTAGCCAACAAGACTGAATTCTAAATGCATCACTCTTTAAAATGTTATTTCCAGCCCTCAAATTGTTTTTATGTAAAATTTTTTGCATTCTTTTCAAAATCACTACTAAAGAACAGGACATTATATTGCCATGTTGACCCTGCCAGTTCTGCACAGATCACAAGACAGAAATGACTTCCCAATTTCTGTATTTAGAACTTCCACAGATCATTCAGGGGTTTTATGAATTTCTTTTTGCAGGAAACTTGCAGCAGTCCTGGCGGAAAGTAACTCAGCGTGTTTTATTTCACCACCCATCTTTGGATACAGTTCCTCATTCTGTCGCTATCATGTATATTTTCTACATTTCTCCTAAATGCATGAACCTTGCAAGTAACACCTTTTAAAAACCAAAAAATAATTAGACACCTCAGCCCATTTCCATCTGAAAAGGTTCACGCACAGCCTTTTAAACTGCTGGGCATTTTTTGGAACACATCTAAGCTCATAAACAAAGTTTTCTTTCCAGTAAGGTCACCATTATAACCAGCAGAATAATTATAAACTGATGGCAACACCAAAACCACAGTATTTGAATTTGATAAGATTAAAAATATCTTTACTGTCAGCATTACATGGCACCTTATTCCACTAAGATGAAGTTATGCAGCTAGTAATTAAATGCTAACGTCAGAGCTTCATCAGACACTTAATACAAAATAGAACTAAGAACATGAGGCTAATTGTCTTTATTATTTCTAGCAGTTGTAGTACAAAAGAACAGAAATCAGAGTGAAGTTGTACTTTGCAGCATGGCAGGTCCTTACAATCACTATAGAGTGGAAAGAGAAGGATGCAAACATCCTCAAGAATGTACATTTCCTTTCCAAAACCAGGAACATCTATTTATTATTTAGGAATACAGAAAGGGAAAGTATAGTCTGCAGCAGATCGAACAAGTGGCCCGAAATGACCTAGACTGTTGTAGTGACAAACACTCAAGTCAATGTTCATCACCTGCGGGTCAGTAACACACATTCTCAAGAACAGACAGAAAAAAAGCAGTGACTACTGAAGTGTCAGAACTAGAATATAATAAGCCATCCATATATGTATATATTAAAGAATACACTATTACAGAGCTGAAAAAGCTTTGCATCTTTAAGGCAATGTTGACAAAAACAAACACAATCAAGTTCATGGAAATAAATGTTATGAAAAACAAAAGAGTGAGACAGTTAAAATACAAGTGTATAACAACGTGTTTTAAGGGAGGCGTCACAGAAAGTTGACGAGGAACAGGCATTTCGCACCTCCTAAATCTTAATCTAGCCTCCTGACACAGAATAGTGCCAGCACTTTCTAATTTACACCACTTTATCGAGTTAACACTGCCAATAGTCCTGCCTTCTACCAGTTCAACTGTATGAATCTTGCTAAAGCTATGAAACTGAATAGGTCTTATACAACTTGTAAACATGTTTACATGTTCTTCTTGAACACTTCTGAGAGTTCTGTTTGTCCACACAGGATCTTTTCCTTTCTCAGGTTCTCAAGGTGTATCCCAGAATTCTGTTCCTCCACCACAGGGTCTGGGAGTTAAAACAACTTACCCTCAAAAAAAGTAAACAACTTTAGTTTCACAACTCTTGAATCTCCAACTGTGTTAGGGAGTTAAACTCATCTGATTTGTTACCACTTCTCATTGTCTACTTTCATAATACTGTGATATCTGAAATACAAGCAAATCTACTTAAGCTGTTTGCTGGTCAACTTAGTATCAAGCAAAAGATCATAGTATTCACCTGGAAAATTTTGAGATAAATATTATTACAGAGTTTCCAGTTAAAGACTAGAATCAAGCATTTCTCAGCTGCTTCTAGTGGTCACTGGTATAAAGCCAAGGGGGTTTTTTTGTTTTTTTGTGGTTTTGTTGTTGTTTGGGCTTTTTGTTTGTTTGTTTTGGGTGTCATCTGCTCCCCCCTTTCCCTCCCGCCCCTTCCAGAAGGAGTATTATAGGATCACCAACCTGAAATTTGGTAGCAGTTAAGGAGTGACCATGTTTTGGATGAGGAGAAACTAAGGTGAGCAAATGGAAGAACCGTTACAGCAAGTGGCCTGGTTTTGGTTGTTTGTTTTTTTTTCCTAAAAATCAGAGAACTTCAGGCATCTGGAATTTCTGAAGTTTGTTCCCTATTTCAGGATCATTTCAAGCGGTGGAGAAGCAGTTTTTCAGAATGTTACTGCTAACAGACACAGGATTTTTCAGCACAAATACATATATATACACTTGCACAAAATCTTCAAGAAGGCTAGGAATGCACTCCATATTTCAGTAACATGAAGTGGAATTTATCCTGAACCCAGAAAAATGTATTTTTACCCTTAACTACTAACAGCAGGTTAGCTCAAATCAGCCATTTTTATAGAAGTCCTATAGTGGCCAAAGAAACCACAGACTACTTGAATCCAGGCCATATACTCAGGACCAGTCCTGAAGAATACTACCTGTTGGAGTTGCACAGATGAAGGCCACAGAGATCATTAAACTCAACATCCTGCTGAGCCAGTGCTCAAGATAATTCAAGAACAGTCTAAGTTACAAAAAAACAACAGTCAGATATGCAAACGGAGCTCTTGCAGGTCATACATTCGTCCTGAAGATTTGTGAAATCAGTGGAGGATCCAACTTCCCCAGCAATTCTCTTCAACAGGAAACAGAGATCATTATCACCTTTTCCCAAATGACAAAAGGATGAACACCCACTATCTCAAAATCTACTTTAGGAACAATATTCTAGAAAAATTACACAACTACTATACTGATCAGTATCTTCCCATACATAAACCTCATCACTATCCAGGTACTTCCTGTTCAATTTCTACATGGATCTTCATGTAACACAATGCTCTGCATTCTTTTATTCTCTGAGGTGAATATTGCAATAAAATTACTGCAAAATATTAAAGATCTATATCAACTTCTTAAAAAATAAAATTGGAAGATTGGGGTATAAACAGGAAAGTGAAAACACTGGGGTTTTTTTTAACAATTAACACACTAATCCTTCAGAGCCACAAACAGTATCTCAATTTTATAGTGAAAGAAACTAAGCATTAATAAGGTACCTACCTCCTTTTTGCAGGAAAAAAAATCTCGTTATTTCTATTTACCTTGAATTATGTCAAGAAATCTCCTTATTTCAAATTTGTGTGCATATCTTTTAAGGTAAGCTCTGCTATATAGCAGCCGCCTTTTAATTTACATTCAGGTCTTCTCTGTATAGGTTATTCATCCAACAACTCTGCACATTTTCAATTTGGAAGCTGATGAGGAAGGCAGGATTTACCCATGCACACACAGAAGAACAGACTTTCAACCTTCAATAACCAGCCATCTAAAGTTCTACCAGAGGCTATCTGCCTCTAACACAGTTGACTAAACAGCTTACGGAAAGCCGCAGTAGGGAAAGCCTTGTTTATGTCTAATTGCCCTCTATCCAAAATACACAGAACTCTCAATTCAGTGCTTTGAACTGCAAAACTACAAAAATACGTACCTGTTTTCACCATTAGCTTTGAAAAAATTATTAATGAGCAGAAGCTTCTGGTTTTTAACTTCTATACCTATGCTACTTTATAACGAGAAAAGTTTTGTCATAGAAGAAATGTATTAAACACTCATATACTTTATTATATGAATAAACATTATTTATTTATACAAAGAGGTACTTCTGCACCCCTGCTACAGCAAGCACCTTACCAGCTTGCACGAACAGAAGTTAAGCCATTTCAGACATAAATACTACCCACACTCCTCATGGCACTTACAAGTAACACAAATAAGAACACTGACCAACTTTTTACAACCTACTTCATTTTACTTTAGGTCAGTGTTAAGTATCCTCTGTTTTGCTTTGGTTTTTGTAAGGGCTGCTTTAGTAGTTAGTTAAGTTTAATTTCATAATAAATATGGAGATATACCTGAAAGACCCAATGAAATAGCAGTGTATCAATTATGCATATTTTTCAACTTCACCCATCTAGAATGCAATCAATGAAAAATGCATGTGGTTAAAATACACTGTGTATTTCACAACTGCAGCATCTGCATTTCCTGCCTGTAACCTTTGCATGTTCTATCACAATTAATGCCCCTGATACCAATCAGAGTTTGTTATTTAAGCGAAACAGTATCAAAACAGCACCAAGTGTATTTTCAAACGATCAAACCAAATCATTTCAAAGCTGCCCCATTGGCCATGACAATGTAAGAATGGCTATGTCTGGCCAGATCAACAGACCACCAACCTCAGTATGCCACTTCTAAACATAGACAAACAGGCAGCTCCATGGGAGCAGCACAAACCCAGAACAATAAACCTCACAAAACATTCCAAATTTTAAAAAAATCCTTGTAAACCAAGCGTCCTGAACTACAGTATCTCTGACTTTAGACACCCCCAGGCATTTTTCTTCACTGAACTCATCCAAACACTTTCTGACCCAAGAACATTTTAGCATCTACAATAGCCCCCTCCACAAAATTCCACTAATTCCCAAAAAGCCACATTTTGGGGTTTTTTTAAATACTTAATTTCACTTCATGCTTCGCAGCTGCTCACTGAGACACACCAATTCTTTCTTTAACAAACTAGTGACCATTCTACAACCCTCATAACCTCTTTCACTTCCAGTCTAGCATCAAAACAAATGGTTTGCCAAAAGCAAGGTGAAGTCTGTGCTATCAGAATTAACTGTTCCTCCAACTTTCAAGGAACATACCCAGCACTATCCCTCCCTTCAAACCTGCAAAGTAAACCAAGCTACATATAGCCAAATATTTCAACAACTGATTCTTGATACACTTTGTAAATGCTGAAGCTTTGAAAAATGCTGGAACACTGCACGAGTACATCTACACTAAACATGGTCTCTCTAGCTCATGATATTAACATATTTCATATGTTTACATATTTACAATTACATATAAAGTACCTAATTTAGATAATCACCTCAAATCTGTAAGATTACCACAAAAATATACTTTTTTATTTAAGAATATCCTATTGGGATGTAATTCTGCAATACTTAGGAGGTTCCCAAAGTTCATAAAATTCCTTTAATGAGCTGCTCTCCACCCCCAAAAGAATAATAATAAGAAAAAAAAGGCATGCAGGTAATTCATTTTTTTGAACACTTATATAAAGAACACAAAACATTAGGCAACAAAATGCTCCCACAATGTCACTGCTTAGTTGGGATAAAGAGCATTTGTAAAATTAGATATATGAGGAATGCCAGTTGTGTGTCACTAAAGCCATCATTTCATATGATCATAGAATCACAGAATAGTTAGGGTTGGAAAGGCCCTTAAGATCACCTGTTTTTTAAGATCGCGCTTATTTACCACCTGTTAATACTGTTTATGCTGAAATGGTATACATTTTCTTCTGAGTATTTGTTTCTTAATTATTCCTCCTATTCATTAAAACATTTGGAAGTAGCATCTTCTGTTAATTCTCTCTCAGCACATTCTTGTGTGATTTTGAAGTATCTTACTCAAGCTCATTTTAATCTAGTTCAGAAAACATGAGTAAACTGCAAAATTGAGACCTTTACTCCAGCCTAGCATCATTAGCCTGTAAGCCCCATAAACAAGTGGAATTCTATTCACCTCCTCCTCAAAAAAAAAAAAGGTTGCCTGATGACACTCCTTTTTGACACAACTTTATCTTCGCTCTGAAAGTTTCTGTGGTATATCTCCAGTGTTCTCCCATCCACATTTCTTTTAGTAGACTACAAAGCAACTTACCTGCTAAAGGAATCAATTATTTCTAACAAATACATAACATCCAACAATATGGGCTTGCCATAACTCCGCTAAAGTGCATAAAATTCTTAGAAAACTGACTGAATTTATCCCAGTGTAACAGCTATGGACACCAAGGTCATTACATTGCCAGATCAAAGTTACAGTTAAAATTACACAACATCGTTACAGTGAAAATCATTCTTTTAGCTCACAGAATAGGGAACAGACCCAGCCCATTACTTCAAGCGATCAACACGCTATGCAAGGCCAGACTATTTCCTTTCAACACAGCAGTGAGTAAATGCTAAAAAAAGTTACTGTGGCAGCCAGTATTACAAGTGAAAGATAAAAAAGAGTCCTACAGTTCAAGTACTGCTCTCCTAATATTTGACATTTTTATACTTCATATTGATTTGCACAGCTTTGGCAAAGAATTATGTTGCTTCACTTGTGCACATGGACAGTACAGCCATACACCTCAACAGCTGGAGAAGATAGTGTAACATGATTAACAGTTAAGATTCAAAGTCTGATATGAACATAGACTTAAGTCTACTAGTACTTCTTCAGATCTAAAGGGTTGAGACCCTTTGTCACTCACTTTGGCTGTGGTATAAACCCCAAGATAATGAAGTAACATATACTTTAAATTAATTATAAAAATGTGTCCCATAGACAGGTAGAACGATAGAATAAGAAGTTCATTACAAGCTCCAAGAAAGAATGAACTGCTACTGCAGATCACCTCCCCTTGCACCATCACCCTGTACACAAAGATCGCTCTTATCAGGGGTGAGCAACTCTTCCAGTCATTGAACTAGACTGGGGAAAAAAAAGGGGGGAGAGGGGAGGCGTGAAGGGAATCAGGAGTCCCATTAAGTTCATCATTAATTTCATTTTCAGGACAGGTAAAGAGAGTCACACATATTGCTAAGTCATTTGGTTTTCCACATACTTTTTATAAAGCACTGTTTGTAAAGTTATCAAGTTAACCTAGAAAAAACCTGCTAATTGCCAGCATTGAGAAACAATGTTTAGAGTTTGCTGTCATGTTGAAAGAAGGAAGACACTACCTGCATGAGGAGAGCTGCATCTAAAACAAACCAACTCTTATACTTCCATATTAATTAGCTACTGTCATGCTACAGAATTTGGGTTTTTTTCCCCTTCAACCCAGGAGGTCTCAATCACGACAAAACTTACACTCGTACATAGTAACACTCTCAGCAGTTTCAATGGACAAAACTGTTGTTTGGGGTCCAAACTATTAATGTTTTATTAGTCAAAAAATATACTGGGACTTTACAACTTGAGTTGTAGAACAAAAAAAAAAAAAAAAAAAAGCCAAAACCAAAAAACAACCAACCAAAACAAACAAAACCCATGACAGGCCTAGTAAGTATCTCTTCCAAAAATATTCTTAACACATTCCTGTATCAGTCTTCACCACTATACAGGTCGACATCTAAAACCCAAAGGTAATGCTCTCCCCCTATTTTATCCTGGGCTTCCAAAGTTATAAAAACCCTCACCCTCATGCATACGCACTGTGCAGTGATTATGTTGTCATGACCTGATGCACACATGAGGCAGAGTGAATCACCGCATATATACCCAGGGTCAGAATGACTGAAGCACCTTCACAAATAAGCAACTGAAACAGCATGGTCATGAGTAACAGCAGTTACAAACAAAAGCAGTAGACTTGGCAAGAACACATCACACGGTGTCTAGAGGCCACATGAGTTCATAGCAGCACTTTTTCAGTCAGCTAGAGCTTTCCAAGTCTCCAAACCGAGCTTTACGTTAGAGCACAGAATGCGGCACTTCATTTTAAAGCAACAAGTCTATATCTAAAACAAATCTTTCAAGATGGTTTTGTTTGCTAATGAATGTCACTAAACAACTAACATATAAACATAGTGCTAGAGAAAACAATAAAAAGTCAGTTGTTCTCTGCTAAAAATGCCCACCAAACTGATTTCAAAAACAGCCATTCTACAAGGCTTAAAATAAGACAGCCTGTAAGTGAAGGAAATAGTAAAATGTCTTCATCTTGTTTCCCTTGTTTTTTTTTTAATTCTCTCTTCATTATAGTTGTAACAAAAATAGTGCAGATTACATGCTTATTATAGAGCTCAGAAGTTCTGAAAGAATTACAGTTTTTGGTTCTGAAATCTGAAAGTAAATACCTCACAAATGCTGGCTGCTGTTGCAGCATGCTACTAAAAACTCTAAGTACAGTGCAATTTGATGGAATGCCACTTCAAGACAGTAAACATTCACTCAGTACAAAAATCACCAAAAATTCTTTGGAAACAATGAAGTTTGTTAACTGTTACTGCCAACATTGCTGTCCTACAAAAGAATAATGACTCCTCTATGGACACCTCACACTCAGTGGATTTTGCAATGTGTACATAAACTTGCAATAGTCTATGCATCGTTTTATTTTTATGTGAAAATGTAATTAGTAGAGCTATCCTTCCTATTACTAAAAGCAAACGTTAATGGCAAGAGAGCTACAGTGGAACTCCAACACTTGCTCTCTACCCTGAAGAGTTATTCAGTTATTGTTTCTGAGATGAAGTTTGTACTTTCAGGTATAGTAAAGTGACCATGCTGAAGACCCATCAACTCCGTTCAATTCTTCAGCGGTTGTTTCTCCCGTTCTTTGAAACCTCCAAAGAAACAAGACAGAAAGAAAGCGAGCACACGCTCCACCTGTCTTCAAACCAGAGTGCCTGGCCAAGTCCTTTCCTTGCGATTTACCTGAACACCCTTCTCTCGTCCTCTCCCTGCTCGGGAGGCAGGCAGTCCTGCCTCTTGGCAGCTCTCTCTTCTCCCCCAAAGCAACTGCTCGCCGAGCTTCGGGGAGGCGCCAGCCCGGAGGCTCTTGCTCCCCATAACTCGCTCCCAGGGCTGCGGAGGCCGCCGGCCCGGAGAGCCCCGGAGTCATTGTGCCGAGGGAGACGATCGCAGCTGCCAGGGCGCAGCCCGCCGTGCCGCGGGCGGGGAGGAGGGCCAGCAGTCCCGCGCCGCGGCAGCGCCCGCCCGTCCTTCCCCGGCCGTGCTCCGGGCCCTGCAAGGCGCGCTCGGGCGAGAGGCCTGCGGAGCAGGGGCTGCCTCCGGAGCCAGGAGCCCAGGCGGGCGCCATGCTAAAAACCAAAATGGCTGCCCCAGGGAAAGGAGCCCAGCTCAGGCCGTGAGGGGCTGCGCCTTCGCCGGCCCCGCCGCTTCGCCCACCGGACGTCGCCCAGGTACCGTCCCCATGCCACAGCGACCGGCTCGGCCTCAGGAGCCCAAGAGGCTTCGCTCGCCCAGGCAGCTTTGCTCCCGCGCCCCGAGCGCGGCCCGGTCCCTAGAGCCCACCGAGCCGGTCCCGGCCCGCGCCTCGCTCCGCACGGAGCCCGTCCTCGCTCCCCGTACCTGAAGCTCGGCCCGCTCCACCTCCCAGTGCGCCCTTTCCATCTCGAAGCGAGCCCACTCGTGCTGGATGTAGTGAAGGATCCCCGGGATGGTGTAGTGCTGGGGCCGGGACAGCTCGGCCGGGCCCGCCGTCTCCTGGCCAGCCGGGGCCGCGGGGCCCTGGGGCTGCTGCTGTGGCCCTCCTCCGGCTCCGGGCCCCACGCAGCCCCCACCCGACTGCAGGTTCATGTTCCCACCCGCCTGCGGCGGCGGCTGCTGCGGTCTCGGGGCGGCCGCCATCCCACCGCCTCCTCCGGCTCCAGGGTGCTCGTCCATTGTCTGCGGGGAGCCCTCCTCCTCGTCCCGCGGCGGGGGCCTGGAGCAGGGGCCAGGGAGGGGGTGAGCGGAGCTGGCTGGGGCGGGGAGGAGGGGGGCGGGCCGGGCGTGGGGAGGGGGGACTGCGCCGAGCAGTATCCGGGTGTCAGAGCAGCGCCGAGCCGCCGCCAGCCGCCATTACAGCCGCCGCGCCGTCGGCCCACCCACCCGCGGCCGGGCGGGGAGGGGGAGCGGCGCCGCGCATGCCGGGAAATCGCTCCCCTCGGCTGCCGGCCTCCTCCTACGGGACGGGCAAGCGGCGGAGTGCGCATGCGCGGGAGGGGAGGTGAGCGCCGTGCTCTGGGGGTGGGGGAGAGGGCTGGGGCCCGGAGCACCCCACGGGGCTGGGGCCACACCACCGCCCGGGGACACCCGCCCCTACCGCAGGGTGGCTCCGTCCCTGCCGTGCTGCCCCCGCCTGACCGGGGCAACGCGCCGCCGGCAGCAGCAGCAGCAGCCGCCGCCGCCGTGAGGAAAGGAGGGCCCCAGCCCCCGGTGGGTCGGTCGGTGCCGATGCTGGCGGGCCCGGGCCCGGCCGCCGCGGGTAGCGCGGCCAGGCGGCTTCCGTCCGCGTTAGAGCGAGAGGCGGAAGTGGTGGCGTTAAGCTGGGGTGGCGGAGGTTTGGTTCGGCGGCAGGGCCGCCGCAGCTCCGCGCCTCGGGAGCGTTGGGCGCCCTCGAGGAGTCCTCAGCAATGCCCCGGGCCGGGGCCTGGGCCTGGGCCTGCTGCTCCGTCCGGCGTGCAGGCAGCACGGCGGGGCTTGAACGCTGAAGCCTTTCAAACTCAGCGCGGTTTAATGGTGCGCTGAAGTTGCCCCGCAGAGAGGTGGTTTTAGAATGGAGTTCTTAAATTTATGGCGTGTCTCTGGAAGTTGACACGAGTGGTCATCTTCATGGTATCTCAGTGGTAAGGCACATGTGTAATGCGTTCCCTCCTTGAGGAGCAGGGGAAGTGCACAGTGTTTGCTATTCAAAAGTCTTCCACGTGAGGAAAGGTTTGCCAGAAATTACTGGTTTATTTTTGCCTTTCTCAGTTTCACATGTGGGCACAATGCTGTGTTTGATGCCATCGTTTGGATAGGGTGAAATTGCCTCAGTTGCAAAATGGTGCTCTGAAATGCGATATTTGCAGATTGTCATCACATCCTATTTGAAATGAGCTGTAGGTCACCCACTGTAAGTCAGGTAGGACTTTGGGTTTACCTCTCTTCAAAATATTTACATGCTGTACTCATTCAATAAAAAATTGGATAGTTTCCTAAGCAGGGCTCATGCTTGACAGAGCTGGAATTGTGTTAATTACTGAAAAAATAAATAGTGCTTGTCTCACTACTGGCATTTCCTTTCTCTACTAATCTCTCCTCAGGTGCATATTGACATTTCAGTTGGTTTATTCAGTCCTTCCTTTTTTCTCCATTAAATCATTTCCTAATAAAACTTCATCCTACAGTCTTCCTGATTCCATGCAGATTAGCCCATCTAAATCCAAAGCCTTTCCACCTCAGCTGATTTTTTTCATTGTCTACTGACAGTATCAAGTCATTACTAAAAATTAGCACTTACCTCATAACTAGTTTAGCCTTTTGTTTAGCCGCAATCTTATGGGACATTCCTCATTCCTGAGTATATGGGAGTTACTGCAATTTAATTCCGTTACTATATTCAGCCAGTATTTTGACAACTCAATGGCAAAGGAAAACTTTTTTACTCTTTCCTTCCTCCCTGACTTCCCTAGATTAATAAGGTTTCTTTTTTAGAATCCCTGATCCTGAAGTTGAACACAGTACTTTATTTTAAAGTCACATAGACATACTTGTTTCATCTTTGGATGAATTGTAATGTGCACAATAGTAAGATCTAGAATACAAAAATTACTGTTACTGATAAATATTATTAACACCACATGTGATTTTTATTAAAGCCTTGTCTATGGTCAGAACAAAAGGAAGAGCAAGGGTTTAGACTATGTGAGTGGTGTTCGTTTGCTCCATACTTCTATACAAGAAATTCATAGCTGGGAAGCTCAATAGGCAGATCTATATCTCAGAAGTATTTGTTCCCATGCTCATCTGCTTGTGCCTCTAACTTTTAGCCATTTTTTTATTCTCATTAGTGCTTTCATTCCAGTTTAACCATTTGTTCTACACTTAGTACACATATAAACTGCATTTAAACCTATGCATCCAGAAACCCAACTTTAAATTAAGAGTTGTACAGTGCAGTAAATTATTCACTTATAGTTCTATCTAACATTTTTTTTTATTCTTGGTGAAGCAGTTCTGTAAAAACCTGGTAGTGCACTTTTTTGTTTGCTAGATTTGGTCTCTTATTTACATTTTAGCTGAGAAGCCACAGAATGTTGCAAAACATTGTTACAGCGCAATAACTAAAATGCTTCTAAACCTGTGAAGATTGACTAGAGTTGGTTTAGCTTGAGAGACACATCTAATTTGAATGATAACTGTACTGCAAGAAGTCTGAAACTGAGGTTGTGTTTCCATTTTTGTAATTTATGAGTCCGAGTATGTATAAATATTGGGGGAATCTGTGACAAAATAAATTAATGTTGACTACTTGTATCTACTTAAGGAATAATTAAAATGATGTTTTAAGTATGTTTTCTATTACTGCATGTCAAAGCTGCTGGGTTGGCCACGTTGGACACTTAAGACCTTTTTATCTGCGAAACAGGTATTGCAGGCTTTGCCTCTTTAAGAGGTCTCAGCAGTGTCTAAAAAGAGAGCTTTCAGGGGTGTGACTCACAAACAGGGACAACCTACTTTGAGGTGTCTCCTGCGGTTATGCAGCCTGCAGAGCTGGTATGGCCTGGAAGCAGTCCCTGAACCATCGTGATTTCTGTTTTGGCAATTTGAAGCGAATCGGGCAGGTCTCAGTTTGTCTTGAAATACAAGGCTAGAGTTAACCTATACATGCAGGGGGGGCAAGCCTGCTTGGGGCAGTAAAATCAAGCAGCATCTGTGTCTTTATGAGCTGGGGTCCTTAGTCTTCTGCGCATGTGCTGGTTTAGAAGGAGTTAAAGTCATTGTATTCTAAGTCATCAATGACTACCTACTCCATCAGGCTACCAGCATGAGTCACACAAGCCAATCGTGATACCAGTTTTCTCTCACAGATATTTATCTGTGAGAGATACTTTAATGAGGGTGAGATCTAACACAGTGTAACAGCACATATTTAAATCACAGCACTTTAACTGTATGTTGGTTGCGTGCATGCCAAATCATCCTTACAGCAGAAATATTTTGTAAAGGAAATAGAGGGCTACTCAGTCACTCCGGAAGGTAATTTCTTTTGAAGGAAGGTTTGCAGTTTCAAGACTTTTTACATCTTCCTCAAGTGACACCTTCTGAAGTTTTTGCTTCTAGGGAGGCTTTGTAGGTGTGTCATAGATTTGGTATGCTCAAAGCGTATACTGTAAACTATTCTGGACAAAATTTCTAATGCATGGTTGACTCTGAGGGGGAGAGCTGGACTTGACAGTCCATCAGGATCTCGATAGTCCCTTCCAGTCTTCTGTTCCTAAGTGCATTTGTGATGCAGATAGCTGTCCAGTGACCTGGAATGGGACAGCCTATTCATTTCCAACAAACAGCCTTCAGATAGTAATGTCTTTTCATTACTAAAATGAGCAAAATAATGGTGGAGATAAGAAAGGCTTGCATCTTGTCACCAGTTCCCTTGAACCATTTGATTGTGTATGCATAAAAGCATTGTAGAGTGTATGTACATCGATACGCGCAAGTGTGTGCGTGAGAATGCACAGAAAGCTCGTAAGAGTCATATTGGAGGAAATGGAGCTATCTTTGTAAGCAGAGTACTGATTATTGTAAAAGGTAGCTTCTCAAATACATAGAACTTGAAGCAGCCTTCCAATATCTGAAAGGGACCCACAGGGATGCTGGAAAGGGACTCTTCATCAGGGATTGTAGCGATAGGACAAGGGGTAATGAGTTCAAACTTAAACAGGGGAAATTTAGATTAGATATAAGGAAAAAGTTCTTTGCTGTGAGGGTGGTGAGGCACTGGAACGTGTTGCCCAAGGAAGTTGTGAATGCTCCACCTCTGGCAGTGTTCAAGGCCAGGTTGGACAGAGCCTTGGGCGGCATGGTTTAGTGTGAGGTGTCCCTGCCCATGGCAGGGGGGTTGGAACTAGATGATCTTAAGGTCCTTTCCAACCCAAACCATTCTGTGATTCTAAGGCATGGAAGTTTCCCCACCCATCAACATGCACAGATTGGCTTTTTGTTTGTTTATTATACTTTACAGGTTTCTTTACAGCTCACATGTGCAAAACTAATTTTAACATGTTGTCTATATCTGAAAGCCAAGATGAAAGGAGAAGGAAAGAAGAAATAAACTTTGTTTGTTAGAAACAAAACTCAGTAATTTCCTTTTTTTTTTTTTTCCTAAATTGTGCAAGCAAATTTCTACAAGTTGGGGTTTTTTTTCAGAATGATTTTATTTTAAAGTACTTTATTTTAAAGTAGATAAACAATTCCTTAAGATATTTTAAATTAAAATTATTCATACATGTAAATTTATTCCAGTATTTCTGCGCAAAACTGTGTGCTTGTGCTGCCGCTTATATGAGCAAGATTTCTGGCTAAAACTTTGCAGACTATTTTTGGGGCTGGTGGGAAAGTACAGAAATGACCAGTGATACTAGTGGACCTCTTTCCTACAGCTGTTAATCACCTCTTCTAATACTGTGACTAATGACTGCCTCAGAGATTCCAGATAACACATTTGAGTACTACTATGGTTCTACTCTCATTACAACATGATTCTTCTTTGGTTTTATATCTATTCTGGGTAAGAGCATTTGTGAGGATTCAAAAAAAGTAAGCTGGTCTAAAGTATTTTCATATGTAAAACAATCCAGGCCATTCATAAGAATACACAAAGGTACAATAGTCATAACATCAGAAAGGGATTAAACATGTAGAAGGATTAGCTTAATAAAGGAGTAATTAGGAGTAGGGAACAATCCTGCAGTAGCATCCATATGTATCAATTGTTCATGTATTTTTGCTGTTATATATTGCTTATCAGTAGCTCAAAGTACAAGAGCTCTGTCAGTGCTCCTGGGGTAGTTTTACTGTCCTCCTGCTCTCAGGTCCCACATGGATATCTGCAGATAATGTTATGCCTCCGGTTTTACTCTTCAAGGATGGATTTCTGCAACTTGCTGATTTCTTAGAATAAGGCTTACACTCCTCAGTACCATTTGTGAGTAAATTATTAAAATAGCTTGGAAACAACTTGTTCAAAATAGAGGACTATTAATTCATGCTCCAGCAGTACCAAACACAAAGAAAGGATAAAACTAAGAAAAATTAAAAGGTGTCTATGTCACTGTCATTATCTGTTTAGCTTGGACAGACATGTTTTGCAGTTGGTAGGAACAGCATGTGTAGCTTTTGGTCTCCCATGTCTGATCTTGCAATTTTTTTTCATTAAAACAACAGACAGTGTTTCTTAGTTTGTTCCTCTTTCAGACCACCACTCTTTTTAAAGTAGTTTTAAAGCTTCAGGTTTCTTTTGCTCATGAGGTTGGCACTTGGTCGAGTAACTCATTCTAAGCTGGAAGGAGTCATTCATTCTTATCCTTACTTGGAAGGTTTGTATCAAAAAATTACTAAGTCATCTCACTGTTTTACCTTTCTCTATGCCTCAGAATATTAAGATATGTCATCTTATTGCAACTCTAACTTGAGGCAGCAATACAAAATAGAATGGGTAGGGGGGGAAAGAGCCACATATTAAACACAGAGAAGATGATATAGGAGGTACTCTCCCGTTTAGTCAAATGTCAGCCTAAGCTGCCATCTGACAGTGAAGATCTGTCGTAAATTTCCATCTGGGCCCTTTTTCGTCTTCATTACCTGGTTCACTCTTTATTGGAGACTAACTTGTGTTAGTTCAGAAGCCTGGGGTGCCGTGGACCAGCCATGTGCCCCACTGCAGCAGTGCCGGCCAGCATCCATGACTCTTTTGTCAGAGCAAATCAACAAAAGTGTGCTCCTGTTCTGAATGTGAAGACTTCATCGTGCCTGATGGCGATGAGAAAACTCTGAGACTGTCACGATTCCAAGCAGATTCTCTTGTCCTGAGGATTGATCCTGGACTTCTATTTGCCATGGGTGTCATTTACATAAGAAATGAATTCTGAGTATCAAGTCTAATTAGTGAAGATACATTTGGTATAGAAATCTAAACTTCTTTGTATATGGAGTAAACCACAGTACACTGTGTAAAATGGGATTGCTTTCTTGAGATCTAAGTGGTAATAGAGGTGGCTTTTCTTCCAGAAAGCTATTAGGTGACCAATATGAATCAGAAGTAAGCAATAATTAATGTCAGCACAATAAATCGGGATTTTTTTGTATCACTGTCATGAAAGATTTAGATGTTAGGACCCATGAATAGTACCTAGTCAGTTTGTTCAAGTTGCTAGTAATATGAGGCAGCATCTATGCAGCTTGCCTTGTGTAAAATATCAGCATATGTTTAAATGTCTGTGAGGTTGCTGCCTCAGAGACCTATTTTGGGGTTTTTATTTTCTTCCCTTTTGCCTTTCTGCATGAAGATACACTGTTTTTACACGAAGAGCTACACGGGGCTGTTCTGTGGATTCCTGATACATTTTTTTCAGCTTGGACTTTCTCACAGGAGCTGTGAGACCTTAGGAGAGAATATTTGCATCAGGCAAGGAACAACTCTTCAGAACTGTAATAAACAGCTTTTGCAGTACTTGCTGTATTTCCAACGCATAAACCTCAAGATCATTTGGCCCGATAAATGTGTGATCCAAATAGGGAGACAGATGGAAAACATTACAGTGACTGTTTTCTGGCATTAAAGAAAATAACCCAGAACTATTTAAAAAAATTACATCTGCAGCTTACCTTTTCTTGCATGCTTTTCAGAACATGAAAGATTTCAGTTGTTCAGCAAGCAGGTTCTGATACACGCTGTGCTCTTTTTAATAGCCTTTCTCATTGTACATTGCATGTGATATTTATATTCTATAACTATTTCAGTGGCATTGTGTGGATTAATAGTTACTTAGATTGAGTGAGATGAAGCTGTTTTGGGTAATTAACTTGAACAGGTTTCTCCTTAGCTATCAAAGACCCACACTTAGTCTTCATGAAGTGCAGGATCTACCTTTCACTTCAGTGAGGGAAATTAGATGGGGCAAGCAGGTTTCAGCAGCTCCTGGTCCAGCTCAAGATATGTGCTTATACTGCTGATGCCCAAATATTTAGAAAGCTGTCACTCTGCATTAAAGATATGGTCATGTATTGTGGCCCACGCATTTCCCTTTGTCTTCTCTCCCTTCACTCTGATGTCAGGATGGTATGAATGAAATTGTTAAATACAAATTAAGGGGAAAAAAACGGAATTTTACTGCTGGGATGCATGAAAAAGAGTAGATGTTTTTTTCCTATATACTATGTTTTGGCAATAAACTCAGTCTTAAATATATGTGAGTCTAGCCTGGCTAGTTTTTAGGAAGTCTTTCATAACTCCTATGTATACTGTTTATTTTTTCTTTTTTCCTCACAGAAATACTTTGATTCCTGCGCCCCACATACAAATCTGCTGCTGAGATCAACAAAAAAGAAATGATAAAATTTTTCCTTATGGTAAACAAACAAGGTCAAACAAGGCTCTCCAGGTATTATGAGCATGTAGAAATCAAGAAACGGACAATGCTGGAAGCTGAAGTAATCAAAAACTGTCTCTCCCGTTCAAAGGATCAGGTAAGTTTTGTAGTTTTTCCCCTAGCCATTCTATTTATCAGCTAGGTTGGAAAAGACTTTTAAGATCATCAGGTCCAGCCATTGTCCCAGGACTGCCGAGTCCACCATTAGACCAGGTCACTAATCTACACAGTTCTACATCTCACATTTTTCATGTCAATAATTCTGAAAATACATCACTTTCCATTCCAAGTCATTATTTCATTTGTACCCATGAACAAAAAGATTGTGTTTCTACATTATGGGTTCAGTCAGTTGAACTGTTATTCTGCATGGAATAATTATGTTTTCCTGAGGCTTACAGAGATTTTGGAATTTTGTGTATCACTGTCATGAAAGTTCCTTCTTTTTGCTTGAGGAAGCTCAGAAGTCCAGGAAGAGTTTATTTTATCCTTCTACTGCTTGTCTGGTAGAGATCAATAGAGAGCTATTGCTGCTGCTTTGCTGTAGGGCAGTAAGGATGCTACTGACAGTTCCAAGTTCAAACAAAAAATTTATGAGAGAGTATGAAAATACTATCTATCTGAAGCACAGGGGTTTGGAAACAAACTTTTAGGCTCTGTAGTAGGCATTTTTATTCAAAAGAAGTGTTCACAATTCCTGGGGAAAAAAAAAGTCAGAAAACTCAGAAGTTGGAAAACTTAGATGAAATTTGAGATTTTCATGGCTCAATTGAGCCATCGATTCTTTATCAAACCTCATAAACTGTTGAAGTCACAACACATTAACTTGCATTGGAGGAGAAGTCTGTGACTTGGACTGTGAGTGAAGTTGTTTGGTTTGTGTTCTGAAGGCAGCTTCCTTATTTTTCATTAATGACACGTCCTCTAACAGTGTGGACTTCATTCTAGAAAGCCCAAGAAAAAAGTAGCAGTTCCTATCAAGTGCCTTAGTTCACAGACTTGACAGTGGCTAAAGAAATGAACCTGCTCTGCACTGCTCTTGCAAGGGCATCTCCAAACCGAAACTTCACCAAAGGAACTAACAGGAGGCTGCCATTTCAAGGACTGAGCAAAATGATAGTGAAATAAAAAATAGGAGGAGGCATCTTATAACGCAGCGTCTAACAGCACCATCTGCTGGCCTCTGTCTCACTGTGAAAGACACGTTAATCTCCCCCTGGGTCTGGAAGTCTTATTACTCCTTATTACTCCGTAATTTTTATATAAAAATATCGTTCATTTTTTAAATATGAAAATGACCTTCAGGTTGTCTGTTTTGGAAGTGCTTCCAAATGAAAATTTAGGGGAGCATCAACAGCCTTATAACTCTGAAACAAGTCATTTCAAGTCTGTATGTTCCAGTTTTTCCATTTAAAAAATGGTAGCATGTTTTCTGCCAGTAGATGAAATGTTTTGTGTAATAGATGCCCTAAGAAATTTCTTTCAAGTCAAAATTGTTTGGTGGATCTTGAGCAATCCGTTGTTCTTTGTGGGCCTTACTAACATGAAAGCTTAGGCTCTTTGAGCACTCTCTGCTTAATACAGTTGTATGCTTAAGTAGCAGCTATTATATTTGACTCGTTTTGTTTCTGCCTAGTGCTCTTTCATTGAATATAAGGACTTCAAGCTGGTATACCGACAGTATGCAGCCCTTTTTGTAGTCGTTGGAATTGACCACACAGAGGTAAGAAATTATATACCCTCTGGAAATGAGAGCTTATAGTGATTATCATGATCAAGAGCTCAAGTCTTCTTCTAGTTGGAATTTTGCAGTAGGAATTAGAGAATTTCAAGGAGTCATTGCAAAAAGAAAAAAAAGTTTCTGTGAAATAAAGAGGTATAAAAAATGTGGTATGTTGGACTTCAGTCTATAGCAGCAGACTGAACTGTTATCGTGGGACAGTCTTCCTGAGCCTTGTGCTGATTCTGCTTTCTAAATTTATGTTTGATTAAACATAAATTTATGTGGGGTAGTGTTTCTCAATAAATGTTACCATTACAGCCAGATCACCTGTCTCATTTATGGTGATTTCCCAACTGCCACTGTTTTTAACCTCCTTGGCCAAAGAAAATCCATACTGTCAGCTAGAAAGATGCCAATTTATTGTATTTTTTTCAAAAAAGAAAAAAAAAAGGTATCCGAAAGTTGACAAGTGCTGTTATTTCATACATTCAGGCTGAGCCTGCAAGGCTTTGGTGTTTACATTGATTCCTGGTCCCAGAAATTAATTCAAAGCTTACTGTTGGAAACCTTATCAGAGCGGTGTGGAAGTTAGCCGCTGACTACCACAGTGTCTTCAAGTCAGGGTTCTAATGCTGTGCAATGTGGGGCAAATTCTTTTGGCTTTGCTACAAAAATGGCCCACCTCTACTACTGCAGCATACCTTGGCTCAGTGCTGCAGCTCCACTGGGTAACCACATGGTTACTTCATCCGCATCCCATGGTGGCCTAAGCTTGTGCACTTTATTGTAGTAGGCTTTACTATATTTTCTCATTGCTTTTCATACAGCATGAACTGAAATAACACGAAGAATACAGTTACCTTTTCTAGCTATTCATTTACTATTCACTTGGTTTTAATCTAATTTCAGAATGAGATGGCAGTATATGAACTAATTCATAATTTTGTGGAAGTTCTGGACAAATACTTCAGCAGAGTGGTGAGTTGAATCTATTATGAAATATTTCTTCTCTTTAAAAGTCCCTTCCAACCCAAACCATTCTATGAATATGTTATTTCAGGGAATAAATCGAAAGAGAATTTTTTTTTTTTTCCATATACATTTAGAATTTTGAATACTTTAGCATGAGTATTACCACCAAACCCCCCCCCCCCAAACACACACACACAAAAAGCAGTATTAGTCGATTCTTCAGAGAGGTAGAAGTATAGATGGGTTATAAAGCATCAATCAAAGAATACCGGAAATATTTCTGTTAGAAAAGCATGATTTTATATGCTTATATTAAGGGGTTTCTTTGGGTCATCTACTCTTAAATTAGCCACTGGCATTTTGTACATTTTAAAGAAACAGAGAGGTTTCTCTTTACAGCTCTTTTTTGCAATTCAGAGCATTATATCCCCCAAATGAACTTAACTTATGATAAAGATGGTGCAAGCATTAAGCAGGGAGCTGACATCACTCTCAGGGAACAGGATCAGAGGGATGGAGCACATGAAACCTCAGAAACCAGTCTGTACTTGTGCTCTCCATGTTGTTGTCTTCAACAGTGGATACCAGATAAAACAGCTATTATATAGATAGTCATTTCAGTAAGGATTCAACATCAGACATGGCTCCAGTTAAAATGACAGTACTCCTTTTGGTGGGAGATGATAACTTTTTGTTTGCTTGTCTTTTCAAAGTTTGAAAACGCAGCATTATAATCCTGCTACTTAATATGGGGTTTGTAATAATTTTGCTATGAACAGATTTGCCTGAAGTCATATTTTGGCACAATTTTAGTGCAATTGCAGCACAGAATCTATGCTGGAATGTATCGGATACCCCCCTCAGGGTGTGTAACTGGTTTCCCAGTCCTAGTACTGCAGCAGATGTGGCAGAGCTCCCTCTGTGAATTCAAGGACACACTTGAAAAAGTCATCTGCGCCCTTCACTATTTAGGTGCCTGGCAAGTGTTTCAGGCTGTTGTCTCGACTAACGTCACACCAGCCTATTGAAACTGCTGGTACTAAGTATATCACTTTCTGACTGTACAAAGTTCAGAATTTGTCTCTTAATTGTTATGATGGCAGTCCCAACCTAAGCAGTGATAACCAGGAACAGAATTTGATCCTGACAGCACAGGAATGAACAATAAAATTTAGTCACATCTTGTTTATCTAACTGAGCCAATTGTTGCCAGCCATTTGACAAGTTTTATTTTCCTCACTTGAGGCAGAACAAAAATAGATGTATTTCTTACACATATAAATCTAGTGTATATAATTCCTTGACCGCATTTATAACCCAACCACTGATGAGAAATTTGCTGAATTCATCATACCAGAGTTTTTTGTGCTTGCCATAGCATTTCAGGTTTGAAACTAGGGGAACCGAAAAGGGGGGTGGTTAAAGAAATCTCATGCCATTCTGTGGTTCTATTTTTAATAGCATATAACACGATAAATGGCAGAGCACTGAAGAAGAGGGCTATAATTCTAGCTGGGGTTTCTGGCAGAAACCACAGAGCAAGAAAGTATAAGTCTGTAGTCTCATGGATTAATGTTTAGGATTTGTAGAATTTTAGCAGAATCCCAAATTATGATGATGACAACAGAGACAGAACTCTGGGAAAGGAAAGAACATCTGTCCTGCTCTAGAAGGACATTTTGTCATCTAGTATTTTTAGGCTTGTGAGCTTTAAACATTCTCACATACTCTATTTTTATCTAATGGAGTTTACAGAGCTTGAATTCAGATATCAGGACAAACATTAAGAGAATTGGGGGAAAGCTTTCGAAGTTGCTTGTGAGATGTAATTCTGACTCCCCTTCACTTTTATATGGCTACCCAGGGAAAACTCTGCATACTGTTCAGAATACATGTTCCAATGTTTTAAATTACTTTTTAAAGCTGAGTAAACTTAAACTGATCGGGCTCTTAAAATACGATTTTTGTGGCACATGAAAGATTTCCAATTGAAGAACGGCAGAGTCGCCCAGCAGAGGCCTGTAAACTACAACTAGTCCAGTTTAAAGCATGTTTAGACCATAGAAGTAGCAGCAATTTTACCAGTGGGAACTTCGCTTAAAACCATTCACCAGACTGTGAATGGAAACCATGTTACCAACTAAATTCCCTGGTAGCAGATAGATTCCCTCTCTCAGCAGAGACTGGGGAAGCTCCACCCCAACTGTGCAAGGTCTTAACTGCTGAGGCTGTGATTAATTGTTTCTAAATTTAGACATTTAACTGAGGCACTTAAGTTAGAAGTTTGGTCATCCTAAACTCCCATGACCACTAGGCAGGATGAGTATCTCGAGAAAGTGAGTCATGCCTCAAGAGTGCCAAGTCAACTGTTGAAGATACCCATCTCTTGTATTGACTGCAGAGAGACCACAAGGGCTTCTCACTCAGACATTTTGGTTAAATGAATAAAAATACTGGGGTAAATCCAGGCTAAGACTAGAAGGGAAATGGTGAAGAATTATGAATTATGAATCAAGAATTATGTTGCTGGCGCTGGAGAACAGTTAGAAGTACTAAGGGTCCAAAGCTTGGAGTTGCCTTCCCTCTCCCAGTATATCCAGCCACAACTACCACAGCCATGGGTATATACCGTGTCTAGATTTTACTGTTGAAATTATCTGCAGCAACATTTTAAACCGTGTTTTTACGTAAATTGCAAACTTGGCATTAATATCCCCTTTTTGCAGAAGGAAGAGAAAATAGAGGGCTGGAGTTAGCATGATTAGAATTGCTGGTTTTCCATCACTCATTCAGATGGCACTGTGTCTATTCAAATTGTTACTTGTGGGTGACCTCCATGGGTTTTTCTAAGCAAAAATTTCAGAACATTAGCTTTTGTTACAGCGGCAGGTAACACATCAAAGGCAAAGCAGTGTTGCAGGAAAAAGCATGTAACTGTACAGTCCAGAATAGAAATCTGAATTACCCTAAAGTTTTGTGTCACTACCGGATAAAGAAAGTCTTCAAAATAAAGGGATGCATAATGTTTAATGCCTATGAGACGAGAGATCAAGCTGTAACTAATGGTTGTCTCTCTCTTTTCCTTGCAGAGTGAATTAGATGTATCCTTTTCGCTATCAGAAATCAATTTGTCTATCTCTTTTTGGTGTATGTTCCAGTTCATACTGTCTTCATAACAGTGGCTGTCAAACAGGCAAGACAATGCAGAGGTTTCTCAAATTTTGTACTTACAGTAAGTAGCACCATTTTGGCACTTGTCTGGAAGCATGGCTGATGCTCATGAGGGTTGCCTGTTCAAATCCTAAGTCATTGAGATAAGCCTGGTACCATGTAAAGTAAGACAGGGAGAGTTTGTTTAGAGAGAACTTAGTACGACCTAGAAATGAAAAGTTGTATTCATGAGGGAACTTTCAGGCTTAACTAATTATTACTGCAGGGTTTTACTTTTTTCTTTAAGTTTACAGTAAAATAGATATTGAAATTACTGGCATAATAAAACTGAATGTTACAGGTATGTCTTGAGCCAACTAGCAGTAGCATCATTCTGAGATTATGTTTGTGCTTTGATCTTGCTTCATGAAAGTGTAGGCGAGTTTTACTTTCTGTATCGATGGAAAAAGAGAAAGGCCTGAGAGGAGGAAATTTAGGAACCCAGGCATTGCCACAGGTACCTTTTACCTTTCCCGCCCTTCCCCTTACACAGCTGTATTTTCATGTGTATGATTTGCAGGGGTTTAACTAAAATATATATTTATTTTTTTTAAATGAACTACGACCAAATACAACTACTAAAACACAGTCCTGGACAACTAAACACAAGTAGCAAGTAAATAACATAGAATACTAAATTCAAAGAAAATTAAACCGGGAGAATGTGGCACAGTCTTCCTCTTCAGGTCTTCCAATCCCACTGCCTGCTCACTCTACTCCAGCAATCCTTATGCCTCTGTTTGTTGTTGGTTAAATGCAGATCTACTGGTACAAAGAGTTTCAATTACACACCTGAAATACAGTTGCCACCCTGGAATCAAATACTGTAAAGTAATTTTGAATTAGTACTTACAAAGAACATTAAAAAATTCTGTAAGTTTTCTTGTAATAGTTCTTACTCCTTTACTAAAAAAAAAAAAAAATTTCATTTTTGTAAATATTTTAATGCTACATGCTGGGACTCTGTTTCATTTACTGAGCTTATATATGTATGTATATATATATATACACTGTATGTAGGTGTATATATACTGTCTCTATTTCTTTCTTGAAATTCACAAAATGCTGTGGTATTAATATAACACTCCTAAATTAACTTTTATAAAAGAGCAATAATGGAATTTCAGCATGGAGGGACTCTTAAGGTCTCTCTAGATTATGAAACTATGGTTTTTGTATTCAGTTACTCTAGTTAAGGATTAGAACCGTGTGTACTTGTGTGTGAGCTTTGCTGAATTTGAGACTAACATGATGACCTATTCAGTAATTATACATAAAAAGTAGTCCCCTGGGTTTTCATATGGTGTATTTTGGGTCTGCAATGACCTGATTCTTTTTGCCTCTGATTGTTTGGAGTACTGATGATGCTAAATTCTGCCTCTGGTCATCACTTTCACACTGAGAGGAATTTCCTGTAGTGATATGCTTGGTTACCACCAGTAGCCCATTTAATAGCTGAGAACGACCGCTGCATATCCACAAGTTTCTGCACACAAGTGTTGTTCTGCACTGTTTAGAGAAGCTGTATTAAACACTAACAGTTGCAATGGGTGCAATATGGTGGCTGAATGATTCCTGTAGAAGTTCAGGAAGTTCACATTTCAGGAACAATTTTCGAATAAAACATTTTACTTCTATATATGTACAAAAGACCTCTTTCATTTAGGAAGAAGAGCTTTTCATAAGTTGAGAGGATACCTGAAATAGCTGAAGTGAAATACAACATTAAACGTAAAACAGAGTTGTGATGATGAGGTGGATTGTCCAGGATCGTATTTCTTTTTTATACAGCTTGAACAGCAGCCCCTGAAGAACAATGTAAGATCTGGACTACAAGTGTCTTAGAAGTTAATACAGTGCAAGCAATAATCCATCAATATGCCTTTCATAGTGTGTAAGATAATATGCCCATCTGGGATTAAACCATTTCCTTTGCCAAATAGTCTTTTGCTAACTCTTATATTCAGTACAGTGAGTTTAGATGTAAAATATCTGATGGAGGAAGTACTATCTGAAGGTCTGTAACAGTGAACATCAAGTGTATTTACAGAACCTTTGTATACGGAGTATCTGGTGGGAGACTGTCACCATTTCCTGTCTCTGCACTATTACTTTTGTATACAGATCCATAGGAAGTTTATTTCAAAAGCAATAGTGGCTATTCTATATAGAAAGTAGTGTTTACTAACATGAAAAAAATAGTAGGAAATTACATGAAATCAAACCCCATGAAAACCAGATGATAATCATTAAAGGCTATTCACTCATGCACAGAGCAAACCCCATTTAAATCTGAGGCTGAGACCATCACAAATGAAATGTTCCTGGAGCCCATGCTGAACCTGCAGCATGTGCACTGATTCGTAAAGCTTTCCCCAGCCACAGGGCATCACCCCTGTGCTCCTGGCAATGCAGCTCCTCCTACTAACATGGGATGCCAGCTCTCATTTAGTTCCGAAAACTGAAGTCACCCAGGGTGCCGCATCATGTCTTGTGTCACAGCCTGAATCTGGAGTCAGCTGTCAGGAAGGGAAGGGCACCTTCTGCACAAGGCGGAGACCAGGTCCAGTCTGAACCCTGCCCAACAGGATTCATGTGTAATATTTATACCTGTGCGACACAGGTGTGTGTGATGCTAACCAGTGCATGGACAATTGGGAATTTATCTATCTCATGCATACTGCAAAAATGAACACTCCTAGCCAATAAATAGCTACTAGCCAATTAAGTAACTACTTTAACTTGAGTAGATATGGGTTTTAAAGAGGCTTTTATATGTGAACTGTAAAGCATTTAGCCATTAAATGATGTCCACTTTCATTCTGAGTCACTCACATACTTAAGGGTAGCTGTGACAGAACAATCTAATGTTTCTAAAGTTGTTTGGTTTGTTTTTAAAATGTCTGTGGGGCACTACCTTTTTTGTTCATTTCATTGTACTGGAATGAACAAGTACTGAAACCCCAGTCCTAGGGGTGTTGCTTCCTAATGTGTTAATAGCACCACATGAGCCTTGCTTCTGTATATGAAATAATTGGGTAGGATTGTCTGTAGCTCTAACACTCCAGCTTGCATGGACCTACTTTCTTGGTATGATAACAACGAGACTGTAAAAATGCAGTAGCTCTGAGAGCTTCTGAAGAGTTTCTAAACTTACAAAAAGTTGAGTTTTCTATTGCTTGAACTGGTGAAGCAAAACTTACTGGAAGACACATTGTTGACTTACGGAAGAAACAGATACTTATGTTCCCCTTGTGGGAGGGGAGGGGGAAGACAGGGTGCTCTAGGACCAAGCATTCAAAGAATGTTGTCTTGATCCAAAAACCACATTGCATTCCATTGCAGCTAACTGCTGCTCAGAGGATAGATAAAAAGCTTTGATACAGGGAATGCTTCATGTGAATCAACTGTATTCTTCAGTCACTCTCAGAACACAGTGCATTTAAGTAGTAAGAAAATTGATGAATTTAGTCTGAGAATTTATGAGGATACACTTCAGTTTGTACTGTAAAATAAGTGGATGCAATGCAAACCTATAAGGATTAGCTTAAAACTGTTCTAGAGTATCACAGAACTTGAAGGCACCAGTTGTCTGTCTCCTTTTTAATGTCAGCATAGCTGTTTAAGGAAGAAATGGTCAGAAAGCATCAAATGGGTTTCAGTGCCTAAAATTGGCCTGCCATTAGATAGGCTAAAAGGTACTTGAAGTGAATGTTAGCAAAGATAAAGTCAGAATGTGTGACTTTAGATTAAAAAACAAGCAGCAGCTCTAATCTTCAGTTGAAGATGAATGTCCATGATGGAAATCAAAGTTTTGTAACACAGTGTATTCAGTAGCAAAGTACCTGTGCTGTAATCTACAGAGCTTTTCTTTGTGCTCCTGGGTGTGTTACCTGATCACAAGGTGCTGGCTGCACTTTATCATCTCTTATGCCTTGACACACCCTTAATTACTTGCCTGGAAAATCCTGAGGTATCTTAAGATGTCTCCACGAGGAAGGTATTTATCACATGCAAGTCCTAAATGTGTCTTTTTTCCTTTCCTTCCCTTCTCCCCTGCTTGACTATCTGCCTATATAATGTTTTGTATCACATTTACCTCCTCTTAGTATGTATGTGCCATAAAAACTGTGTGATAATAGGAAGTACTGTTGATGTCTTTTAATAAGGGCAACTCTTAAAAGTTACCAAAAGCCAGCATAAAATACCAATTGTAGCAGGTGCCGTTTACTTCTACCATGAGGTACAGCAACCACAACAGCACTGAGTGAAATCTGTAAACCAAAGGCAGTAAGGGCTCACCTTTGCCTGAGCTGACAACTTGTGAAGAGCATTTCCTAGCTGGGTACTCTGAAAACTTTCATTACAGACTCTTCTCTAACAGATGCAGAGGTTAATACATGTTTTCTTCTGCATACTTGTTTTAAAATTCCTGTTAGCCTCTGCATGGACACAGTGAAAGTCCCTCAACCCTCTTCAGTGCGCAGTCAGGATTCTTACTGGAAGCAGGACCTTAAATGGCAGCTCTGGGTGGAGCACATGGCAGCACACACACCGAACACAGCTTTTTCCTGTTGCCAGTTGCTCACACTGGTTTGCTTTGCTGCTTTTCAGATCAGCTGGGTGTGGATCCATGACTTCAAGGCTTTAAACCCTGAAATATGGGGTCACTTGCCAAACAAGTGACAGGTGGGGAGGATGTGCCTTGCAGAGGATCAGAGATACGCTGGGCAGGGCATGCAGACGTGAACAGTGAAGCAGTGTATGTATAAAGAGATGCAACCATAGAACATAGTCATGAGACCTATGGGAAGGGTGGAAAAGCCAAGGTGTTCCCTGTGCAATCTGAGTGTTTGCCAAGCATGGTAAAGGGAGGTGGGAGGGGAACTGAAAGAGGAAGCAGGGATGTTAGGTTGAGGATAAAAGATAGAGAATGCTTTGGGACCTTATAAAATCAAGATGATAGATCTCTCCAGAATGGTGTTCTCTCCAGTATCCCCATTCAAACTGCAGGTGAAGTCAGTGTTTCTGGAATGATGACTGTAAGATTAAGGGGTTACAGATGACAGAAGTCACATACCACTATTTCCTGTAATGGAATAGGCCACTCTTGAAATAAGCAGGAAGACCCTTGCAGGACGTCTCATTTAACCATGCTGGGTTTGAGTAGAACAACTGCAGGGTACTCACTAGTGTGGGTGCAGTTTTCCTCTGACATGGTATCAGCTCTTTGGGGGGGTGGGGGGGGGAAAGGGGGAAAAAAGCAGTGCTAAATATGTTTTCTTAAACAAGGTGATGCAGAAAGATAGATGGGAGGGGCAAGTTGCTGCATCATCACTGATCCAGTCTTACGGGTTTTAGATCTTTGGGACTCTGAAAGGAAGAGGAAGGCCTGGGGAGGCAGGAGCTCTTGCCCTGCCATGGGAACTGGAACACAGTGAAGCAGTGGTAGAGTATAAAAACTAAAATGCAGGAGGAGTTGGCTTTATCACTTGTTGAAACCTGAATGGAATGTTATCTAACTTCACTAACAGATCCTCTTGCCCTGTGTAGAGCAGTGCCAGAGGTAAAGTAAGCAGCAGCAGCAAAGCAGTCTTCCTAAAAATTCTCACAGTAGTGGGATAAAGAAATTCTGACTTCTGAGATGAAAATATTTGTGTAAAGATTGAATTACTTGAAAAGTATGCTATAGGAAGAAATTTGTCTCGGGTCTTTAGTCTGCCAAGCAAAGTAAAACTACCACCTTTGTCTCTGGAACCACAGAAACTGTTGAAGTTTTAATGACAGTACTGGTCCTCAGTAGTGAAAGGCATGGAGATGCTCAATGTTACTTCACTTGAATCCGTTTCTTGAATTCAGACATAAGACCCTTCACTTTCATGAGCTCATGTTGTTGCAGTTCTAGAGGTTCAAGGTGGAGTCTCCCCACCACTTGAATTTACCATGTAGGAAGAAGAAATACATACAAATATGTGGCTTCTCAGCTGTTGTCAGATACAGCTCAGTACTGCCACTGCTCCCGTGGTTTGGCAGAACCTGCTGTAGTGAGATCCACAGACCTTGTGGGACAGAGCAGTCCTCTTCAATGCCCAAATAACCTTCAGAAAATGAGATTGACTCTACCATGCTGAGCAGAGGAAAACACTGATGCCTTTAAAAACTTGGCTCTTGCAACTCTGCTCGTTAGAATGGAAGTCTACTAACATAAATATAAGGACTAGAGTAAAACCAGGCTGCCTTCCTGAGCTCAAAACATAGCATAAGAAAAATAGAATAATAGGCAGAGAAGGCAGTTGAGAGACTTGTCTCAAAGTTGGAAAAAAGTACCAAAAGATGTATTTCAAAGTTACTGTAAAGCATCTTGCTAACTCCACCGCAGTAGTCCTCAATACAAAGGCAAGAACTAGAAGGAGCAAACTTAAGGCAAAGCTGATCGGCTGAGCACAGCGAAGAACACACTTAAAGAGCAGCAGCAGGTGGAGAGCAAGGCAGAGGAAGGGTTATTGACACCTCTGTATGCATACACACGTCAGTGAGGCACAACAGATGTACCTTGCAGGCTTCTTTTTTTGCTGTGCCTGTTTCCATTGCAGGTTCTGGTGATAAGTGGCAGCACAAGAGGCCTTTTTCACCAGTAACCCTTCGCAGTTGTTCAGTGGATACACAAACCATGAATGCACACAGAAGGACACCCACCGCGTAATGCTGGAGTGAGGCCTGTTGTCTGGCTTGGTTTTCCTCTTCTTTCAAGACAGATGCTGTTAGATAATGTTAAGACACATGGTTATGGACAAATTTCATATATCACAACAGTGCAAATTCATAGTTTCAGGTTATTTTCCCTTAGGAGAATATTAGAGATTATCGTTTGGAAAGCATTTAAAATAGGAACCATTCATTTACTTTTGCTGCTCTTTCTGAGATTTATTACTAGATCAATGACTCAGCTTCACTTATCAGCATATTCCTCTTAAACTATTTTCAAGCAGATCAAATAGTGTTAGGAACTTAGGGTAGGGAAAATTGGAGAATCAAGTTTTAAGAATTTGACCGACAATTGCTTTTGTAAGAAGAAAAGCAGAATATTGGCATCTTCCCATTCAGGGTTGTTAACCTTTGGTAACATTTTTATATTCAAACAATACGTGGTACGCAGGCAGACAGTAAAATTAACCACCTACATCTAAATTCAAGTTCACCTTGCTTTTACTACTATGTGGTAATCTTCCAGGCTGGGATACTGCTGGGGCTTCAGCTTCTCTACTACAAACTTTTGACATCTCTGTGGTCAGAAAAAAAGTGTGAGTTCAACTGTTTCCTTTGCTCTATTAAAATAAACAACCAAATAAACTAGAATAAATTAATAAATACCTATTTGTGTAAACTTTGAGTAAAGACAAAGGCGCCTAAGATTTTCTTTGTGTTATCTTCCTGTTGTTCAAAATATACTTAACTTGAAATGTTTCTAGATCATGTTCAATTTGGACAGAGTGCACATCATTTTGGATGAAATGGTGCTAAATGGTTGCATCGTGGAAACAAACAGGAACAGAATTCTGGCCCCTCTGCTGGTGCTTGACAAAGTGGCAGAAAGCTAGGAAGATGCAAGACTGACTAAAGCATTCTACTAAAGATGATGAACCCACCAAGATGATGCTGACAGCAGCTTTCTGGTGCCGTAAGACTGACTCTTGCAATATTCAAGTTAGTTGGAAAGTATTTCCTGTTTCTCCTATGCCCAGTGTACCTAATGGAAAGACACAGCTATACATAAAGTAGAACCTTCCATTTCAGATGCAGCTTTTTTGACCCAGCAGAAATCTTCCTACAGCCGTCAACACTTTTTCAAACTGAGAATAAAGTAGTGGCAACTTACATGTGACTGTCTAGGTGTCACTCTGAATTACACAGCGTTGTGCCAGACCTAAGACAAGACAGAAAATATGGAAATATAAATTCAAAGATTCAGTGCTTCCTTTAAGCACCAACTTCATTATTTTTATACAAATGTACTGTAAATTATAGTTCCATAACTTTTATGACTGCTTTTGAACTAGATTAATCCTTCATCAAAAAGCTAGTTTCAGTCCCTTTTCCGTGTAAGTCATGGTTACAAAAGAAATGTAAATACAGAAGTCTAGATGCATTTAGTATTTCTGTGTAAGTTGTAACTGAAAGCATTTGGCACTTAAATATGGTAACATTAATGAGAGATAATTATAATCAAAAGTTCAAGCATCTTTTAACATGTTGGCTTCATAAATTACACAAAATCTTTTCTATTCTGGCCACCAGTGTATTTTTTTCTTTTGTATATTCTATCCATTAAAACTTTTACAAAAGATGAGTAAAAAAAGATATGCAAGTTTCTTGATACCAGCTGCTAGGTACCAAATCAGAACTGCCTTCTCCAGCAGGAGCATGTAGCTACGCTAACTTGTATTCACAGGCATACAACATGCCGATTCATACTGTATACTGCACTACAAGTCACTCAAGAGTTTTAGCAACCTGAGCTTACTTTCACTTACCTTTCTAGAATTCAGGTATCTGGCTCTTCCTTCATGACCTCTGCACCAGCACTGGGCATAACTTGACACTGAAAGAGCATATAAGACACACTGTGAGCTTTGTGCATGAAGGCATGTAATAGTCACATCTAATTCACACCTAGAAACCAGGCTCAAAGGAGCAGAGTGGAGGGTTGTGTGGAGAACTGTCCACATCACTTTAAAAGAACTGTTCCCCAAAACAAGGTGACATTGGAGCAGATACTTGTACACAAGGTTTATGCAGCTGCTTTGTTGAAGCACAATAGTTACAGGAGTGTGAGGGGTGGAGATTCCCCTTCAGTTTTGCATTGGGGAAAATTCCAAAGACTGTTTCTGTCAAGTCCTGGGAATGATGCTATTACAAGCAATCTGGCTTCAGCTTGGTTTGTACACGTCAGGCAGTCTCTTCTGGCAAGCCCTCCCTCAGCAGTGGTCCAAGAAAAGATTGTTACCAAAGAGAACTGGCACAGAACAAAACTTGCCACGCAGGTTCAACCAGAACAATAGTTTTCCTTTCCTGGTATCAAGCGCTTAAATATCTTCAAAGATACATTAGCATCTCACTTTATCTTACTGTAAGCCAACTTTTTACACTAAATACCTCACCATGTGCTGAAACCAAGGCAGAGCAGGCACTCCATCTCCAGTACGGCTCCATCAGCTGCATTACCTGACCCCATTTTTATTCCAGTGCAATGGAGAACTCTAACCTCAGGGCACACTGGCCTACTGAAGAGCTCCAAACCAGCTACACACACGTTCTCACTGCCAGCCTGGTTCCTAAAAAGTTGGTTACACTTTTTTGAATTGTAATTTTGAAAGATGTGTAATTTTGAAAAGATTTGAGCACAGAGATGAGTTGATGAGATCAGTTATTGCCATGTAGTTCATTTAAACCTTGAAAAATGTATGGCGTGTTGTTCAGAACATGTACAGCCATTTAATAACATAAGAAGTACTAACGAAGTACTCAGAGGAGACAGTTTTGTATGTTGCAAACATTTTAATGATTACTTTTGAGCTTACACATTGGGTGGGTTTTTTTTAAACTTCAAACTGCAACAAGTTAAATAAATGTTTATAATATACAAAGAAAATACAACCAAAAGTAAAACTTGCTTTAAGTGTGCCTTGCACTAGGAACCAGTGTTTCTTAATAGCTTTATTGTTGAGCTGCACAAACACACTTAAGGATTTGATCTTTATAGCAGGGCCTTTGAGAAATCAAAATATATTCCCACTTGAAAGAAAAAAAAAAAAAAGGTTGTGCATTATATGCAAAAAACCCACTAAAATACTCCAATAGTGCAGGCACCATTAAAAAAGGAAAGGCTGGAGATGCCCATTAACTCTAAGTTTTAAGGAAGCGAGTTTCTGACCAGTTAGCTTAAAGCCAGCAAAACAGGGATCAGTGATGGCAACTGTAGTGTACAAGGTATTAAATGACAAACTTTACACAAATACACTGTTAGAAATTTGTATCAGTGAACACTGAAAATCTGATGATCTGTTCTTTGGAACAGTCAAACAGAACCACCTCAATTTCCAGTTGTGCAAGCCCTTGAAGCATCACACAGTGTTCTGTGCCAATTTCTTGCTGGCTGTGTAGGTACAAGGATTTATTTTGTCATTAGCAGCTAACAAACTTATTCCACATGTTCCTAAAGCCTCACAGGTGAAAAAAAAGGCAAGTCTCATCAGAGCACAGCGTGGAGATCATATTTTTTTGCACACAAACACAAGAGGCTTCACTAGTATCAAAAAACACTTTCTCATGTCCCGTATTGCAGTCAGCGGCTCAGTTGAGGTGGAAGCCTTTCTCCATCGTAGCAGCTAGCAGGCGCTCTCTCATAATCTCCTCAGAAGAATACTCGGGCAGCTTCAGGTAATGCACACATGTATTCACAGATGGGTAACTTGCATCTGTAGCATCAACCTGAAGGAAAGAAAGAACATTTCTTACTGCAATTGTTCTCTGTGCTCAATGTGGAAGTTAAAAGTGGTAAGGTCCTCTATTTCATGGCGTTTACCACATACATACATATTACCAGTTGTCAACAAACAGTAGCATCAGGAAAGCTGAAGACCAACTTATAAAGATATTTACTTTATATGTGTGTTAATTCTTTTATATTCAAAATGCAAAGTCAGGGAACAGACCTGAAACAGAGGTTAGGACTGAAAGCTGGGCATAGCATCAGAAATTAAAAAATAAAACTAAAAAGCAGCCAAAAGAAAAATCATCAGCATTATTTCTTAACGTAGCAATTCACAAGCCAGGATCAGTGGTCTGAAGGGCAACCTTCAGCTGCCGTACCTTGCGTACAACAGTGAGCCGGGGATGGAGGTTTGCCAGTCCTCCTGGGGGGAGTGTTGAACAACCAGTGGTGAACTGGAGAAAAGCTTTCCTCTCATCTGAAGACATACCGCACAGGACTCGCACGAACCGAAGGAATCCAGGGCTTAAAACAAATTAAAAGAGTTATGACAACAGCACAAGAGAGTGGTTTGGTTTTTTTTTTTTTAGTTTCCCTTAAGACAGTACAATTGTGCTCTTTAGTCATGTCTAAGCAGTCACTGCAAGATTCCAGTGCCTATTCAGTACTGAGTTAAGAATAAAACCCATAAAAATACTTCTTTCATCTCCTTGCTGAGTATTACACTGAAAAATGTGATTACTTACTATGATTGGCAATAAACTAAACTAATTTTCCCAAGTCAAGTCTGTTTTGCCCATGTTGATAATTGATGAATGATCTCTCCCTGTCCTTATCTTGACCCACGAGCCTTTGGTTACATTTTCTCTCCCCTGTGCAGTTGAGGAGGGTGGTGACAGAGCACCCAGGCAGGCTCAACCCACCACACTGTGATTTCATTCCTAGCCTGATAGAGACCTCATAAAAAAAAAGAAAGGGGGGGGGGGGGCGGAACGCAATAGACTACAAAAGCTCTTTAAGGAATCCTCTGCTTTCACCCATACCAGCCCTGGGAGTGAGGGGGAGAAGAGGCCATGGGGAAAGCAGAGCCTGCTGGAACACACCCTCAGGTATCAGGCCCTGTAATCTCAGCTGCATCTTTGTATGCAGGGCAGGGTCAATATGCAGGGCAGGGTCAATAGAATAATCACTCCACACAGCATCTTAGACTGATAAGGATCCTTCAGCATGCTTATAACTATCACGGTTCCAGAAGTAATTCATATGTTATTGCTACCTAACATAAAAAGCAGGAAAAAAAAACACAAAAAAACCAAAAAAACCAACAAAAAAACCAAACCCAAAACCCAAACCCAACAAACCCAAAATATCACAACCACCTCCTGATAGCCAGAGGCCAGTATATTTGTTCCCTCCATAGTACGTTTTCTTTTTTAACTACACTTGAAGGGAAAGATATAAGAAAGGAGACAAGTAACAACTATATCCAACTGAACAGAAATTACAAACACCAGCAAAGATGAAAGTCAAAGCTCTGAAGTGCTATCTTTGTTAGCCTGTATTAGTTACCTGACATTACATTTCCACTAGTTCACATTTTAATATTGTAATTTTTTTTATCCCCTCTCATCACAAAACCGAGTACCTTCCAACCTGACCCATCTGTTGTAACATACATGGTTATTTCATTCATTTTTAGACAGCCACTTGCTCTTCAGTGAACACCAAACCCATTCAATTTGGTGTCTTCATCTAATGAACATTCTGGACATTTTGTCAATTAACGTATCTTTTAGCTACTATTTAAAAATCAGAATGTAAGTACCTGTCTCGCGTATATCCCAGTTTAGGTTCGGTATAATTGATGATATCCTCAGCTGCCCAAGAAGGTGATTGATTTCCACAAAGAATCATCTGAACCTCTTCATGGCTGAAGGAACTCAGCTTCTCCATCGGAAAGACTCTATTGAAGCCATCTTTAATTTACACAAGATAAAGTTACAAACATAAGGCAAAAGAAAGTTTATAAAATAATGTCAGCATTTTAATTATATTTTAATCAAACTGGAATCAATCAACAGTTTCTTAATTAAGGTAAACGGAACCACTTCAAGATTAGAAATGGCCTAACTCATGCAAAGGTGTTATGAAATTAATCTTACGTATTGCATTCTTACTTTAAACATTTGTTTTTGAAAGCCATTCTACGCCACCACTTTCAACCAGCACACCCTGAACACTGTATATACATTTTGCTGTATTTAAAATTACCTCTGAATGCCTCCATCTGTTTCTGTATGCCAGTATGCATGCAGAAGTCAAACATGAGGTCTACATATTCCTCTGCATTATCCATTGTTACAGTCTGCAAAGACAATAGACAAATACTGTAAGAATTCACTTTGCATCAGAATTACTGCTGAGACAGTAGAAACCTAACTGTTGTTTGAATTGCAAAGGTAGGTTGTTTCCTTACCTCATCTTCACCACCTGGCTTGAGATCCACAGCTGTAAACCCATACACTTTGGACGAAGGGCAAAACTGAAAATTTAGACTTCAAAATACAATGAGAGTTACTAATTGCAAACAAGCCTGCAGATTGATAAACTGCACCCCACAGCCCCAAAAGCATCTCACTACATTTCAAACCACTGTTTGCGGATCAATTTCTACAATACATGAACAGTGGTACCACAGTACAGAACAACAATTAGTAATGGACTACATAGGTAATACGCGTCTCAAATCTATGGTATATACATGTGTGTATTCACCCACTATCTGGATTTGATAACCACTGAAAATCCCATTGAGGTCGATATCTTTACATTATCAGCTTCAAAACTGCTTAAACTGTTTAACTCGGTTCACAAACTTAAAAATCCTTTACATTAACTTCCAGCACTAACAGTTACAGAGCCACTGAACACATTAGGCGTTCAGGCCCTCCAGAGGCACTGCTTGCTTTCTCTCTGTAACAAGCCATGCTGAAGTCCACAAGGCCATAAGCAATTACTGAACTCTGACTGCACAATTGTTGTGGCACAACACGATTTTAACAAATAACTTGTAATATTAATGGTAGAAAAACTACTGTTTAAAAAAAAAACCCCAGTAACTTAGAACTACAGAAGAGCACATCCTGACACAAGTTCACACAGGCATGGGCACTTTTATGTCTTTAACATTTGATAAAAGTTAGCACATTCCGTTTAACATGGATTCAAACACTGCACTGCATGCACGATTAACACAAGCTGCAATTTCAGTCTGTTGGATGTAAAAGCTCTCCAAAAACCTTGATAAATTTCAATAGTTATTGTAGCAAAGAAATCACCAATTCAGTTTTCTAAAGGTCTTTACAAGTATTTGTGTGTTTCTAGAGTCATACAGCATTGCAGTGCAGCCACATTTAAGTTTAAACATTAGGAAACTGAGCAAGTGCGAAGAAAAAATCCTCAAGCTAAGGAACAAGAATATAGCTACAGATGGTAAACTGGATCTTGCTGCATCTCTAATGATTCCCTCTTGCCACCATACTATTTAAAATGAAGATATCTTCACTTTTAATTATATGTGCTGACATTTGTCTCTAGCACAACATGTTTGCATATTTATAAATAAATATGAAAACTCTTACCCCAAATCCTCTATGCTAAGTGGAGGCCCCGAACCTGATGGATTCTTTAGCATTAATTCCTGTAGTTTTGTGTTCTTTTCATCTTCTGACAGGCTTTTGTTGCTTAAAATTTGACGCCTTTTAATTGCAAGGTCCTTAATTTCTTTTAGAAACCTAGCTCTATGTGGGTTTACTAATTCAAAGTCTTCCCATGTTAAAATTCCATTAAACCATGCAGGAGGCTTAGGTTTTGGTGGATCAAGAATAAATTCTGATTTGGAGTCTTCTTCCAGACTTCCTACTGACAAGGAATCATGCCCTTCTTCTGTAGAAGCCTCCGACTGACTTTCGGTACAGTGCAAGTCTCTGTCACCCCGTGATTCATATATCAACTTACTCATGTTACTTTTAATGTCCCCCATACACATGAGCTTAAAAAAAGGCTTAGAAATGGGTAAATCCACAAGTCTATTGTCCTGAATGCATTTAGCCAAGAAAATCCCAAGGAAATGAAAGAGTTTGGTTATTCTTTCAAGTTCATCACTATCTTGTGGGAATGGTGCTGTGAAGAGTCCGCACGATCTCTGCACATAGTAACCAGGGGGTTTCAATCCACCGCCAATGTCAACCTGATTTAAGAGACACACACAAGAAAGTCAATATTGTTAAAGGTGAATGTCATTACGTATCTATGCTGTTTAACCTCTTATACCCTTCTTCTCTGTTAAAAATAGAACTGGAAAGAAAGCAAGCTGTGGAGCACAGTGGTCATTCTTGACCATGCTGAGTGGCTGCTCACTGAACATGTGTTCTTTCCTTCTTGGATACCTACGTCATTTTTCTTTTACACAGGTACTCAGTTTAAAACGCAAATTGAAATATACCTGTCGAGACTCATCATCTGGAAAATCGTCATCACAAAGCCAAGCTCCCAGATCTGTCCTCTGAAATTCTGCTGCCACCAATGCGTAAAATTCCAGTGTAGGACCCAGGCCTGTTCCTTCCTCCCCTAAAAACTCAACCTAGAAATACATAAGGATTGTTAATAATAAAAGAAAAACCTGGTGAAACGTTCAGTGTCAGTTATGGAACAGGATATTCAATATCCTGGCCAGTACATTAGAAATAGCTATCTAACCTCGCTCTGCTAGGCAGATATGCTTTACCTCCAGAACAGATTTTCTGTCTGCATGAATCTGCATGACATTTTCTGCCCATTCCATCAAGGATTCACCTCGCGGAACTTTCACTCTTTCATGTTTGAGGCGTCCAACTCTGAATTCTCCTGGATCGTCACGTCGCACTGTGCTTGTGGTCCTTGTTCGTTCAACAGTGGCTTCACGCCTGTTCTGTAGCCATACAATTGCTCTGGAAAAAACCCAAAATCAGTTTTTTAAAACTTCAATGTCTACCAGCCTGAAAACTTGAAAGTAGCCTCTAAGAAAAAGTTACCTTGTTAAGTATTAATTACTTCCCCCTCAGTACTTTTTTTTAGTTATATACTGAAGTATTTCTCAGAAGTATCTGGAACACCCAGATTTAGGCTGCTTTGTATTTTCTGAGTTCAGAAAACTAAATAATTTTAATTGCTATGAAGGGCCAGCCATAACTTGTGATGTACTAGATACCACCAAAGAAAACATTTACAATTCTCGATTAGAACTAGTTTTCAAATTACAGTGGAATGAACTGAGGGCAGCATTTACTGTAGTACTTTTTCATCACAGATGCTCAAAACTACTTACAAACACTTATTACAATTTCCATTATAAAGTGCAAGGCAATTGTACATCACCCCATGGACCAAGTTTTACAGCAAGATTTACTTGCTTACACACTTACGAGAGAAACATGGAACCAAAGCTGAAGTGCAATCATATGCAAATAGACCCATAGCAGTGAAGGAAGAAGAGCTGCCTCTAATAGCAGTACTTACATGAAGTCAAAGTCTGAAATTCTTGTGTGTATTGTCACCCACGTAGCAATAAACTAGATACAAAGCTATCATCTGTTGTTTTGCAAGTATTGTCAAGTGACACGACAGACACAGGGACTACACACCTACATGCATGTACACATAGAGTTCATATAGAGTATATGAGTTTTAAGAACTATTTCCAGTATTTTAAGAGCTTAAAAAAGCTCTACTTTACAAGCAAATATCATGCAATGTTTCCTGAGGCATGTCTTTAAAGCACAGTTTTTCTAAAACATTATCTTTTCTCAAAAGAAAAACCACTACACATGGTCCACTTTTCTGGACCATTTTTCTGTAGAAGTTAAGTTTTTCCATATTAAGATTTAAACTGATGTCTTGCAAGACAGTAACTTTTCTTCTCCTTTTATTCTTTTTAAAATGCCTTTTTTTACGCTCTTCATGAGATATTTTTAATGTGAATTAGACACAAACAGTAATTTTTGCAACTCACTGTCTACAATTTTCTTCCTCTTTGGAAAACAAACTACCAAAACCAGCCAAGAAAACCCACAAAAAATAATTCTTCCTTCTTAATTCTTTCTTCTCATTACGTAAAAGTAACCTGGCAAAAAGGTTTACACTGTCTACATATTCTCAAGGTAATCACTGCTGCAATAAAAATATTAAGGATTCCTATGTAACAAAGCACTTTAGAGGGGTACCCTTAAATGTTTTAAAGGTCTGGGTTTGTTAAAGTTTCATTGTGTAGCCAATACTTTCAAAAAGGCGTCTTTTTTGTTAGATTTTTGTCTATTTTGTTGAGACTTTAGTGAATTAAAAATAAGTGAACCAAAACAAATAATCACCAAACCACTGCAGGAGCTATAAAAATAAAATACATATGCTTTGATATATGCTTTCAAAAAACCCATATAATTCATTTATTTTCAGAAATTTTTTTTACTCCTTTATGCCATGAGCTGCAGCGCAGTCAGATTACCGCCCAATAGCACAACCTAGCCAGAGGTACACAAGGAATTCTTCACCTTAAAGTTGAAAAATGAAATTTCTTCAGAGCAATTTCCTGAAGAATATCAAACAGAAGGCAGCTACTCATCATAAGCCTCTAATACAATGAACAAGAAATGTTTCAAGTGTCCAAAAGTCTTTCTGAAGTTTTCCATTGTCTTCCCTTTTTTTCTGCTATCTAAAATACTTTACATTTGGCAAGAAAATCAATCTTGTTGGGATAAGGTCCTTCTGTGAATCAGCAATTTAAAAACTATTATATTAAAAAATATACTTTTTTAAATAACTCTTCTTTTCCCTTTTCTTTTTTTTTTTTGTTTTTTACCTTGATGCTCCAAAAGCTGTGCATGTGAAGTACAACTGTCTTGTTTCAAATGGAATTAAGAAAGGACACTTGCTTGTTAGCTGCTCACACCAGTCTGGCAAAGCTCCACTTGCGAGTGCCAAGGGCTCCTGTAGGTTAATGCAAGGAAAAAAAAAAGAAATTAAAAAAAGTGTTTCTAATATTATGTCCCAACAATTTTGTGAGTAAGCACATAGACACTCCATACACCCAAGTATGGAGATTTCACATGTGCTGAGCAAGATTCTTTCTTCTCAGCAACTGCCACTTTTTCTGGCTTTCCTTTTAAATGCTATGAATGAGAAGTTCACAGAGTTTCTAGGATTCAAGAGTGGACACAGGGTGCTCTGGCACAAAGACACTAAAAGCTATAGTAAATCTCTGGAATATGTACTACTCAAAGCACTGTGGGGAGATCCGAGTAGACAAGTACCTGGAGAGAATTACTTCTGAGTTTTGCCCAAAAATGATTAGACGTCACCTCCTCAAAACCAGAAGCCACAAAAGAAGCTTTGTGGTAGTAAAGATGATCCCCACTGAAATATCACTATAGTCCCTTCTAAAATACAAGTACAACAAAAAAAGACTGCAGGAAGTATTACTATAAAGATATTCAGGGTGCCTGAACAGCCTTTAAAAGAACATAAAAAACTGAACTGTTTTTTAAGGAATAATTACAGCAACTTCACCATAATTAAAAAACAAAACCAAAAAACAACCCAAACCGCGAAGGAGTTCCACTGAAGAAGTTCTCCTTTTAATGCACCTGACTGACCTGGTAGTAATATTTTTTAAATACTATTTTGAAAGTTTTATGTGGAACATATAAGCAATAAGATGTCTGAGCCCTAACACAATTAACTGCCTTTGTTACAATGCCATCAGGCAGACATAAAGACACTACATTGAAACATCAATGTCTGGTGCAGAAAAAAAATAAACTATTACCCCTAACCAAAAGATGCAATTCTATCACAACCTTTTTCTTGGCATGTTCGGGTTTTCTCTTTCATACTAGTCTAGATTTGCTAACACATCCAAAACATAACAAAGTAAGTATCATATGAAACAATTCAAAGTCAAAATGGCAAAGAAGCTAACAATTTTGAACAAAGGAAGAGTATAATAGGGTCTTAAAAATTATACTAAATACATGGATTGTGCATAATACATTAATGTAATACCTCAATCTGTTGCAGAATCTTCGTAGTAATTTTTTTGCTTGTGAATTCGTCTGGTGGAAAGTTAAACTGAGGATGCTCATCTCCTTCTGAAAATAAACCAAGACAATCTTTTTTCCTTTATTTTGTTTTCATTAAAGCATTTAAGAAGCTCTGCTAGATAACTAACTTACCTTCTTGAGAGGTTCGTGCTGTGTAAGGGTCACTGGCAACTATATACAAAATGCGAAGTAACTGCAGAACATCTTCTACTCCACAGGAGTTCTGCCCACTGCCAGCTTTGGCCTGAGGTTGTTCCTTTGCCAAACTAAGGATATCGGAATTTTGAAAAGTAGACATGGCCCCTTGATTTAATCCAGATTTTGACCCATGTTCACAAAAATCCTGTAAAAAAAGGAATCGTTAGGAATGAAAGGTGCCTGCATTACTATCTTTAGGACCTTGCACTCCAAGTTAATGATTTGAAAAATCAGGGTGGTTACTGCATTTAACCTCAACACTTAGTTAAATTGTGGGTGGTTCAAATCATGATTCAAATGCATTTGAACACAACTAAATTTAACAAAAGATACTAAAAAAAGATAGCAGCAAAACCTAAACTTGATATTGGCATGTGAACATTCAACTTTCCTATCCATGGCATATTCCTCCTCCGCAAGAATCTTTAAAGCTGCAAAACAAAGCACACAGCCATTCATAAGAAAAAAAGTTTGGATGCAGACATATACCTTGTATGCAGCTATGAGCTGGGAACAATTTCTGTTTTTCCTAATACTTTTATTAGTGCCGGTTAATTTCCAGTGGCGCAGGAAAGCTGAGTCTGCATTCTTCTGCAGGTAGGTTATCAAGTCATTCTTTGGTAATTCGTCAGTGCCAAGGTACTGCTCCACATGCTCTACTGACCAGCAACCCTACAACAGGAACCACCACATGTTGGGTTTTCCTGGTTGTAAAGTCCTTCCGATTTCACATGCATTACACACTGTCTTTTTTAAAGGAGCATGCATTTACAAATATACTCACTCATATCCTTCAAGTAACTGACAACTGTTAGTTTTTTTAATGTAGCATTTCAAAAACTGCAATAAGATTTGTTTTGCTTTTGTTTAAACAGCCACAAAAACATACACAAAGTCACAGAAGTAGGTCTTACCATTTTTCCACTTTCTTTCTCTTTATCAGAATCCTTCATTTCTCTGTACATGATTCTAGATATCAAAACAATGAGTTAGTATTTCATACTTGTAGCATATCCTCTACATTCTGAAGTTATACATTGACTTTTAGACATCAATGACATTTAGATAACATGATGTAAAACAGCAATAGCAGCTGCTCTTTGCTGCACAGAACATCTAGGACACCTGAGGGAGCGAAGTTTTTAAACTCGTATTTCATTTTCATGAATTTGATGTTTATCTTGCAATGTATAATTTATGTTCCCTTAACTGAGGTTCAAGTAATCAAACAACCTTCACCGTGCAAGTTTCCAAAACCAATTTGAGGTTCTTCACTACACATGTACTAACTCTTTGAAGTGTTGAAGTCCTAGTGTAGCTTGATATGTATTAACTTCAGAGATACACACATTTATAACTACTTCTCATGATTTCTAACTAAAAACCAGTTGTGTTACAGCACATAATTTTTGACAGAGCACAACTCGGAAGAGGTGCATCACACGAGCACAGATCTGGAGTCACAGCACTAGCATTAAAATCACTAAGAACATCCTGCCATAAATGCAAGAAAAACTGATTCTAAAACATTGTTTCCTTCAGAGGAGAAAGAAAAAATTAACATTGTTTCACACCCATTTCCTAATTGGTCACACTGTTCTCTACACAGAATAACCAACTCATGAGCTTACGTGTATGTTGGCTCCCAAATACGTCTAAGTTTGTCAGATTTCACATTCCCATTACAGGAGAGCTGTAACAATTTCTGTACGTAGTAAAAGATGGTTGATCGAAAGTTTGTTAGGGGCAGTTCTACTTCTCGAGTTGTCCCAAGGCCTGAAACTTTCAAGGTAAGTGCTAAACGTGGTGAAGGCATGCACTCAACCTCTTCCAAGAGTTCTGAATGAGGTGTACCTGCATGGGGAAAACAATTTGAGCAACCATTAATACAAAATGTATTAATTAAAAGTACGACAAGTTGGCTTAAACATTGATAAAGTGGCTCAATAAGGTAGTGTGAAGACTTCTTGCACACATGCCAAAGAAACAATACTCAGTTGTAACTATGAACTGCATCTGGGCGCTATAACTGCAGCATTTTGTGAGAGTAAAGCTAACAGGAATTTCTGAAACCCCTAGTGATCCTTATGTCTTGATAACATCCCCTTTAATATTATCACAGCACATTCATTCTTTCCACACACAGCATCCTCCTATTGTATTGACTCCTTTCTGTTCACCAAAATGATGTGCTGTGCATCTCTGCATAAGCTAAACCTATGTATTCCTTTGTGTAATGAACACTGACTGCAGCCACACTGCCAAACTAAGGAGCAAGGTGCCCTGCTGCTGGTCATACAGACTGCTCAATAACTGTATTAGCTTTCTCCTTGCCTTTGATTTGGACTGTTTCAGCAAGCCCTCTCCAATCAAAGCAATTCTGGGTAGCTCAACACACAGATTTACTTCCTGCAGGTGGAACCAGACACAGCAAGAGATTTATCACTAATCCAAGTTAAATTCACAAGCATGCTTATTTTACACTGCACTTGAATTTACTTTTCCCTCAATAATGCTTGAACCTGCAGAGGCAGATGAAACTCTCAATTCAGAGAAAAGCCACACAGCCACAATAGCATGTTGTACTGGTTAATACTGAAAGGATCCCCAGAACCCAGTGGGCCCTTAACAGTGAGTCTCCATCCCAAAACCAGATCAAATACCACAAATGTCTTGTCAGCATACCTGGCGGAGGGATTTCTAGGTCAGTTGTCTGTTGAACATTAGTACGACCAGGTCTTGGGTCAAAAGCAGGAACCAGAGCAGAAAACTGCCTTTTCAATACATAATCATCATCCCATGTTCTTCTACGGCCTCCTTTGGTTTCATACTCCTCCTCTTCCTAAGCAAGAGAAGTAGTAGTTTTTAGATTCTGCTGCAAAGAATCATTTGATCAAAAATTTTAAAGTTGGGGAATACAGCCGGTTGGGGAATACACTCAGGTAAACTAAAATTGGCACAAAAGGTATCAAAGCTGGCAGTAACAGTATTAGTTCCATTTAACTGGTCAAGCAGGAATCAAGAGAACTATCAAAACCACAGACAACCAGAAACCAACATAAATGGGCTGACTTTACAACAGGTGTATTTACAATTTCTGGATAGAAAGAAACTTTCCCGGAAGCACCAGAACACAGGGAAATACAGAGTATTACAGACCAGCAAACTTGGTGCATGTTTTATGTATTCCACAAACTTTGAAACATCAAAGATTCAAATAAATCAATGGTATCAAAATAAACATGTTAATTTTTCTCAAGACGAGAAGGGGGTTTTTTTGGAAGCATACACATATACTGATATATAATGTATACACATTTTAGCCAAAGATTAAATCAAATAACAAAATACTGGATCTATTGTGGTGGGAAGAAATCTAATTTTCAATAAGCTTTAGCAAGAATTGATTGTGTATGACTTTCCTACAACAAGCTTTTAATCTGTTCAACTCCTCATTGAGAAGAATTATATAGTGTATCAGAGGGAACAGGACTGGAACCCAAGAATGGAAAATTTTCTTTTCCAGAGCCAATTTGTGCTGTGTAATCTTAAGCAAAGACTAATTTAGTTATTTCTGCTTCTTCTCATGAACAATATTAACTTCATTTAGTAGTTTCTGAAAAGTGATCAACAATCTACAAAGTAAGGTTATTGTTTGCACTGTAGATCCACTTGAGTAGTATTGGCTTTTCCATTCCTAACTTCATATTTTTTACAGAAGGTGAAATAACTAAATATTTAGTAATCTACTTGAGGTTCTATTAAAAGCATAATCACAGTAGGTTAAAACGCTAGATCTTTTGGTTCAATTACTAAAAGTTTGCATATTAATTACAAGATGAAGTTTCTATAAATCCATAAAACAATATTTACATTTATGTAACAAACATTAAATTATCATCAGTGAAGTCTTTTTCCTCTTAGACCTTACAATATTCATTCTGATAACCTCAGTGGCGGTAGAAGACCAAGCATTCTTCACATCACTAAAGAACCACCAAATGAAAAGCCGGAACTCACAATAATGCAGGTAAGACTCATATGGACTAACCCTATCTTGCTTGGTTTTTTGGTCCTCCATACCCCACCCCCAAAAGAAAGATATTTCCTCTGGCATACTTCAATTATTACAGTTTGCTCCACACAGGCCTAGAGTTAAACATATCCTAGAATTGTATCATGATAAAATTCAGCGGCCTACCCACAAAGTTATACAATTTCATCAGCCAGTGAACTAGTGACTATTTCTACTATCTGCAAACTTGTTCCTACACTGTTTTTAAGACGTTAAAGAGACAAAGGTAAAGTTATCATCCATGCTAACTATACTGTACCATAACTTCCTCATATTCTTGATCGTCTTGGTTATCATCTTCGTTTTCATCATCTTCTTCATCCGGTTCAGGTAGATCCTCATCATCATCTAACTCTGCCAACAGAGTACTAGCTCGGCAGCTATCAAGAAAATCTATAACACATATATATATATTAACATATAGAACAAAAGCCAAGAATAACTTCTAAAGCAAAATTTCAAAAATTAAGGAACAGGAGTATTGGGAAGAGTGAGAAAACAAGTCACACGATCAAGAAAAGAACTAAAACATTGCTTAGGGCATAGTAATAGTAAAAGCTGTGATAAAAGCATACGCCTGACAAAAAGTTCAGGGGTCTAGTCAACAGCATAATTAAAGCACTTAACATTTGTATAATTAAGAGTGATCAGCAGTGATCATTATGTCATTTGCTTATATCAAACGTTTTATAACTACACTTACTTTAAGTTACAAAACATTGCAAAGAAATGGTACATACACGTATGCTGTCTGATACTATGTCTAATTAATTTTAAAAACAGGTTAGCGGATATAATTTCCACTAAGAATGTATGGCTCAGACTTCGAATTATAATGTAAAGGACATTTAGAATAAACATTCAAGACTGATATTTTTAAAGATTTAATTGCTAATTAATTTCTGCTAGAAGAAGCTGAAGTCAGATATAAAGTTCAGTTTCACCTATCTACTAGTAAGACTTAAAAAACACCACCCCCAAAACCAGAAAAGAAGTTCACAGCAATCCAAGGTGGCCTGGGAGAAATCTTTGAACTTTTACATTTTTCTATACACATATAAACTAACTATAACACCCAAACACCCTCTAAATTGTTGTCAACACCCCAACAGAAACTTTAAGGTAACTCTATTTATAAACAGCTGTTTATGATATATTTTAAGAGTTGTTACCCAATCAAAATACCAAATGAGAGTTGATTAAAAGAATAAAGGGAGATGGCATATGCAGATATTTTAACTGACCACCTCCAAGCAGCTTAATTCCAATATCCATCGAAATTACCAGATCTTTTTTCAAGCAATTTCAATAGGCAACAAAATAGAACACAATCTTAATCCAATCAAATGTCAAGCAAATCAAGTATCTTCTCTTCCAGAAACATGTCACAACCCAATGAACTTTACATTAGGAAGCATTTTCCAGTATCTAGCCCAGGTTCTTCCTGGCTTCATTTCATCAACTTGATTCCTAGGTATTATCCACCTTGTTAACTAGCTATTCTTTCACAGTATTCACATCCTGCAAATCACTCCTGTCCTAGTGTCTGTTTCTACAGTATAGTGCCCACGTAACTCTAGATTCTGTTTTGGTTTGTCTGGATAATTCCATTCTCCGTGCAATTTTAATTTCTGCGGTCTTTCCAATTTTTTGCAATTACTATTACAGTATTGAGATACCTGGAATCTCATATACTATTTTAAGTGTGTAATGTGCCTAATGGCAGATGCTTTTCAATCACCGAGTAATACAAGATACCTCAGACTGAGCATGTAGCCTATACAACACAATGAGAAATAACATTTTGATTTTTATTACAGGTTCATAATGCAAACTACATTAGATACTAAACTTTTCTGATTAAGGAAAAGATTAAGTGCCTAAATAAACTATACCATAAATAATAACAACATGGGATAGAAACAGATGAAAATAAAGACCTGAAAACAAGGAGATGCTACTAATGTTAACATCATTTTACTTAGTGCCTTACAGAACTAGTAACATACGAACAGCTCAACTTTCAAATACTTTTCAGTAAACTACTATATGAGAAAATCATAACAATGGGAGAAAAGGAAAAATCATTAATGGGAAGTCTGCTTATGTTCATTTAAAAATGAAACTTACCATATAAAGAATATTCTGCCTCCTGACCTGTATCGCTCTCACTAGATGTTGATGTTAGGCTAGTAGTTAGAGTATTACTAAGCGACTGACCAACAGATAAAACTGTAGTTGCTGTAGCTACATTGCTGCTGCTAGTAACACTGGATGTAGACATGGTCACTGTTGATGTGGTACCAGTTGTAGTCAGATTAGGAAAACTTTGGGCACCCATAAGAGGAGAAGCTATAGATAAAGATATGGTAAGATAAAATAAATGATTTGATGACTTGAAGAGTACAATTTACATGCATGACTCCTGTGTTGAAAAATATATTTGGGGTTGAAAAATTATCAGATGTTACAATAAAGGATAACAGACCAAAGGGGAAGGGTTTCCCAGTGCAAAAGTGCACCCTACAATGCAGATGCCCACTTCTGAGCATATTGCCTTGCATACATTTAAAACAAATAATTTTATTAAATAAATCCCAAAATCCCACTGTAAATCTGAAATTACTTCATTTCATTTTCAACATATTGAAAGTATTTCTGAAATCTGTTACTCCAATGCTGTGTCTGTCTTTAAGCCTAAATGGTAATTCAGCCTATAAACAGTAAAATAATTAAAATTATACAGGTAAACAGAGAACAGAACATGAGACAAATTTGAAATTTGTGATTTTTATGCATTTTTCTAAATTTCTTAAAGCAGCTCTGACTTGTTATCTCACAACTATTAGCACATATGCTCATGATGGGCAACAAGCCTGAGCTGGCAGTACTGTGAAACATGTGACTTAATACCTTACTTATGTTGGACTATTTATATAAGTAATTTTCAGAATAAGCAAGCAACAACTAAGAAGTTAGGTTACTGCACATTCATATAAAACACAATAAATGCATTTTAACAACTGAAGATATAGACTAAATTCACTATAAACTCAATAGAAAGAATTTCAGGTGATGTACCTAACTGAGTATGAGTTGTACCTATGTGCAACTACACATTTACATTCCAATCTTCAAAACATTTTCTCATGCTTATCTTCAAACACAGGAGATTAACCACATGCTTGCATGTACAAATCTGAGAGGTCCCCTATAGTTAGAAGTAAAGCTTACATTTTTCAATCTACCTTTTCTAAAGTATACCAAATGCAAATTTTGTAATTTTAAAGTCACTTTCATTACTGCAGCTTATGTAAACTGAGGCACTGCTTTCTTAAAAATATAAAGTCTGAATTTCAGACTATTATTATCAAGGTTTGCAAAGGTTACTACCCTTGAAGAAAGATACAACAAAAATTCTTTCCTAGAGTGCCTTTGTTGCCGTTTCTATTGTTGTTGATTGTCAGATACTTTTTTTCCTTAGAAACAGAAGTACCACATTGCAAATACAAACATGCAAATAAAATATCAGCAAAGGTGACCCAAGCAGGTATAGCACTTGAAATTATTTCTGTGCATGGGGAGGGGGAGAGTGAAATTTAGATTTAGAGTTATTAATAAGCCTATGCTCATCTCTATGGAAGCATGAAAATTTTCCAAACCAAAAGGTTTTTCTTTTGTTATTAAAGAACTTGAAAATAATTTGTTCAGTATTCATATCTTCCACCCACTTCCAATGAGTAATGGTAAACACTTTGCTGTTAGACAGAAAAAAAGCCATTAAGTGTCAGCATTACATTTGCTCTGAATTCAAGAACAAATTGAAACTGGCTACCCTAGACACCACTTAACTCCTGGCAAATACCCATGATTTTAAATGCAACCACTACAGCAAGTCCAGAAACCTTACATCCAGTAATCATGATTTCAGACTTGACTTGAAGGGGGTGCAGGGATGGAGTGCAGCTTTTTCTGTTTGGGGGCAGGGGTGTTGGTTGGTTGTTTTAAACTTGGGCAGACCAAATAAATAGATGGATAGATCAATAAATATTCAAGCTTTTTACAATGCTCTAGTAGAACTTCAGTGAGATTGCTCAAATTTAGTCTTTGATCTCTTTTTAGGACACAAGTTCCCATCTACAGTTTATATTTGCATAATAGACAATACAAAATAATTCCGACATGAGGGACAATTTTAAAGTATAACTATATTTTAATAGTAAATCCAATTTTTAATTTGCCACATTCTTATTTCCACTTCAGCACTGTATATCAAAACACTGAAGTATCTCCCTGTGTTTTGCAAAGATCCTCTCTCTCCCTGCTGCAAACATTCTCTGCCCCCCAGTATCACAATTTGAATTTAGGAATACACTAAAAAAATCTCCCCAACAAAGAAAGAAAACACTATTAAAATACATTGAGGAATGCTAAAAGCAAACACCACATTTTAAAATAAGGAAGCACAAAAATCCTAGAAGAGCCTGAAAACTTAACAAGAGTTAAGAGTGCATATTTCCGGCTTGGGTAATTTTACTTTTTCTAACTTGCCTACCTCGTGAAATGCAGCTCTCCAGTTAAAATACTATCACTGGCACTGAACAAAATACCTAACGAGGCTGGCTGAGTAACAACTCTGATGGGAGCATGCTGAAAATTCAGAAGGATGAACTCTCAACAAGCAGGTTTACAACTTACTTGCTATTACCTTTATCCTATATATGATCTTCAAACATGCTAATGTTAAAGCATGTACACAGTGCCATTTAAACTACTTTTAACTATAAACTTTCTGAAACAATACGCCTGAATAGTTTGGTGAATCTAAGCCTCAGTGACATACCACCTTTAGAAAACATACGTACACCAAATTATTCAGCCTGACAGAATGCACGAAGCTACTAAAATTTCATCATACTGCAATTTACTTTTTTCTCTCTACTGTGTTCTTAGCTCTTATGCTCAGAGACTTCACAATATGCACAAACTGCCTTTCCTGAGGAAAATGGAAAAATAACAGAAACAAGCACATACATGGTAAGCATGCAAAATCTACCCAGATCAGAAAGCAAGGGTATTCCACATTAGCTACTCTCGCTAGTCTTCCAGCCTCTTGATCTAAACCATAGTCTCTCTCTTCCTAAACATGTAATAGACCTATCTGATGGGTATAACAGTGTAATCTGTACAGTGTAACCATCACAGGGCAATGTAACACTTTCCAGCTGACATAAACTCTGTGTGCTCTTCATGAGTTCTACAGGTACACACAAGGTCAAGGCTGCTCTAAGTTCATTCTCTATCAGGCCAGAAGAATTCAAACTTTTTCAAGTCTATTGAAAGTAAAAGAAACAACAAAAGCTTCAACTAAAAATAAATATAGGTTACTTACTTGCAGTACTCATCACATTTCTTCCCAAAGTATTAGTATTGTTATCACTGCTACTTCGGCTTAAATTCATGTTGTTTGTGGCATTGGTACGTGCTATGTTTGCCACTCTTCGTACAAAGGACTCCAGGCTAGAGGTTTCTCGAGATGATAAATTAGGAACACTTGCACTAGAGCTCATTGGTGCCCCAGCAGCCAACAAAGAACTGACTGAGAGTCTGTTACTTGCTGACGAGCTTAGAGGTCGTTGGGAAGCTGCTTCTTTATTAGTCAGTTCGGAGACTGAACTCACATCAGGAGAGCTTACGCTAACAATTCCCATGGATATAGCACTGGACTCCCCAGGAGTACGTATTGAGTTATCAGGACCTAACTTCCTCTCTGCGTTTTCGTTTCCCATGTCCGCTGTTAAGGTGCTGGTGCTTGCACTGGAAGATGACCCTACGTCAGCCTGAGGCACACTATCAGCGGAAGACAGAACAACAATTGGTTCATGGACGTCAGTGCCTGAAACTATATTTTGCTCCATTACACTTTCTGATCTCCGCTCCATTTTGGTCGAACCCAAGCTGATGTCGCTGCTACTGGCCACGCTACACACAGAACTGCTGCTTCCTTTTCTACTTGAGGAGCCTGCAGCAGCAGTCGTCTTGTCTGGACAGTTGTTTTTCACCAAGCTGCTCCATGACTGCGTTGTGCCTGAAACAGTGGATGAAACAGGTTTGGGTGATGCCGCTGAATCAGGGTCGTACCCTGGTGCAAGCTTGAGGTCAAATTTTCCTTCTGCGCCCATACGGTAAGAGTTAGAGCCACCAGCATCCCAGGTGACATCAATCCAGCCTAGAAAGGGACAGGAGTTTGTGAGATCCAGCAGAAAGCAGACAGGAGCGTGTCAGACAGTAGCTCCACAATGTGGGATCAGCTTCTCATAAAGGCTGCATGTCTCAATTAATAAAATCCCTAAATAACCCTTAATGCCAATTAAAAAGGAAGTGTTTAAAACTAAATGATTTGGTATTTTAAAATGTTGTTAACATTGAGGCAGCATGCATGATCAGCCTCTATCTTCAGGGTCCCAGAATCCAGCGAAAAGTAAAGTTTCCTTCAGGAAGGAGCCTGACCTACTAGGATCTCTCAAATCTTTATTACTAGATTCTCTAATAACAGAAAGGTATATAAAAATGTATCATAACTTTAGTAACATCTGTCAAGAATGTCAAGAAATCATAAATCTTGCGAGGACATTCTACAATGTGTTTCTTTGCTGGATGCTTGTGGATAAGTGTATTTACCTGACAGAAGACATTTAGTTAAACAGATTAGTTTGGGATTTCTTATTATTGCCCTGTAAAATGAAAGAATTAATTTACTGATACTCATCCTTTCAGTTCAATAATTTATGCAGACTGAAATATTCTTATTCACAGGAAAAGGTTTACAGAGTCAGGTAAGGACTACTTCATGTAAGATTCTGGGGTTGAAAAAGAATACATTTCATAAAATGAAACTTTATACTGGGACCAAAGATTGAAAAGAGATGCTACTCTTCAGTTCCTTTAGTAAATGATTATTTAGAGTACCAGTATTTTTTTAACAGTTAAATGTAATAAATTTGCAATAATGAGGGTAACATGCAAAATTTAGCAAACTAGGACAGAAATAGGGGCAAAACAATTTATTTTTGCTTGTTTGAGTATGTACCACAACTTCAGAGTCACCTAAAAAAAATTCCTCCTAGTATTTTTATTGTATGTTATCTGTAACAGAACTTCTTGTCAACATTTTAACTGATATACATTTTTTTCAAAAATAAAATGTCTAAAGCTCAATTATTTTCTGTAACCTCAGAGAGAAATTCAAAACAAGATGTCTGGTCCAGATGTACACACATTTTTCTTTGATAAGAGAGTGTTAATTTAAAGTAAAATTTTTCTTTAGTACTGCCAAGTACACTTTTATAACTGTCCAAAAGTCATCACTTCTAGACCAAAACAGAGTATCACAGGTAATTTTCTATTTGGACATATCACTCTGGAGGAAGAGTATTTAAAATGGATAAAGTCTTCAGGTAAAAGTAGACATCTCATCCCCACATGAGCAGGTTTAAATCACTTTATTTTTGTGTTATTTTATTCCATCTTCATGAGCTATATCTGAGTAGCTTCACGTCACTAAGCCTTGAAAGTTGTGACGCAAGTCTGAAGTTTTTCCTTTCTATAGTTTATTTGCCTTTCTTATGAAAAAAAAAAAAAAGAAAGAAAAAGTATACTCATACTGCAGTTAAACAGTATCATTTTCCACCTTTATGAATATCTGGACGTAACTAATTAACTATTCTTGTTTTGCATAGTTCCTTTTCCTAGAATATTAATTACAAGCAGTTTTCAATCTGCACGATTTTTTAATCCATATGGAGTCTTACTACTCCATTATTATAGCCCTAAAACAACTCAAGATTTGTCTAAACTTGTGAATAATGACAAAAAGGTCAATGGGATACTATTTTCAAAATTCTATTTAAAAGACAACTGTGGTAGGCATAAGAGTCTGCTAATATGTGTTTCACATTGTTTAGCATCACCACTTGATAAATGAACTTCAATTTCACCTATGCTTAAAAGGGAAAGCTTTACTGGAATATAGGAATGAAAACACTGATTTAGTAGAATACTACTCACCAATAATACCTAAAGTCTTCAAAGTGAGAATGTAGCTATGGATACTGTTGCTTCTGATAAGAATAATATACAGATGATGGAAGAATTCCCTACAAGCCATCCTGAACGGCTTAAATAAGATTCAAAGTTTCAAAACATTTTAAGACATTGTACTTTGGACATTTCTCCATCTTTGAGAGCTGACAACTCAGCAAACTAGAAGAATATTTAAAATCTGGCTAAGAACGAGCCTAAGAGTGGCTGAAGTTGCTTCAGAAACAAGGTAAGTTTTATATACCCCAAAACAGAGGGAGAAGGGGGGAAAAGGATGGAAAGCATGTTCAGCAGACAAGATCATCACCTCTTCTGGAGCCTCTTTAGTATCTTATCTTCCTGAGCACTGACTTCCCTGACTGATGCAGGTTTTTGTTTTGCTCCATAAGTTAACTGCTTTTGATGCTTTTATTTAAAAAAAAAAAAATAGCAACTTGATCCCAACAAAGCTAGCAAAGTAGGAAAGGTACAGGATACAACAAAAGTCAAGAAAAATATTGCAAATGCTAAGCTAGAAGGAATGAAGATGGTAATTACAGATTTTGCAGGCCCAAAGCTTAAACAATCAGTTTGCAGCAATGTCCTTCATATACTTTTTCTTCTTTATAACACTGTCTAAATAACAATTTGGTATTTTAACCAAGTAATGCTTTACAAAACTTTCATTTACAGCAACAATTTTTTTTCATGCATTAAAAAGGAATTTCACAAATGAACCACAACAGCTGTAGCATTTGAGTTCCTTCTCCCCAAAACATTCAACTTCAAGACACTACAAAGGAAACACTTTAACGTTACCCATTCCACATGAACTAATCATGCTACAGGCATTTAGAAATTCAGGCAATTTGTGCTCACCATTATGCAATTCTCCTGTAACAGTGCCTTCACCCTGTGGGCTTCCATCCTGATCTCTCCATTTCCAATCAATTCCTCTGATTACACGAGCTCCTGGAACCATATATTTCAACACCTGAGAACGGACCAGACGTCTCTGCCTTCGCAGATTTGCTTCAGCTTCTTTAGCAGCTTTTCCTACAAGAAATGTAGGAGATGAAATGACTTAAAAGTACTGAATGGGAAATAATTTTTAGCTTGTTTCTAAGCAAGTTCCACCCCAAAAGTTAACCTGCTTTCTCACACCGATTTTTATATTGTATGTTCATTAGCATTTTAAGAGAACAAAAATAGGATGTACGCATTCTTTTTCTTACCCAGCTGATCTTCACATACTCCATTCACAGTGCCATAAAGTTCAAATCCAGATAGGGAGAGGTAGTGTGTTTGCCCACTGGCATTCTTTCCCATCTGTTTTATTCTAACATGTCTCCAACCTTGTTTCTCGTCTTTTGGAGGATCTAAAGGCCATGTTGCTGTAGACCTTTACATGTATCAGGGGAGAGATAAAAAAAGCTGAAATCAAAAAACCTTAGCACCAAAGCAAACAAAACCATAACGTTGATCATGCATGGATAAAACCAGAAAACTGCCAAGAACACAAGGAACATTAAACCTACTAATACTAGAGACAAACTCTGAATGAGTGCTGGTGTAACTATTTTCTCAGAAAAATACCAAATGCAAAATTTATAGTGACAGAAAAGCATAAATTCTATTATGTGAACCATACAGAGACCTTATGAAACACCTACTTTCCAGCCCATCCTTGATCATTTAGATCACCTGCCATTCCTTTATATAGTTACATTATTACACCTACAGAACACATTAAATTAGCCTACAGCCAAGTAAGTTTTTCCTGAGCTCAGTTTTATAAGAAATTATAATACACTGACATACCCTGGTTCGTTGAGACTACAGTCATCAACATGAGTATACAAAGTAGTCCAGTTCTGTCCATCCTTAGATACCTGGAAAACCCAATTTCTGAGAGCAGATCGTCCATAGCCTCGAGCATGGCGTAATGTGTAAGCTGATGGAATAACCCAAAGGCCAAGATCTATGGCAAACCAAGCATTCTTATCATCATTAGTATGACAATTGAGAGCTGAACTGTCGCGGCTTAGGATGTCTTCTAAGCGGCCATAAGGCAGATTTCTTCCTTCTGAGGACGTAACCACTACTAACCCATACGCTGCTGGATTTACCCACTCATATGCAGTTCTATATTAAAAAGAAAAATGTACTGTTCAATTATTACTTACATTAAAAAAAACAAATATAAGTAACATTTGACATTTACTGTAAATTGCGTATTACAGGTGAGTTCGTTACGTCACTTTACTACAGTGGTTTTAAAAAAACAGAACAGAAAACAAACCAACAACCACCACCACAGTAAACAAAAACAAAGACCAAACTTCCCCACCCCTTCATTTCTTAGGTAAGCATACAAATGAGTTCTCAACACAACTTCAGAGTTTCATATTTTTCTATTATTTAAGTACAGCAAAAATAAATGTAATTCTCTTGATCCACAGTAAAATTAAAGATACCTCCCATGCCCAAAAAAATTGTACATATCATTTCATTTCATTATGAATTCTCTCTTTGCACCCCACCCATGGATCACAGTTCATTGTGTCCAACTCCAAAACATCTAGCTTTGAAGGAACTCACTTTGCATTTGTTCCGATCCAGTAAATAATTCCATTTTCATCAAAATCATGTTGATGCCTGAACACAAATGTTTGGCCTTCACGGAGTTTTCGTACAAAAACAAATGAAGCCCTATCAAAGTCGTACCATTGCTTTGCTACCTACATATGAATGAAAAGAAATCGAATATTAGAGATGCAGAACGCAGCCATTCCTTGCGAACTCTGTGTGTGGTACGTTGCTCACCATTTTCAGGAGATACTGTTCTAGAGATTCAACAGTTGCCAGTGGCTCCATCTTTAGCATTCTACCAGTTCGATCTATTAAAGATGTCTCCCCCGAGGCACGTTCCAAACGAAACCTCAAGCGCCGTGTTAATATCTGAAAGTGCAGCTCAACATTAATACTGGCTTTTCTGATTTGGTTTTGTAATTTTAAGAAAAGCAATATATTTCACTACAACAGTTTAAGTAATTTTATTGTGCAAATAAGAAAACCATATTCCAATTTAATGCTTTAAAAAGTAATTGCCTGGTGTTCCATTTTTTCAATTAACGAAACAATTCTTTAATATGTCAGTCTATGTATAAGCTATTATTTTCTCACTTTTCCTGTGTTTTCAGTGCTTTTATTTCCAAATCTTGTAGACTAGCAACTACAATAATATAAAAACTGAAAATGCTTTTTCAAAATATTCAATAGCAGTAGTGTTTTTGCAACTTTCTAAAACTATTTGCTAATAATGTAACATCAAAACAGAAATACTGACACTTGACTGCCATCTTGCAAAATCCTGAAGTGTTATTTCCAAATATAGAAAATTAAGACTCAAACTGGATAAAACCAAGTACTGTTTTTAGCCAAACTGCAGCTTTCCTTTATAAAAAGCTGCTAATCCTGCAGGTGTCTTATATTACCAGAAATCAAACTGCCCTAGAAGGGGCCCTTTTAACAATTATAGCCCACCACTAGTCATCACAAATAAACATCTTAGAATTGTCTTTAACAAAATGCTTGTTCATGCTTAATAGGGGCATATTCCCATATAAAGAGAATAATGCTTGAAGGCAAAAGAAAGAACAAACACATTATGTCTTCAATGAAAATTCACTTCACAGTGTAAAAGTGGCACCAAACATTTAGGTTAAGTGTTAGAGGGAACAGATGCCAAAAAGTTTGTCGTTCTTTACCCAATTCTATCCACTTTTACAAGAACATGCTTCATACAGACTTCATTTACCTGAAGATTGTACGTAGATCCTGGTGTATCATACAAGTGGAGAGGTAGACGTTCGATAGATTCTAACACTGCTATCAACTTCCGAATTAATGCAACTGCTGGACGACTGTGAAAATGAACAGTTACCATATTACCACACAACAAACACAAAAAAAATCCTACACTATCTCAGAGAACAGTACCCAGCTGTAGCATGGCATGCAATTTCTACTGGTATCGTCTGTTCTAGTCACAGGCTTACAGCAGAGTGAGAAAAATATTAGTCTGCACAGTGATGAACAACAGTCACCTTGCTATCTGTCAACATGGATTCAGTACAGTTGACTCTTACAGATAGAAGTAACTCAGTAAAATTTTCAATTGCTACTTCAGTAGCAGACGCTGTCTTTTGAAGTCCAATTTTCTATTCCAGAGATAGACAAGTTGAAAGGGAAAGAACAGTTCTTTTGTCTTTAAGCTATTTTAATCACACCATACTGCTTCACAGATGCGAAGGGGGTTTTTTTTGTTTTGTTTTGCTTTTACCTTTCATCGTCTTCATTTTCACTGAATGCCGTTTTGAAAACATTTATTCTCTCTACCAGTTGACTACAGTCTTGCTTCACATCTAAATCAACATTCTAAGAGGAAAAAAAAAAAAAGTTACTTCTAATACAAAGCAATATATTAATTCTTCGTACTGGCAAAAATCTCTCTTCAGTTTCATTGAATTTCCTATTTCAAATCTGTATGTGAAAAGCTAAATTATATCAGCCATGAGAACTGACCAGTGTTGATTTAAGATTTTTAATGGCTTATTCAAACTCAAGTAATCTATTGTGATAGCATATATTCAACAGGTAGACCACTAATGGAGCAAGTCTGCCTGATTTTCATCAAGACAGGAAAAAGCCATGTTTATAATAGGTTTTTTTAAGTAAGGCACATGCCTACATTTTTTTTTTTTTTTTTTAGGAAGTTCTTCTTTAGAAACTTATGTTCTATAAACTCACATTATTTAAAACTGTAAGCAATGATTGAACTAAGCCACTACTGCACATTTCATATGGAGAAATAGTATTCTCATCCTTCAGTAATACAATTAAGTCTTCCAAAGCGGTCTTCATTAAATCTCTCCAAGTGTTTTCTCCCTCAATACACTGGAAGACAAAAAGACAATTATGGTGAAACAACGTAACAGTATTTCCAATTGCTTCATTTGAAAAACAGTATCCCACTAAAGCACATAACTAGGAATTACATGCATTAAAACCCCCATATTTCAGACAAATATATTGTGACTTTCCTTGATACCATGACAGACTAGTCTGAGCATTATGATGTGATTTCCACTGACATCACACATTATAAATTAAAGGAGGTACACTTACGTGTCTGTTTGTGTGAAGTTCCCATGCAGACTCTAACTGTGTTGCTATGTTCCTCAGGGTTACAACTACTCCTCGAGGCATGCTTTCAACAGCTTTAAAATGATCATCATACAAATCTCTCGCCATAGTGCGTACCTAGAAAATGGATTCTGACTATCAGAAGTCATACCTTACTGTATGTAATGAGACTATTGTTATTCTCCGAAATACTAAAACATGGTCATCTTTTACGAAGAAGTCCATGACAGACACAACAAATAGGGGAAAACTGAAACCTATCATACCTCAGGAAAGGCAAAGGTTGTAAAAGGCTAAAAGTACAGGAGAAATACATAGAAATACATGGGATCTTATTGAAACTTACAGAAATTTGTGCTGTAATTTAATATATGCTTGTAAGCCTAAGGTAGGAGAAAAGATGGGACTCAATCTGTAAATCTGTTTCACTAGAACTATATCATGGATCCACTAATCATCTTAGAGGGAAGATTAAGGGGGTTTTATATGGTTTCTGAATGCTCTATTCACATTCCTTAAACCAAGTCACACAAAAAATCCTTACGTGACCTTATACTAAGAACTACTTTTCCTATAAAGTATGGATCACACAAGATACAGATCAGATAAAATAAGTTCTTCTTAAACAACATCTTACTTATAAGAAATTTCTCCAAAAATCTTTCCTTTTCATTATCAGCATGTGTCCTACAACAATACATTTCACAAGCTTTGGAGCTACACAGTGCAATCTCAGGTACAAAAGAGCACTGTCTTCCTTTTATCGTTCCACCTATCCTCATTCGCACAGTATTTTAATTTTCAATTTAGTTTCACATTTCCTCAGACATAAGTGTCCTTACATGCTGCAGATTTTTGGTACAGAACATATCAGCTGCACTGTTAGAAACTGCAACTGCAAGAGAGGTCAAGACTGCAGATTAGCTTGAGCCCTTAGCATCAGCTGGCCACAGAATATACTTGTTCTATTTTGTGTTTTTTGTAAAAAGCTTAATACTTGATTTCTCAATTTCCCCCCACCCCCTCTTATGGGGGGGGGGGGGGGGGGGAAGGGAATTTTAGAGAAGCCTAAAATGAGGACATTTACACATTTGGATTCACCAGCCCAACTTTTACAATACAGACCGTTCACTTTCATCCCCTTATCTGTCACAACATCCAGTCTAAAATTAGTGTCTAAACATAGTGAACAGAAGTAACATATGCCTCTGATACAACTACAGTATTGATCATAACATCTTTTCTTTTCAGAATATTTTTTTTTTTTATGAAAGAAAAAAAAGAAAAACCTACAGAATTATACAACTATAGGTTTGAAAGATTGAATTTCCTTATATTTTTTAAAGAAAATTTGTTTTTTCTCTAGGAGAGCGCAGAGTTTACTAAGACTGCTGGATAAAAGCACCTGCAGAAGTGCTTTCTTATGAGTGAAGTTTTCTCCTTCAAGCTTTGCATAAAACTGTATGCAACTGAACTCAGAGATTTTAATCCTCTAAGAAGAAACTACAACTCTACAAGCATCTTACAAAACAAAACAAACTCAATTAAATTCTAAGTATAAAATCCACAGATGCTCACCAACCTTTTGCTTAGTCTTCTCCAGTTTAGATTTCAGCTTTCTTCCTCTTTTGCCTGTCCAGCCCGTCACAAATTCTGACCCTGCAACATATTTTCAGAAAAGTTACAGATTTCTCACAGCTATGAAAAGCAACAAACAGAAAATCTACCTCTTTTACACTTGCTCCTACCTGCACATAACACATACCTACATACTTACCCAAAGAGGTTTCAGCTGTAAAAGAATGCTTTGTTCCTCTGTTAGATTCAAACACAAAGCCTGGCAGATCTTCTTTCAGGATGGTAGCTTGCTGACCATCGGAATTGTGAATAGCAATTTCTCCTTCCTTTAAACAGGTGAGTGACCAGTTTCCTACAGTAAGTTTAGTTGGCCCTGGTGCCGATAAAATTGGCTGGCTTGTGGTAGATGGTTTTACTTGGCTTCGAGCTCTTTGCAGCTTCTCAAGGAACTCACTCCTACTTTCTATTTAAAAAGAAAAACACATTTTTTTTCTTCCCACAATTGTTTCCACCACCATCTCTCTCAAAGTTTTTTTTTTTCAATTGCGAGAGCAAAACAACTGAGTACATTCAATGCAAAATTAAGTTTGAAATTAAGGGTCGTAAAGCGTTCTAAATTTCTTCCCAGTATATTTCTGTACTTCAACAGTGATTTATTCCACAATGGCATCAAAGTGGACAATGCAATTCTTCCTGAATGGTGCTAATGACAGATGTATTAAATCATCTTCACAATTATAATGGGAAGATCAAAGAAATCCATTATAAGCTTTTGGTCTTGCAAAAAATAATTTCTCTCTTTATGGCCAGCATGAACTATTCTCAAAAGAGAGTTTTTAGGAATAGGACATTAAATGAATCCTCCAAGAGGAAAACAGCAATCAACTTTATAGCTTAAAGCAGATGGACAAAAGACACTGAAGACATAAAAGCCAGGGGAAAAAATACGTTAAAAAGAAAAAAATAGAGTCTGACAAGCAACATGTGATGAAAGCAAATTTGAGCTAACAGCTATTTGCTCAGATTGTGTCACAAAGGCAACAAAAGTATTTTTTTATAAACTATACTGAAAACTTTCATTCATCTCCTTTGTAGAACCTCTAAATTCACCTCAGAGAAAGCAAGAAATCCACAGTCACACTACTTAATACAGTGACATTAATGCAAATGTTCCCATTCCTTTTTTAGTACAGAAATTTTAAGGACCTCTATAGTTCTGAGAAAAACATGACATTAAAAAAAATACTAATCTAATGGCAGCACACAAGACTTGATTAAAAGCTAATATTTATATGGAGATATTTAATAGATGAAAAAGATATGTAGGTAATCTAGCCTGAAATTATTCCAAATTACCTCCAATTTTATTAAATTATATTTTGAAGTAATTAAAAAGGCTGGACACTACATTGGAAATGTTAATTAGCACAATTCCAGAAAATATGACAAGTTCATAATTTAAAAAAACAAAATTCCATTTAAAATAAAAATGCAATAACCTCATTAAAGATTACATCCAACTTCAAAGCTAACAAATATCTTCATCTTTCAGCACACTGATTTGAGAAATACAACTTTTGTAGTCCATGCACTTGTAAAATTGCTGTTTTCCTTTTGTTGCAATGACTTATGCTCTAGGTTTTAAAATGTGCCATTTTTATTGTTTTATAATACAAAAATGAATAATCTGTGCAAAAATAAATATGCATTCTTGAGGCATAACATTCATTTTTGCTCAAAATTCATAAAATCCAGAGAGGTTTATAAAAAGAATTGTGAAATTTCATATGCAAAATTAAAGTTCTATTAATGGAATCCTTCCAGATTTCCATAACTACATTTTCATAGCTTTATTATACAGCACATCACACTCAAAGTGAGAGGATAACACATGATTGGGAATAATTTTGGGTTCCCGTAGACAGAATTTTGGGACTCATTTAAAGCTTCAGAATTACCATTAAATTTCAATTTTTGCATTGAACTTTTATTTTTTCTAAAAATTCAAACAAAACAAGGATTAAGCTAGTGTGGAGAGGGGTGAGTACAGACCTTCCAAAAATGTTCATAGGATCTACATTTCCCTCTCCCCCCCCAACTTTCATCATGCGATACACACTAACAAATTCCATTACTCAACCCTCTATATTCTTGCCAGTCGTGAAATTACTAAAAAGTATACCATGAGATCAGTCAGTAATGATTTAGTACATCAGAACATATAGTATAGTTCAGGACTGTAAGATACTATTCTGAGTCTACACTGTATGGTAGTAATTTTAGTTATTAAATACCAGCTTCTTATCACTTAAGTAAAGAGGCTGCTGCACACACTTAGAGCTAATGGTTAAAATTCAGGCAAATGACACCGCAATGTCAGCACTCTTAGTAGATATCTATTTGACAAAAAGTTGCAAGAAGCCTCATTTAACCCTAGTTTAGCTCCTTCCCTTCCATAATATCCATGCTAGTTATCTTGTTCAAAAACTTCGGATTTATTCAATCTTTTTTAAAAGATTGATATGAAAAGATGCATTATCTTAAATACTCCATCTGACTTTCAGGTTCTCTTCACTCCAACTTCATCTGAGCTGTGCCCATTCCACTCATGTTGTAAAGAAATAGTAAAGTGTCATCCCCACACCCACATCATTTAGAAAGAAGAAAGCAGAACTGGCATCTGAGGCCTGTGAGCATTTAAGAAATTAACCTCATGGATCTTCTTAAAATTGAATCATATGATAAGCAAGAGTCTTATCACAGAAATTTTTTACCTTTTAAAGCATTAGCCTTGTTAAAAAGAATGCAATGATGAATTTTCTGATCAAAAATATATCTAGAAAAAAATACCCAGAAGTGGTTTCCAGCTGTGTTATAATCTAGAAACATACTGTACCACATTTTGCCTTCATGCCCAAAGATCAATGGATAAAGTCATTAGCACTTCATTTCTATCCTGAATCATAATATGTTCTGTTATTTCACTCAATGGCTTGTTGAAAACATAATAATATTGCAAAGCATTTTATGTCTGCAGGTTCATAAATGCATGAACTGTTGCAAAAAAGATGAAACAATAAAGGAGGGTTGTTTCTGCATTCAGAACAAGTTGTGTATTCTGTACAGAAAATTAAAACCACCTGTGCATTGCCAGTGCATAAGGTCTGTTCCCTTATCCTCTCTCCAACAAACAATTAAGACACTGTAATTTGTTTCCCACTCTCAATGAGAAACTTGCCATTACTTTGTCTTCAAACACATGCAATTTCATTCTGCTAGCTAGAAGCAAACAACGAATCACCATTTCAACCTGCTTTTCCTGGGATGGCCACTACAAAGTGCTTTTAATGACTGGGGTGAAAAAATTAAGTATGCATGGAGAAGATCAAAACAAAACGAAGTTAATACACTTTTACTGGCAAGATGTTTGCTTAACACAATTCACCAAGGAAGTCAAGTTATGGTCACATGCTAACTGATAAAAAGCATCACAATTAACTGACCACCTTCCACCTGTTTACATCCTTTACTATTTAGTAAGCCAATTCCTGCAAAACAAAATAGCTCCAATGAAATTATATAAACAAATGTAACAGTCTCAAAACTTAACTCGGACTTGAATTGTAAAGAAACTACCTGAACTATCGGATCCTCCTTCAGGGCTGCCACTGGAATACATTGTGGCCAGTTTTCCATCCAAAATAAACCTGAACCATCCATTGCTACCATTAGACAGTTCCAGGGCTGCAGCATCACTCCAGATATACAGGCAGTCCCTTCCCCTAATGATTGACCAGTCTCTCCAGTGATAGGGTTTACCCTGTTGCAGTTCTTTAGCATCCTCCTGTGGTTCATCCTCCTGCAATAAAATAGTATTAAACAAAAGAAAAACAAAGCAAAACAAACACCTGAACAAACAAAAAACAACCAAACAAAAACCCAACCCACCTGACCCATTAAAAAGAAAAAAACAAAACCAAAAACCACCACAAGTAACACACAAAACGGGCATTTTATAAAGGCTTGAGCAGAAAAAGAAGGACTCAAATCAAAAGTATAGGAACTCTACTTCTGTCGGTAAAATGTATCTTTAAAAGTATTCTTTAATAGAATAAGATATTTTTAAGAAGTTTCCTTTCAGGTACACATTTATCTACTCAATGATGGCAACAGCCTACTGAATGGGACATTCACCTCTATTCAAAACTTGTACTGTGAGAAAGAATCAAAAATGGTTGAGGTTGGAAGATAGCTCTGGGAGCCATTTAGTCCAAACCCCTGGTCAGGCAAGGCCACCTAGAGGCAGTTGCTCCAGACCACGTCCAGACAGCTTTTTAACATCCAAACACTTTTTTTATTTTTTATTTTTTTATTTATTTTAATTATAATAATAAAAAACCCCAGCAACACCAAAAAGCCCCAAACTACCCAAAACCAACAGTAAAAAGCTTAACTATACACTTAAGACTTAACTATAAATCTTAACTGAATGGATAACAGAAGTAGTCTGTTATCCATTCAGTTCATCTGAGTGGTCAGTAATAGGACTGCTGGAAATTGGTAAATACGCACTTCAAGTTTTCATTCTGTAGAGTTTTTTTTTTTTTAATTTTTTTGATATATTCAATAACTATGTTTGAAACATCTGCAATTATTTGATGCGTGTATGCTGAAAGAGATGACCTTTGTGCAGAAAGGACTCACTGTGCTTAGCAGTCATTTTCAAAACACTAGAGAAAAACAAGTGTCAATCAACTTGACCATAAGTACTTCATAGTAGGAAAACTCAGCAGATAATAATGTGCTCACAGAAAATGAAGTTACAGAAAACAAAAATAAAAACAATTAAAACAAGTGGCATACAATAAGCATTAATGTAATAACCTAACTACCCTGCCCTAGACATTTTCTTAACAGTGAAAATTGTACCAGAAGTGTTGGCTTCACAGGAAAAAATACAGCTACCAATTCTGTATTTACCTTCTCAGGCTTAGACTCCTCTTCGTTTTCATCATCAGATGACGGCCCCGCCAAAGTTGACACTTTACTAATTACACCAAGTCTAGCCAGTTGGTCTAGAAAAAGATCACCACCTTTATCCACCAAATCCCTAATGATTTGCAAGGCTAGCAAATGGCCATCATCATCATCCTGTAATACATTGGGATGGAAAGAAAATAAGAGAGGATCTCCTTACCTAAAAATAACTTTACATGCTCAACTTCATATATTGTCACAGATGGATGCTATGAACACTTTAGTGTTAGCTATTAACAAGTGTGTGGAATCAACGAGTATAACCCCCTTTTCTGCACTGGTTACATACAAGGACATTTTCTTTCTTCCTACCTCTTGATCAAGAACTGTGGCTGTTATCTCAACCAGTATTGTGGGCAGATTGTGGCCAGCATCAGAGTCACAAACCTCTTTCAGCAACGCCTCAGAACAAAAATGTATCATTTTTCTGATGAGGGCAAGACTTGCTTTCCTTTAAAAAGAGATTGGGGGGGGGGAAGGGGGGAAAGAAAAGAAAAAAGATTGTTACAAAGATAAAGTAAGCAGTAATCAAAGCAACAGAACAGTTCAAGATAAAACTGCTTTTGCACTACATTTATGCATGCTTTCAAAACAATTTTTTTTTTTTTTTGAGTTTCAGATCTTGTTAATGGAACCAAAATTGGTTATTGTGAAGTCCTAGATTATCTCTAAGAATAATTCACCTACTGAACTTTCTTGATTATACAGCACTAGGAGTCTAACGTATTCTTCTCTCCTCAACCCTTCTCCAGGTAAACCTATTCTACATTTTGTCTTTATCCACTCTTAGTGACGGCAATTCACTTCTGCACACTCCATCTTCCTCCCAGGTAGCCAGCCCTCCGTTTCTGTCACATACTTCCCATGTTTTGGCAAGATCCCTATAGTTTTAAAGTGTGAAATTACTCTTAGATCATACAGCTTTGCATACCACAATTAATTTGGAAGCCAATCTGAATTATGGCTAAAGCTGAAATTTTTATTTGACTGAGTTTTAAAAACATTATTTACCCAATTAATAAAGAAAACTTTAAAATACAGAAAGCCAACTACTTCTTTCCACAATCTACAACAACAGTTAATAATGCACAGATTCTTGTTTCCTTCATTTGAAATGACCTAGTTTAAGTTCCCCATTATTAGCTCATGTAGACTCTCTCTCCACTGGAGTCCCTTTTTATTTTGTATTTTCGCCCTTCAAAGTACCTAGAAACACTGGGAACATAAATAAAAAGACTAAGTAACTGTTATATTCATAGTGTAAAAGGCTGAGAGGTTATGGTCAGAAACAATTTATCACAACCGTTATCCACCCTCGTATTCAAGTATTAAATTAGATTACATGCTTTTAATTGTCTCAGTAAGATGTATCTTCTCCAGTTGATTAACACTTAAGCTATTAAGAAGTCTTCTAAAACCTTATAAAATAGCTTTTTCCAGTCTTACAATTTTGCAGTGAATTTATCTTGATACCACCTCACTAGTTCACCTCTTGCAAATTAGTACTTTCATTACAATGGCTATGAACAGCTGTAACCAAATACACCATCTATACAAGGTACTATATGAACATAGTATCCTTTCATCATCCTACTATAGCCAAGAGTATGCTTTGCTCTCCCACTTCTGACTTACCAACAATATTTTTTCCAAGATACCATTTTGCCAGAAAAAAACCCCTGCTACTTAAAATACCAAGTAAAAAAAATCAGACTTACACCACCTTTCAAACCACCAGTTCTATTCAAACAGAATTACATTTAAGTGCCATGTTATAATATTTAACGAAAAACAAACAAATTAAATCTTGGCTTTTTTCAAACAGAACATATTAAGAAATTCAAAATATGCAGGGAAATTGTCTATCATGACAATATTACCTTATTGAAGGCAACATAGTTTGTTGAAATGTTTGTGCAAACACAGGCAATAATCTTTTCAAGTATATGGGTGCCATTTCTGGATCTCCTTTGGGTTCATTGCATTCTTCCTCATCCTTGTTTGCATCTTTCTTTTTCTTCTCATCTCCTTTGTTAACAGGACACATCCAGTCCCCTGGAAAATATTTTTTTCCCAAAACTGTTTAATGGCAAAACCCAAGCAACCAAATAAAAAAAACCCCTTCAAATCTAAGAGTTTTCTTTACTAACATTTAAGTACCTGAATGAAATGTGCATTGCTAAAAATATAAAATTTACACCTGCAAGACTTCTTATCAAACATTTTTTTTTTTTCGAAATACCACCACCTAAGACCACTCGTAGGAGAAACTCAAAGTCCTTAAAGGGAACTAAATATGAACATAAAACCACCACCAGCTCCAGCTCTACAAAAGTCTCACAAACATGTAAAGTGCAGTTCCCATGTAGAAAGAAAGGACGCCAGAGAGGCTACCAAGGCTGACATCCTCTGAACCCGCAGCAAAAATCCCAGTCTAGCCCCATTCCACAACTGAGGAGCAGGACCACTGGCAGAAGACACTGCTTGTGGCCAGCCAGCAGTGTCTTCAGTAATCCCCATCCCTTAAGAACATCTGAAATATTTTGTTTTTATATACACTTTGCAGTTTAAGGAATGTTAGTCGCAATATATATATATTTATTAATCTTACTAAAGTAAGATTCTGATAATTGAATTAAGCATTTCTACTAGCAAGGGCATGAAATTAAAAACTGCCCTCACCTGGAGACTGAAGAATAGCTACTACTTCACTGTGCCCCCTTTCACGAGCTTTGTCTAAAGGAGTTTTCCCATCTTCATCTCTCAAATCAGGATTTGCACCATGTCGTAAGAGAGTCTGAAAACAAATATTTTTAAATAGATAAAAAAAAACAATTAAGATTCCTCCTGTCAAAGTAGTAAAGTTGTTTTTCATACACTTTTCCTATACTCTTCTCATGGTTATAAGCAAAATTAGGACAATGCTTTTTGTATCTGTAGAGCTAATATGCAACTTTTATTCACGTCACTGCAGTCATGATGAAAAAATTGTGTTTTCACGAGCACTGTAAAGAACATGTAAGTATTTGACAGTGTGCCTGTTAGACATACTGCACTGAAGACATTTTGTACGGAACAAGGCAAACAGCCAGCATATAAGGCTAAGTGTCAGTTTAATTCATACCTTTGCTACCTGAGGTCTTCCAAAACATGCTGCATAATGTAATGAGGATGACCTCTGACCTCTGTTAACATCAGCACCCCTTTCACAGAGAAATTCTACCTGTTGAACAAGAAAAAGGAAATTAGTTTTTTCCATCTTTCCTTATGTAAATAGCCTAAGTCTTTAAGATTCTGTAACATTTACCATTTCCTGAGTTCCAAAAGCTGAGGCCCAGTTTAAAAGAGTTTGTCCTACATCATCCATAAAGTTTACTTCAAAAGCTGAAAGACGCAATGAAATAAAAATAGTTAAAGCTCCCAGAATTATAAAATAAACTTCATCAGTGTTCTTTAAATAAACACCAGGCCTTAAAAAAAAAACAAAACGCATCCTCAGTAATTCTAGTGAAGCATTTATGCACTCATGCTCTTAACTGCAATTAAAAAAGTAGCATAGGAATTGTTACTAACAAGACTTGTTGTGTATTTAACAAAATAAGTACATAAAGATTTTCAAGGTACTACCTAAGCATTTCTTATGACACCATAGATTATAAAAAGATACTTTATTTATCTCATTTTCTTTTTCAGAGTATTTTTGCTTACCTCCTGTGTCAATAGCATCTATTAGTGCATCAGTATCCTTACTGCGGATGCAATCTATCAGCTGCCGATGAGAACGTTCCCCAGAACTATCCAGTCTTCGCAATCCTGGGATTCTGCCTGTAGATCCAGCACTGGATTTTGGCAGGGCTTTTCTCCCTTCGAACAGTAGCACCAAAAGAAGATCTACTAACCGCATGGTATCCAGTACACATCTCTCATCACCCTGCAACGCACTTTCTATAGAATCTGGAAGTTCAGATCTTAGGAGATCCTGGAAATAATTAAAAGTCTGAACAATAAAAAATATACAGGGCTTTAGAAAATACTATCAGAATTGGGTTTCATTTCCATATGAAATGTTTCCTTTCTTCCCCTCTTTATAAACAACCTATGTGTATATATACATATAAAAATAAAACCTAAAAATTTCCATATTGCTACACAAAACAGCAACACAAATCTTGCATATTTTAAAGTACACAAAGGGGAAAACCCTATGAGAACAAAAAGCTGTAGCATAAAAGGATTTCTTACATGTGTTACTACTGGAGAGCCTCTACACAGGGTTGACAACAGGCTTACAATAGTTGACACCTGATTACTTAATTTAGAGTCTGCAGCTGTAGCTGGTGCTCCAGTGCTACTCCGTCCTGGTTTGCAAGCTGAAGATGGTCCTGATGCTGTTCCACCAGCAGCTGCCATGCGAGACAACAACTCCTCAGTTAATCCATGCTTAGCTAATGGGGCAGGGTCAACGCCACGCCGTGTGAATCTGTCAGCTAATGAAGCAAAGCATCTCAGAGCTCCATCTGAAACCTAAGAAAGAAGTGCAAGAGAAATCATGAAAATTCTGTTACTTAAGATGAGAAGATGCTAAGGAGATATTTAAGAACACAGGACACATAGAAGGACCTGATTTCCACAGGTTCCCCTCAAGGTCAATGAACAAAGACAGGCTTTCTAAGCCAGAAACGTGGAGTTGGAATCCAACAGTGCTCTGAACTGCTCACTGAAAGCCTGTATTGCTGTTGGGTTCCCCTCACCCTTTCTCTCTGTTGATGATACATAGAAATCAAGGAAACTATTTTTCTTTGACTGAAGTTCAGCATTGTGAACATCTCCTGAAGCGCCAAATCAATCTAGAAAAAATATGTTCAACAATCAAGTTGCCAAATTAATATATCTTGCAGCACATTTTTAGAAGTTTTTAGTTATACATGCTGTTCTTACACGAAACACAACTCTCTATAATCCCTACTAGCAATTGTCCATTGTTGAAGCTGTATTTAAAGGCCTACATGGCTTCTCTTAAGTAAAAGAAATTTTTCAACTAGGACCAAGCCTAAAAGCACAACAAACTGGGAAAAGCAGATTCTACCTTAAGATAACCCAGACTGCCCACTGAGCATCTAACCATGCGATAAGCAAGTATTTTTGAGACAATAAAATACAAACTCCCAAATTTAGGTTTGTGACCAAAGAAAAAACAAAAAAACCCCACAAAAACCCCACAAACCAGCAGTGACACTGTGGAAACAAGGCTTACTGTTGATCCTCTTAACAATTCAGATAAAAAACACTGCTGGCCAACTGCCCAGGAAAAAAAATCCAACTTCTTTTCATGACAATGTTGAAAAGAAAGGGAGGTTTTGCCTTTAACACCTCTCTCATCTATACACTGAAAGTATCTCCATCTTTCAAGAAGTTTGCATAAGCATATCAAGATGAGCTGCTTCAGGCACATTTGCCTTCATAGACTTGCAGTAGCAAACCAGACCAGTGTCAAGAAATAATGAAAAAACCCCACAAAATAAAACCCAACATATTATCTATTCTTTACCAAACTCCAAATTACTACAGTTCTTACTCCTTAAAATGTCATCAACTTTTAGCACAGCCCATTTTCAAAATGACTGTCAGCCATCACAAACCAAGGGCTTAAAGACAATTACTCATCAACACACAGAACAAGATTAGAGTATTAGCCAGACACCATGAAGTTAAAAATCTTGGATCTCCATTAAGTTTGCAAGGACTTGAAAAACACAAAATTTGTCATGAATAAATGCTAAGCATGTTAAACTTCCGGCATGGTCCCTGCATGCCAAGGATTCTGATTTACCAGGACTCTTTTGCAAGGCATTTTTTCTTTAACTGGTAATGGTCCCTGCTCATCTCCTCTGGCATTTTGCTCCAGCTCTTTGACAGCATGATAGATATACAATTCTGCCAATCTTTATGTAATCTGTATATACTTTCTGGATTTTTACCAGAAGATCTCTGTCAGAAATACACAGGAGAGGTTCAGCTTATTTAACACACTGCATTAGTAGCATCAGTTTACAAAGCAAGAGGGTACTGTGGAAGGCATTTACGTTTCTTCTCACGAATTGCAAGTTTAGTAGAAAGGTTAAAAAAAAAAACCCAAAACCCAAAAACAACTTCTAGGTAAGCTGTTCTTGGGGCCTCATTCATTTGGTCTGAACTCTTCCTTCAAGTGATGTTACTAACTGGTAGCCCCCACAAAAAGTGAGCAACTCCAACAGTGTGAAAGGAAGGGGGGGAGAACACAGCACCAACAAAACTTTACAAAGCAAGTTGCTGGTTAAATGCATAATATACATTAACATTCATCGTAAATCCCGAGGTTTGTTTCACACAAAACATGTTTCTCAAGAATAGTGGTAGAGATTTACATACTATCGTCTGGGTTACCCCAGTCTTAGGCACACTTACCTTAAAGCTTTACCGATAACAGAGTAAGTTAATTTGAACTCTCATTCAGATCTCCAACAGCTCCAGCAATTGCTTTTTCAAACACATTATAAATTGGGAAACAGTTAAAATACTACAGACTTACAGTCTAGATTTCAGGATTAGATTGCCTGAGATGATCAGTGCACTAATAAAGCTAGGAAATGTCTAAAAAACATGGTAGCTTATTCTGAAATGGCTACTGTGACAGTCCCCTGCCAACTGGGTCTTTCAAAAAAATCTAAAAATATATTTTAAAAATTGAGCTCACTAGCAAAAAAGTTTAGTCCCACAAATATGATGCGCTGCTTAAATCAGGCTGGGTGCGGGGAGCGTAGAGAAAGGAATGAGGACACAGGTGGAGACAAAATGGGGACTGAAAATGATATGGACAAGAAACCTGGCCATGGTACAGCAACAATTTGGCTAAAGAGCTATTGCAAAGCATTAGTATGACATACACAAAAGGATTCTACTAGTAGGAAGAGAATTCCTTTAGAATTCATTTTCTAGATTTTACAAGCACTACTTCATCTCAACTTAATAAAACTGCAATAAAAAAGTGGTGCTGCATCTATAGTAGCACCACTTAAGATGTCTTCCACTGTAGTATTTTAGCACTGATTGTGGATATTTTAATTGCTTCTCTTAGTTTGGCAAAAGAAAAACAAACCAAATTGATTTTTGTCTCTTATTTATGCTCAAATTTCATAGCGACTGCGGTGCAGACATACAACAATAACTACTTCAGAAAGTATTTCAAAATGCACTGATGAAAGTTACAGGATGTTTTTCAATCAAGTTTTCAGATGTCAAGTAAGACCATATTCTCACAACAGTGCTTGAAGTCAAACACTAAGCAGTATTTTTATCTTCTTGTCATCACAATTGTAAAGGAAGCTACGATAATATCTAAATATAACTACTATGTAAACATACAGTTGTGGAGGCTATATAAAAATACCTAACTATTCATCTATTAAACATATCAAACATTCTATCGATTAAACATAATGGAAGTTAAATTCACAGTATATTGAGCTGTGAATTTATATTATTACATATTGCATATTACATTACCTGATGGTCTTCATGTTTTAATAAGCTAGACAGCGATTCCACACAGATCTCTAACGAAGAATCCTGAGGCTCCATCTTGCCACAGAGCCTGGATACTACAGCCATAGCTGAATGCAACGTATCTTTATGAACAAGGTGCCCACTGTCACGAATGAATGTCAGTACACAATTCAACCCTCCAGCTTCAAATACGGCTCCCGACTCACGGGTACAGATTAATTCTAACACCTATGACAAAATGAAATTTAATTAGAATGAAGTACACATAAAAAGTCACTCATTTGTTTATACCCATCTACAAAACTGGCTAAGAAAATGAAAAAAAAGAACAAAAAAACGACCCCACTTCCTTGACACCTAGCTGGGGCCAAAGCCACAACTACCCTAGTAATTACAGTTTTCTTCAAAAATACAGGAGCGAATACAAGAACATCCCCCAACAGCATGGTCACAGCAGGTGCTCATGAGACAGCTGGAAAACAGTATCCTTTCCTGGGAGAATTAAGTCTCTGGATAACACACAACTGAGAGCTCCGAAACTTCCAAGAGTACTATTAATCCAGTACTCCAGCGATGTACTTTTGAGCAGACTAGAACTAGTAAACGCATGCATTAAGTCTCATGCCATGCTAATCAAGGACTTAAACTATAAGCTATCACATGGGCACGAGTTATGCTTCAAGGGTCTTGAAAATTTTTCTGAAAACTTCACAAGGGTGCAGAAGAGCTGTGTCTAGAGCTGCTGAAGAGACAGCAGAAAATCTTTTATAGCAGGTAATTTATCTGTATGTGGAGCAGTTCTTCATTCCCTTTTTTTTGCACAAAATTAGCCTTAGCATTCTAGTCGTGCAAGATAAACAGTAAAACTTTCTTCTAATATGTTTTTTTTATTTTTCAATACTTTTTTTTAAAAGAATCTCAGCTTTGAAGAGCAGCAGACTGACAACAAAGATAAGCAGCATCACTGGCATGCATCATACTCTATCTTTGTGCTTCGCATTTTAATAAAATAAATAGGATTAGCATAAGAAGAAACTCTTCAGAAACAAGCACAAGTTTTCCAGCTCCTGCTTAAAAACAGAAGGATCTTCAGTACACATACCTTCACACACTGCTCAGCCAAATCTCTGCTCGTCCTGTTGTTAAGTTCAACAACTACTAAACGATTACAAAGTGCTTTGATAGCTCCATCCACTCCCACAATCCTCCGGGTGCATTCAGCTGATACATCCAGATAATATGTTATGGCACGAGCTGTTACTTCTAATACATTGTCTGGAGCACTTTCATCAAGAAAAATTTTGCACAGTGCTGGTAAAAAAGTTCGAGGAGGGCATCTGCAGGAGAAAAAAAGAAAAAACAGATTAATGCTTTTCACGCTGACATGATTTGCTCGATTAGTTTGTAATTGGTTTAGAGCATTCATTCAGAACACTAGGATGCACGCATCTCATACACGCTCCAAAATTCCAATCACTAATCTGAATAGACTCTGCACTAGGGGAGGAAGACAGCAGAAAAACAAAAATTCTTGGAATTTTACAATCATTCAGGGCAAAATTTATCCTCTTGGGAAATTATTTTAGGAATTCACCTCACACAACCAAACTGAATGCATTTTTTCTTAACAAAGCTCCAAGATTCGTGGTGATACATAGCTATTTAAACTTAACCATGAAATACTGATACAATGACTAAAGATTTTGGATTCGCTAAACAATTTGAGTGGTCCTTCTTCCCTCTGTTATAAACATTCTCACTTGTCTTTTTATCCTATTTCAGCTTCTGCCCCTGCACCCCGCCTCATTCTTTTTCCCTAACCACACTGAGAACATATTCAACTCATTTAGCTTGCTTCCATTACAGTTTCTCCTCATATCCACGTCTCAGTAGCCTCTGGCTCTCCTCTTTAATGTTAGCCTCATTTCCATACGCAAGGACAGTCAAGAACATCTCCACGACTTCAAAACACAATAAGCAAGCTGCAACAGTCCTTCTATCCCTCTGACATATTAGGACACAAACCAAAATGGATGGCCATAATAATGCTTTTCATTATTAATGCTTTTCACGATTATGGTAGCTGTGGTTAAGACTGATTTGGATCAAAAGTTCTAAGACATAAAGCTATACTTTAAGACAATTTATCTTCCAATAGCATACTTACTCAGCAATAAATAACATAATGATTGCTCACTGCAGTGGCAGAAGTCTTCCAAGCTGGAGGCGGGGACTTAAATGAAGGGGACATATGCTGTGACAGTACTCAGATTAACTGGATACCTCATCCCTAGATGTGGGAAATGAGACTAAATCTACAGGAAGCAAATATCATAACTTTTTCTTAAACTAGGGTTTTGGTCTGCAAAAGAAAGCCTAAAACTTTCCTAAATAAAAAAAAAAAAGAAAAAAGCATGCTTGTGGTCTAGAAGACAGGTGAAGTACTCATTGATGAATCATTCTGAAGACTAAGCCAGGTCATTCATATCCCAATTGGTACACACAGTGACTCATGCAAAGGCATCAAATCCTCGGACAGCAAAACGCTAATAGTTTCCTTGAAGATCTGCCCATGTTTTATGAAGTAATTAAATAATACTGCCTGACAAATAAATACATTAACCAATGATCCTTAATAACATAAATTAATAAGAGAAGCTTTGATAAAGCTAAATCACGTATTTAATACTTCTATTACCCTACCCAGGCTATATTGTCTGTTATTCTTAAGAAATCTGCTATTTAACTCTGCATATTTCTTAAAGAGCTTACACACTAACTTTGCATTTTAAAGACATTATCCTCTGGAAAAAGTAGTCTGAAATCTGTACTCATTATTAGATGACCACCATACAATGACACAAGAAGCATTTCAGTATATAAAACTTAAAGTGGACAGCGCTATTTGAACAAGTATTTTTCTGTTGGATCTTTTACACTCCATTTTATGCCATACCAGACAGATCACAAACACAGTTATGAACAGTGTTCTTCCAACATCATATTGCAAGAAAGTAAATTTAACAATAAACACAAATAGTAAAAAGAAACAAACTCAAAAACAAACCCAAGTGAACCAAAACCAACCACGTATAACCACGTGGAAGGTCAGGAGCTCTGCTGCCTCCATTGTAACACTAGCAAGCAGAAGTAAACCATTTCTTAGACATCCAAAGAAAGCAGCAGAAAAAAATCAGCAAGATTTTTGCAGGGAGTTAAAAGCAAATCTAACATTTGCATTTTTTCTATGACTTAATGGTTTACAAAAAGACAGAGCACAAATGGAACTTGGCAGGATTTTTTTTTTTTTAATGGAAATTTAGAAATTTGGAAGAAATCTATTCCTGTCCTTAAAACACCTATCCACAAGAGCCAATTACCCAGCAGATACAGCAAAAATACAAAGTAACTAAAGAGCCTATCATTGTTACTAAATTTTTTGCCAGCAAACAAATGTCAGCACAGTGTATCAGCAACACCCTTAAAAGAGCACAGCTCACTGCCAAAAAATGAAGCGCTTGAGGTTTTTTAAAATGCCTTTTTGCCAGAACCTCTGGCTACATTAGTCAGAGCCCACACTTTTTCAATTAGAAGGCAAATAGCAACCTCCAGTTGCTGTCACGACATTTGTTTTCTGACTTAGAGGAATGATTTCCAGTCCTCCAATAAGGTAACCAAGTTGTATCGCTAGGTTTCAGGAAGAAACTGTAGATTTGTCATGCACTTCACCTGTGGGAATTACTTGGTTCTCAAAATAAACAGCTACCCAGACTTCAACAGTTTTGTAGACTATGGTAATACGAATTGAATTCCTATAAAAGCAGCAATGGTAAGAACTTCACTTGTTCTGAAAAAAATCAATCATTTATACTTTCTGAAAATAGCAACCGATCTAATTTTAACAAGAGTTTTCACAGAAAATTCTTTCAAGCTACTTCAACTTCTGAGCTCTATGTACTTGTTGCTTGTTTCTTTTAACAGTTTGGGTTTGGTTTGGGGGTTGGTTGTTGGGTTTTTTTGTTTGGTTTGGTTTTTATTTTTGTTGGATATTGCCAGCAACTAGGAGAGCTGGACTGCACCACGTAGAAGAGGCAGCAGAAACATTTTGTAAAGATGTATTAAGGACAATAATTGAGACTGAAGAAAATAGAAGGGGAAAAAAAAGCAATACTGAAGCTTTAGTTTAAGTATTTTTTTCCCCTTCTTTTTCCTCCAGCAAATCAAAAAACAACACATAGGAAATCAGAGGCTGGAAAGCAAAATAAAAAATTTAGAAGTAATTGAAGTGTCAAGTTCATTTTTCTTACATTGTTATCAGGAACATGGCAAAAATATCAAACCAGAATTTTTGTTCTGGTCTCCAAAACAGCAAACGAGAGCTGCTTATTATTTTAGCACACAGCTAAAATTTAATGTACAGCTGGGTCATCTTCTTCCCCACCATGTCTCTCCCAACTCAAGCAATTTGATTCAAATTCCACACAGTACAGTAATACAAATAAAGTTATTACCCCTAAAGTCCTACTGGGCAATGAAATGTGTGTGCAGAAGTACTTCTGAGGAAAGCAAAACAGACAGACCGAGATTCTATCAGCCTTGAGTATCTGCCAGCGAGACTGTCAAAAAGTGGTTTTATTATTTATTGTTTTATAAATACTGCGTTAATAATCTATCATGTAAGGCTACTACTTTTTCAAAGAGGTCATAGCTGGCAAGAGATCCAACTTGGCTTTTTAAGCCCCAAAGGATGATGGCAACACTGACATTGACTTTGAAAATTAAGTCATCAGCTGTGTTCTCAGACACAAAAAGACACATTTGGCCAAAGCAGCCCACAATACACCAATGTGCCTAGATAGGACCTCTATGCTGTCTTGTCCACTGCAACACATTGTTATAGTTTGTTCTAAACAGCACAGTTCTTTGCCATTTTGAGCTTGTAATGGTATCAGCAGAAAAAAAAAAAAAAAAAAAATTAAGAATGTTTTCTATGCCAGCCCAGTATACAAGGTTCTGCGCTACTCGTATATATAACTCGTATATATAACTGGTCAGTTACAGACTTTATGAGAACATAATTACAAAGTTGTATTTGCATGCATTTCTGAAATACATCTTCAAGGAGCCATGCCCAAGCCTCTTCAGGTAGTCTCACTCTGTGGGTGTCAAGAGTTTGAGACAAGACAAAAAAAATTATTAGCATATGTAATTTATTTCCTAGAATTTAAACAGTATTCTGATTCTGCAGATTCTTATGATTAGGATGGTAAATTTCTGTGCTGAATCAAGTGAAACAACTTAGCAGCAGGAGCTTCTCGTGGACAAATGTAATTGACTGTTCTTCATTCACATCACATAAGAAAGCAGGCAGGAAACACTGTCTTCCCGCCTTAACTCATTGCAGTCTTGTGATCATTAGACACATAAGATCAAGACTGAGCCTCACACATTACTAGCTCTGAACTTCTCACCACATTGTCTTCTCCTATCCAGAAAAGCTCCTAATAATGTTTAGCATCTCCTTCTAACCTATTCCCTGCAACACTCAAGTCATTAGTATTCGTCATACTGTAGCATCTGAGGGCTCTTGTGACAGGTCAGGATCTCCCTGCACTTCCAGAGCAAAACAACAGATTCCATCCTACAAAACCTAAAGTATAATCGTACAATATCATTATTGTACAGATATAGACAAGAGAATGCAAATTAATCTTCCCACATTATTATACAGATAAATTCGGATTCTTTTTGCTTGCTGAAGTCTGCTTGGACCTTAGCAGTCGCTACGGTTCCTGCTAGCCAGGGAACAGAAAGTACCAGTTCTGTCACTCGCACGCAGCCTGTTGAGCCTGTAATAGCAGAGAAAGGCAGCATACCAACACATCCCCAGTGCTCCAGCCATAGTCTCCTCAAACAAGTGGTTAGAATAATGATAGCATAAAATTGTACAGATGTCACTTTGAAGAACTACAGTTGTTATGCTGTAACTTTTCTATCAATGACTGTGTTACAAACAGAAGTACAGGTCAGGTTTATAGAGATCACCTTCTAATCCCCAAATCCACACTAAGCTATTTACACAAGGGTCTCATGGTTGAACCTATGAGAATCTGCTCTACACGCCTCACGGACAAGAACTTGCATGTGTTAGTAGTGGCAGAGAAAGGACTGGAAGGGGTAAATGGGAACACCAGCACACTATGAGACGGAACACTGTCACAGCTGTACAGTGGGTGTCCAGAGAACACCCCTCCCTTCTGTCACACGTGGATTTCTATGTGCTGGCACTTGACCCCTAAGAAAAAGTGAAAATTTTGCCCTTGCTCAGTGGATGGTCTTCACAGCTCAAAACTGTGCAAATGGGCTTTCTAAGTAGTCCTCAAGTCTTTACTCAATCCAGTCTTGAGTAAAGGCACCTTGTTACTAAAGTGTAAGCAAAGGGAGCACAGGGAAGAGAAACCCACTGCTCACCTGGAAGCAATTCTAGCAACCAGGTCCTGAGAAGAGCAGCTTCTGAGAACCAGCCCTTCTTTTCCATGGGAACAATGAAACACCAAGTAAGCAAATACAATCAACACCAGCAGGAACCAAAGAGTAAGTCAGATGAGCCATGTTAGGTATGTGTCACTATTACACCTTAATTCCCAGGTAAATCCCTACTGGCTTCCTTAAGACCACCAAAATAGATCAAAGGGGCCTAAAACTGTCTCAAATATTTGCTGTAGAAGATTAGGTCTCATCAGTCATACAGACCCTAATGCTAGATGCCCAGCCAAGACTGTGCTCAGAACTAAAATGTACTTTGACGGGTAGTGAAGCAAAGCACTCCAGGAGCGTCATACCACAGCGGCTGCACATCAGACTCACCTTTAGAAAACTGTCTAAATAGGAAAGCCAAGACTGCCAAAATTTCCCAGGATAGCATGGAGGCTGAGGGCAGAACTATGGCACCAAATGAACGGATGTGACAGGACAGGATGACCAGTTTTTAGTACACTGCCTTCGACTGGCAGATGATGCTTTTGATTTCCAAGGGAAAAGAACACATACAAACCTTTTGTCACTGTAGGCCTTGACTCTCACGGAGGGGAAAAAAGCAAAATGCATAATCGCTAAACTTAAAAACAATGTGGTGAAAACAGTTTTGATATTGCGATGTTTTATCTAGACCATATATTAACTACAAGAAGTAATATATATGAGAAAAAAATTATGACCAAAAAAAAAAGTTGCTTTATCCTCAAAGTTGGGGCGTTGGGGGAATCATGCTGTTCACAATGACCTGTTTGCAGTGGAACAAACAAGAAGATAGTGGTGAGTTTGCCCTAACACAAAAAAAAAAAAAAAAAAAAAAAAAAAATCTATTAAACATGCTTTACTCTTTCAAAATATTAAAAAAAAATGGCCAATAGGAGGTAATAGGTAGCTCCAAAGCTCAGATTTCTATTTAGGCACTTTTCCTAATGAATGCGAAAATTGAAGGAATTTTTTTTAGATTTTCATTTCTAAGAAGCTACATTAACACCACATTGGGCACTTCCTAAAATACTTTAAGAGAGTGATTAGGGACCGACTTAGTGAATTAATGAGGTTACTCTGTGTTATTCCTCAGTGAAAGACTGACTTCAGTGAGCTAATGAGGTTACTCTGTGACCAATGCTACAGCTCTTGCCAATTACTTTAAGTCTCTCAGTTCTGGATGTTCATGCAACTTTATTCCTGTACTCCCAGGATAAGAGCTTCTGCTACTCATTATCTTGTGAAACCCACCACGTTTCAAAGATCTTGCTGGAAGACAAGTTTGTAAATAACAGTTTTCAAAAAGTCTGAAATAAGATTAGAGTGTAAAGGCTAAATACTGATACTGAATAGTACTATTAGAATATAAAGCAGTAGAACATTCTGTACCAACATCAAGAAAAGAACTAAACCACATTAAGTGCTTATCCTGTATAATTCCTATTAAAAGTCAAATTCACGCTTTTAGTATTAAAATTAGTTTACTGGATTGTAACCACCATGATACACAAATTCTTTAATATACATTCTTCCTCTGCAGAAGTTTAACTGACCTAAAAACACCTTCTAAATATCACAATCACATTGATGTCAAGAAAGGCTAAGAAAATGTACCAATATCATTACATTACTTCAGCATTTACAGCATTATAATCAGCATAACTTCATATGCTGAACCACTTCCGACTTCTTCCTCCCTCCACCACTCCCTCTGTAGGAACAGAGGTATCCATAGGGATACAAAATTCTTAAATAGCTACTGCAGTAAGCTCCTGCCAGTGGTAAGCCCTTAAACTCGAATGAAGTGACTCAGCTGATTTTACAGCCTGCCAGTGTAAAAGGACACCAAGGAAGTAAAAATAGGCACTATAAACTCATTTATGTAATTACATTTCATATTTTAAGTGCACGTAAAAGCCTTAGCTAAAGCAGCAACAATAATGGCAGTTTAAAACTACTGTTGTGTTTAAACAAAACCCAAAAGAGGGAAAAAAAATAAAGACAACCGTGCTTCACCTCCAAAATGGTTAACACAACCACTGCTAGCACTAGGGTGTGTTACCCAATTCCAGAGTAACCGCTGGATGCAGTGGGTGCGGAGCCCCTGCCATGTGACAAGGCCTTGGGCTTCATGTGACTTGTGGCTGAAAACCAAGCTCAGCTGCCTGCCAGAACTTGTGCTGGATCTTTAATGCATACCATCTGCTGAGACCAGTTAAACACAGGAAAATAAGGAATTATATGTGCCTACACTATTTAATGATTAATATATAATAATCTTAAATAACTGAAAATTAAAATACTGAAGTTAAACCTCACTAGTAACTGTTTTTGAGGAAAAATATACCGGTTATATTTACAACAATGTGTCACACAACTTTAAAGTTTCCAAGAACATACATCCTGCACAACTGAGTTGCTCTTAAAGCAACAGTAATTCCACCTTATTTTTGATTTAGGATTGTTTTTCCTTTCTGCAATTCTTTCTATGGCAGGAGATCTCAGACTTTCCCTCACCTTTCCTTTGCTGAAATACCGTTTTGTTTCCACATATTAACCAGAAAAATCAGCAGAATAATCCAGATCATCCACAAGAGAACTGCCCACAGCCCTGCATTGCCTATATGTATTCTTCAGGACCCACTTCCAAAACATACAGCACTGTTCTCTTCCAATGCTGCTACACAACAAATAAAGGCCAGAAAATATCCACTTATAAGACTTTAGAGATACCAAACTGTATTTTTAAGGTACGAGGAAGGCACAAGTAAAAATTAATCTCTAATTTAGGAACTTTTACCACAATTATGAAATATTAAACCTTTACAACTCTGAATCTCTACTCTTAACTGCAATCACAGCTCAGACAATAAAACAAAGCTAGAGAATTAACAACTCCATCCTGTATCTATTCCAGCAGAAACTCTGCATTATTAGAAATTAAAATAAATTAATTTAGAATTCAAATTTGACATTTAGAAACACTTTCAAACATCCATTTGGCTAAATAAAGGACAGATAGCTGAGCCTTTTTCTCAGAGCTCGCTGTTAGGAGAGAACACATCATCTAAGTATTCAGCTACACATTCAACAAATACCAGTTGTGTAAAATGAAACAAAAGTACAAATGCACAAGAAGGAACAGTTTATGCAGAGTAAGTAATTTCTAAATTTCTAAATAAATTACTGTTAGCTTTGCTTTTGAATTTACAAAGCATGTGCTGGGCTGCCTTTTGCATTTTTCAGTATCCTATGCCATGCCCCAGGGTAGTAATTCCACATATGTTTGTTCTCTTATCTCCAGCATTTTGTAATTATTTTGCAGAAACTTGGTCCACAACACCTGAATAAATGACAGAACTTGAAACTACAGATATTTCTGCCTATGATTTCCACTAGTAGCAGTGGTTCAAGTATACATTACATTTCTTAACAGTTCAAAAGAAAACAAGCAATTAAAACAAAAAGCATGATTGCGTAAGTGTGCCTAAACATGCACATCTCCCCCCTAGCTTCTGTTGGATTTCCAGGTGCTCAGAGAGAACTGACTTCAACAAGAAAATGTCCATTTCCCCATTACCAATCTACTGAACATGCATGCTGTCTATGCCACTCACGCAGCCTCTTTGTGAGAGGACAGTGTTTAAAATAATTTGGCTAGCATTGCCACTCAAGAAAGGAAGCCCACTGTTTGAAATTCCTGCAACACCGATTTTATTGGCCTCTTCTGATCTTTTAGGAGACAGGATCTTTCAAAACGTCATTAACTCAGTGCCTTTAAATTGTGCACCCATCTTGGCATAGTACTTCCAAGAATCACTTCAATTTTGTGTCACACACGAAACCCTGAATAAAACCAAGAGTACTTGATGATGCTACTGCAAAAAAATGAGAAAAAAAAATAGCAGACTAGTAAATAGTAACAAAGAGTGTGATGAGTTATGCAGAACTGTCTGGACTACTCAGAGGCATGGGCTCATTTAAACAAGATGAGTTTTAACACACAAAAATGCTAAGTTACAGATCTTGGTCTAGATGAAACATCAAGCCATATCTAAAAAGTGAGCAATCATATCCTGGAAAGCAACTCTGAGGATAAATAACTAAAACCATACTTCCTGCACAATGTTTTGGAAACATCTAACTAAATTTGGGATGTATAATTGGTCACAGTAAGTTAAACAGCATGGATGAAGGCAACACTGGAAAATATTTCTGAAAAACTTAGAAACTGAAGAATTGGAGAGGGGAAGGAAGATCAAGAGCTGATGAGATCCTGCTGTGCAAGCACATTACCTGTAAAAACAGTACTGACTTTTCATCCAATAGGAAAAGGCGGATGGACTGCCAGCCACAGAATGCGGCAATCTGGCCAGTTCAAATGGAAAAGGACAGGTAAATGTCAACAAAGACAACTATACAGCAGATTAAATAGCAAAACAGGGTGTAAAATTAGGTAGGATGGCCTACTGGAATCATTAGCTACACCTTATGCTTGTATCAATTCAGTAATAACCAGGTACAGTACAAGGGCCTATGACATAAGAAAGGATGCCATTTTAGATGACCTCATCTTCCCTTCCAGCCTTTGCAACGATTAAGATTCTCAAAATGACTAGACAAGGCTCATTAATCTCCATAATACCCGTGACAATGAGGCCATAATTCCCATTTTACAAAGAGCAACCAGAAGTACATTACTGTGTTAAAACTCCTAGCACTGCAAAAAAACCACAGCTACCCAACAACAAAAATCAGCCTTATAAATCAGAACTGTAACAAGACAGCTTCCTGAAAAATGCAGCACACACCCCTACTTCCATCTCAGAAAAGCAGTCTGTAGGATGCTGAAGATCCCACTGTATTGAGTCCACAGAGCACATAACTCCAGTGCTGGCATTTCACTGCTGCCACATCCTCTGCCTTCATTAAAGGCAAAAGAAGTTAATAGGAATCACATGAGTTTTGCCATTGTAAAGCTTACAAAATTTCATTTATTGAGATGTCTGCATTAGTCCAAACCAATAATTCACTAAGAACATATGCTTTGCATGGTTTACAATAATGAAAACTGTAGTCTACTGTTGACAGCAACACTTATCCTAATTTACTCATGGCTGCACTCCAGCACAAGACTGTAGTAATGGCCTAACTTCTCCCCCCGCCCCCCTCCCCTTCCTTAAAATAACAAAACAAGCAAATCGAGGCCCTTAGTGACATGGTTTAGTGGTGGCCTTGGCAGTGCTGGGGTAATAATGGTTGGACTTGATGATCTTGAAGGTCTTGTCCAACCTAGTTGATTCTGTGAAGTCTGAAGGACACACATCATGAAACCACCTTGATACCGATTGAGCTGTCCTCTCTACCTCTTAGTTTTACCATGATTGTTAGATCTGCTAAAGGGCACTTTACCACTGTCTGAATTACAAAGCTGCTTTTAAAGCCAGCATAAACTTTAAAAATAGGCTTGAAAACCACCACTTCAGATTCCTACCCCCATCTCTACAAGAAAAAATGTTTTTCCCTCTGTATCTAGTTTTGACTTGCTGGAGTTGTTTATACAATCCCGATAAACACAGGCGCCTGTAGTTTTAAGCGATCCAGTGGAAGTAAAGGTAAACATTTTTCTACCACAGTCTCACTAGCTCACATTAACAGTCTTTGGTTCACTAGAATTTCTTCTTACACTTGTTATTACATGTTAGCAAATACAAGGAAAAGATCTTTTCCCTAGTGAATAACATACTTAGGAAAGAATAAGGTTTAATGTAAATTAAAATAAACATATTTGATCTAAAACATAAACTGAAAGGATTTTTATTTTACACATTAGAACCCTAAATTCTGATCCTTTGTGTAATTTTTTAGCCTTATCTGTCAAATAAGCTGACACCTCTTGATAACTGTATGCTGACTAAACCTGTTAATGCTAAATATTCAGAGGTGACTTAAGGCACAATCAAAAGGGAAGATGGGCCTTATTTAGGCTCAGAGAAAGCATGTTTCATCTGTTCAGTGTAGAAAAGATTTTACTCAGGTTTTACTTTACTTGTTATACTACTGCCCTGTTCTACAAGTATTCTTTGTAATTAAGGAAAATACATAACATCTTCCTTGCTAAATACTTTTACTCTGGCAGATAGGGAAAGAAAATAGCAACACAAAGCCCAGATCTGAGGAGTTCTCATTTTTTTTCATCAAAAATAAAGTGAAACAATCAGACAGAGGGAGGGGAAGACAAACTGAAACACCTGTGTGGAAAAGGGCTATATTAACACTGTGAGATTGCAACCCATAGCCTCTACATTGTCTTTTAAATTACCTATAACAATTTAAACACTAAAAAAATCATTCCCATTAAGTTTAGACGAAGTGCATACTTAAAAACTTTTGTTGAAGTTGACTTAATAGCACACAATTTAAATACAATTTGGGACTAACACTTATAATCACAAGTTTAGCTATTTCACTACAATTCAACTACTTCACAAAACTATTTCTATTCACTCATTAAGTTTCTGTAGTTCAAGCTACTGGCTTTTGCTGCTGGTAAAATGCTAGCCATTCTTCATGCTGACTAACAGAGTCTGTGACTCATTATCACCAGGAGATGAATATGCTGCTGATTTTTGTAATGCTAAACTACAAGTAACACCAAAAATAATTTAATCATACGTAATATGTAAATCTGGAGAGAAGCATAGAAACGTCAGTTAGTTGGCACCACCACCTGTTATTGGCTGCACACCCTGCAATCTGCTGCAATACTGCCAGAAAGAACTCTGCCAGAACACTACAAGATACACCACCATACATGTGCACCTACTTCCGCTTTTCTGATTCGATCTGAAACATTAGTTTCAATATTCACTACCTTGTACAGAAACACATCATTAGTTTTAAAATAGACCATTTCCTTGAGAATATGTTTGCAAAGTGACCCTATTACTTGCACTGCAAAGTACAAGATTTTGAATCCATCAACGCCCACCCCCTAACTCGCCCCCAAGTATGTTATCTTCTTTGCTAACTGAGACTGTGTATTGCCCTTAACTCCTTAAGAAACCAGCTTGGAAATGGTGTTGTGCTTTTAGGGAAAAGGCATAGCATTCATGTCAATATTTTTCATTTGTCTGTTTCATAGCTTTGCCAGTCCTCACCATATGCAGCTCTTAATCATCAGATGCACCTCAGTAAAATGATGAGCTTTTTCTTAGCTTACGTCAGAAAATAATTTCTTATGTACAAGTGGACTAATATTTAACATTTAAAGTCATTAACTGATCCCTGAAAAACATCACATTTCGTTCTCCAGGAAATTGACTGGTTTAAGATTCCACCTTCCATCTTCTAGTTGTTGAATTCCACAGACGACAAATTTTCTTAAAGTTTTTTTTGTCAACGTAATTAATGGCAATAAACAATTCCAAGATCTTGAAATAAGATCTGCACAGCATACAAAAATTTGGGAATGCTCTTCTTGCTTAACAGAGAAAAAAAAAAAAAAGAAAAAAAAAAAGTGAAGCCTCGAGGTTGGTTTTCTTACCAACAGAAAAAAATGCCCATTTTCAAAAAACTATTTTCAAAATTAGTTCCTGAAAAATGTGTTTGGCGACCCTTCTGTCACATAATAAATCTCTTATTTAGACAAGGAATAATTCCTTTAAAAGCACAGCTGAAAAGCAACTTTGAAATATTATGAAGAATTATGGTAGTTACACTCCCTCAGCACAAGACAGTTTTGGCTACTTGAACTATCACTTGGAAAGATTTTTAAAATACTTTTCAAGATATCATTTATTTCTTACAGAGAGTTTCAAAATAAATGAGATCACCTTGAAATGCAGGTTGTGGTACCACAGGCACCCAAGACAATACACTGAGAAGTTCTCGACTGAAGACCACCTGCTTCTGCTTCTCCCATATTTCCAGTTAGCAGTTTCACCTCCAGTACTCATCAGACACCTCTATGATCTGCTGTAATTCACTGTAACAGCAGAAAATGTGCCATCTTCCTCAGTGGGTTTAAAGAGCAGCTTGCTCTCTTAGTGAATTAGAGGAGTCCAGTCAGCTCTGATGCTGCCATGGAGCAAGAAAATGGTTGGGAGGAATCAAAATGGTTAATGATAAATGTGAAGAAGCAGGTTTTGCTTTTGAAGGTAATTAGCTACCATGTCAGCTCATCAAATACTGTGGAACTGTATCTTCATTATATTCACAATGACAACTGGGAGTAGCAATTTTAACTTTCACTGCAAAATCACTTGAACAGGTAGGGAAAAAGTTATCAAGGTAACTTTATTCTCTTCCATTTCAGGGAAGTTTAAAACAGCAAAATAGATCAACAACTTGGAAAACCAGTAAAAATAAATTATACCAAGGCTCAAAACAAAAATGCCAAATGGTAAATGTTCCTTCTTTCAGACATAAAACCTAATTTTAAAATCACAACACTGCAATAATAAAGCATTACCTATACTCTAAAAAAAAGCAGCACTTGGACTATTTAGTTCATTTATACTGAGAAGAAAGTCTGTTCTAACTAAAATGCATACAATTGCATATTAAAAGTTGACATCTCAGTCATGATCCTCAAACACCCAGATGATATCCTTACCAATGCTTACACCCAAACTTCTGTTCTATAGAGAACATACTGAAGCAGAAAGTTCACTTAGATTTATCAAAAAAAAAAAAATAATTTAACTACCAAACTCTTTTCCACAGCAGTAAACTAAGAAGCCAGTAAATCAGCTTTTCTGCAGCTGGAAACATAGTCCTCCACCAATATTAGTACTATGAGGGACAGACTGGGAAGTCAAATGCATCTCCCTCCAGCAAAGTCTCTACCAAGCCAGAATTGTACCTTTAAGCTGGTCAGAATCAGGCAATTTCAAATTCTAAAGCAGTGTACAAAACTTCACTCACTGTTAAGTAACTGCTACAAATCCAAATTTTAGAGATGTGTGAATTTTACACTTCCTCTAAGAGAAGCAGTTGTGAAAGATGAACAGCTTTTAAGAGATAAGCCCAAAACCAGTTCTTCTTCAGGACTACAAAACTAAACACTGTAACAAACAATTACCTTCTTAAACACTTCTAAACCCACACCCCTAAGAACCAGGATGTATCAGAAAGACACTAGCCATACTCCAAGATGCAAAAGAAACTGAGATCAACGAAAAAAAGATGGAAAATGGAGGAGACATAAGAAGCATCAAGATCAGAACTGTGGAAACAAACAAATAAAAGAGAAGTCAGATTTCAAAGTTGTGATTGTTTACACTTTTGCTACCTCCCTTCCACACTACTGGGCCCTAACAGGAAGTAGTGTAACACATGCACAGCAACACTATTAAGTAACAGAAGTGGTTACATCAGCATTTTGTGCTGTGAGAAAAAAAAAGGAGTGAGAGCAGGGACCGTGCTGCCTGAAGTGTACAAATGCAGTTGAGGAGGGTGGCAAGAACAGCAACATTCTTCTACAAAGGGGCAAAATATTTGTGCAAACAGTGATTAACATTTGTGATTTTTATTTGGATTTAGAGAGCTCAGAAACAGCTCTCTCTCTTGAGAAAAGCACTGCAAGAGTAAAGATGCTTAAATCTATCTAGGTAATTGCTATAGTTTTAAAGCAAAAAAAAGTTTTTCTCTAGTATTAAAAACAAAACAAAAACCCCAACACTTCCACATTACCACTCTGAATACATTTCTTTAAACTAAACAATCAGCCCCTATGCCACAACAGGCACTGCAGACCACTCGCAGGACACTACCTTTTTAATCAGACAACAGTACTGCACGTAACACTAACAGAAACTCTTCATTTCAGTGATCTACACCCATGTTCAGTCTGTAAAGAAAATTTTTGAGGCTGAAAGTTTCTAGGAATGTTGAATGTTATATACAGCTATGGAGAGAGGAAAGTAACATTCCATAAATAAAAGCCAAAACTACTTACGTTTCAAAGCAGCGATCCACATTGTCTGACATCAGAAGTAGCATGCATAGCTGTTCCAGTGCTATTAGCTGCATATCCCTTTCATCTCCCTGCCCCATCTGCAGCCATTCCAGCAACGTGTCTGGGTCCACATCTGCCATGGTTGGGTTGGTTTGTTGGTTTTTCCTTTTTTTTTTTTTTAATTAAAAAAAAAAAAAAAAAAGCCGCCTCCACTTAAATTAAAAAGTACCAAAAATATCCTTTAATAGTTCAAGCCAGACTAACTTGAGCACAATTAATATATCTCTTCAGCCAGCCCCAAGCTTTTGCAGTTTTCACCTGAAAGGAAAAAGCAAAAAGGTAATTATCATCGCAATCTTGTCTTTAAACTTTTCAGATTTGCTCCTCTCTAAAATGTACAGCATATTTTTGGGCCGACATTAAGAAAACTTCCACATATTTGATCAGCATTTGCCCCCCTCCCCCAAGCCTTATACATGAGTAAACGGCAATGAGTTTGCTCTGTTTCACTGGAAATAAATCTCAAGTTCCAGCTGACAATCAAGACTTAGAGCCTACTCTTATTTATAGGATAACTCAAAATTAAAATTCCTGTAGAAAAGCTCGCAAAGCTAATATAAAGACAAAGTGTCACCTTGCCCACCCCTTTCCTTTAATGTCACTTTATAATAGTGTCCAACTTTCTGAAAGATGGATTACCTCCTCGTGAAAGTATTCAAATATAGAAAGACATCAAATGTCACATTTTAAATACAAATCCACAAACCAAAAAAGTGAGACGTACAGCTAAAGACTTGCAGAATCTTTGCAAAAGTTTTACTAACCCTTCATGTTGTAAAATGGCATTTGAACATAAGGAAAATAAGCTTTTTAAATCAGAGGATTAAAAACTCAAGAATTTAAGAATCACTTCCATTTAAGAGTTAGAGGTTTGTTGGTTTGGGAGGGGTTTTTTTTTGGGTTTTTGGTTTTTTTTTAGGAGAAAAAAAAAGGTATCTAATTCATAGCTTTAAAAAAAATGCAGTGAATAATTCAAATTATTCATGTACATATAAGGAAAACAACATTATTTGTTGGCCCAATGCCATAGTTGTACATGTAAGCTGAAGACCAAAAAAGTCCCTTTAAAATGTTAAGAGATATTTTTTACCCATGTACTTGCTTTTTGGGTTTTACTAAGAAATAATCAAATTCATCTCCCATGCCTAAGAGCAGAGCAAATACCATCATTTTCATGTACAAACTAAAAGGTTACAAACCGATCTCTCCAAATTAAACACGCACACAAAAGAATTACTACTTTTTAAATATAGCTTAGAAAATAAGAAGAGAATTAGTTTACAAACTCATAGGTAACTATGAAATGTTGGACAGTGCCCCCACAAATTGAGGGGGGTGGGGTGGGAGGGAGAAGCTCCATCTGGACAAAGTCTGCCTACTTGTTTACTTGGTGGTAACGAGTTAATAGTTAAAAAATAACTCCATCAAGGGCACATCTACAAAAGGGAATGAGAAATCGGTATTACATGGAGAAACACACTGAATCAGCAGTGCTGTTTCACAACAGCTTTGAACTCAAGGATGTGACTAAACAAAAGTACGACAGATAGGATTTTTTTTTTTTTATCGTTTAGGGCCATAAGATCACGGATCACCCGGTTACTGCTTGCCAGTTAAATATTTTTGTTATTGCTGCAGTCTTGCCGTAAAATGTAACTCAAATGTTACTAAAGTGATTTTTCTGGGCTTTAAACAATGCCTACGATCCTCTGAGTTGTTTACAGACAGTATTTCCTGCTCCAAGACTAAATAAAACTACTTTCAGCCAGTACAAGTAGGATCGTATTGTAAGTACAATACCTCTCCTTAACGCGACTAAATCATTAACTTTGAGAAGAGGGGGGCGAGGGGAGAAAGGGTGAAGGCAAGAGAAACCAGAAAATTAGGAGAGACAGAGAAAGTGGGGTAAGTTCAACACAGGCACCTGCTGTTCTTCCACCCCCGACGGGCTGTAACCAGACGGAAACGAAGCACCGAGCAGAACACAGAGCATGGCGAGAGGCTCCCGGGAGAGCCGCACCAGAAAAGGGGCCAGGCCGCGGCTGAACTCACCCCCCGCGCCCGGGCCTGCGCCTGCCCTGCGCCTGCACACACACACACACACACCTCAGGCGGGCCCCAGGCCCCCGCGCGGGGACTCGGGGCCCGCTCCCCACACCCGGCCCCGGAGAAGGGGAGCCCCCGCACCGCCTCACCACCCCGCGCACAGGCCGGCCGGCAGCGCCGCCCCGCTCTGCCCCTCGGCCCCCACACATGGAGGGCCCAGCGCCGGCCGCCTCCCCCCGCCCAGGCCCCCGGCCCGCTTCCTCCAGGCCTGCCGCCGCCGACCCGCCAGGCCCGGACAGCGACGCTCGAGTTCCCGGCGAGCCGCAGGCCTCGCAGGGTGACCCGGCCTGGCGGCTCAGGAAAGGCGCCGTCTCCCCAGCGCCGACAGAAGCGGCCCCGCACCGCCCCCGCCGCTCACCTCCACCTCCCAAAGCCTCTTCGCCGGAGCCGACCCCTCCTCAGCGCCGCGGGGAGACCGGGGCAGAGGCGCGGCGGCAACCCAAACCCCGCAGCAAGCAGCAGCCAGCGGCATCCATGGCGCTCCGCCCGGCACGGGATTGGGTGGGAGGGGGGGAAGGGAGCCGCTCCGCGGCCGCGGGGGGAGGAGCTGGCGCCGGCCAAGCGGCCGCTGGGGGCGCTGCGGGAGCGGCCCGGTCCCGCCCCCCGCCTCCAGGCTGAGGGCGCAGGCGCTGGCGCAGGGAAACGCCGAAGCTCTGGCGCGGCTCCTGCTCCGCGGGCGGATACCGGGGCTGGCGGCCTTCGGCGGCAAGAAGGGGCTAGCGTTTCCGCACCCGCCTCTGGAGAAGCCGGGGCCGCCGACCCAAGCGACTTGGTTGGCCCCGGCTCGTTTCCCTCTGCCCAAGGGCAGCCGCGGACCCGGCTTCCCCGCCCGGGCTCCGCGAGGGCCTCCTCGGTCCTGGGAGCGCGGTCCCAGAGCCCCTCCGGAGGCCTGCGAGGCGGCAGGAGCCGGAACAGAGGCTTACCCAGCGTGTCCGCCGGCTCCCCCGGGCTGGGTTGCCCTTTCCCGGCGTGTAGGGGGACTTTGTTTGGTTTGGGGTTTTATACAGTTACAGATCATCTTATTTCATGCCATATTCTGGTTATTTGCTTCAGTATAGTGTTCGTTATGTTTACGGCGGGGGGTTATGCCTTGCCAGGGCCCACTCTTGAAAACACTTTGATCCACCTCCAGCACTTCCATTAAAGGGGCTGCAGACTTAAACGCTGCAGTATTTGATCTGTCAGAACAGAGGTTTTCACTTGCCTTTAGCCCTGTAATGAGTTTGAGGTACTGCCAGCTATACTGTGTAGCTTGAGACAAGTTTTGCAGCAGAGCAGCCCCCCACCACGCCTGCTGCTAAATGCTGTGGTTACCTTGCATGTGATCAAAACATAAAGAAAGCGAACTACTATGAATTGAAACTGAAGGGCTGAAAGCACTTCAATAGCAAACCACTATAAATGTAAAATGAAGGACTAAAAGCGAAGGATCTTCAAAATAATTTCCTTCTCTGTAGGATGACGTGTTTTTCTAAGGAATTTAAGCCTATTAATATAAGTACAGTAAATAAGATTATTGTACATTTGAATGTCAGTCCTACCTACCTCATAGATGTTTCCTGTAATTAGGAAGCTAAAACTACCCACCGAACAAAAAGGCAATAGCAGTCATGCTTGGTTGAAACTTGCCGAATAAAGAAATTTTTATTGTTTGATGTTGTAATGACACCTCTAGAAAGTATAACTTTCATTGCTGCAGGTTCTTTTCAGAACACGAGAACAGTAGCTCCTTTGTCTCAGATTCCTAGGGCAGCTTAGCTTTCCTGTCTCACCGCATTATGTCTCTCTTAACTGCCACTTGTTCCAGCCCTGCTGAGATTTACACGTATGTCCTGTGCCTGTGCTTGTCTTTCAGAGGTCAGCAAGACTTATATGCTTAAAGTTAAGGACATGAGGCAGTAGGAAGACTGAGTCTGCAGTCTTTAAATTTAGAAGGTTGATCTTCTTTCACTTTCACTGGTGCAGAAGCAGCGGCAGAATTAGGCCAAACTTAGGAGAACTGCATCTGTTAAGTGACCTCACTCCTATTGCATGATGCTAGAACAGTATTCTTTGCTTTTATTGTGGTTTCAATTAAAGCAACATTACGAATTTCTTCTGAAGGCCAAAACCAAATGCAAATTTTCAATTATAAAGACCAAAAACTGAAATTAAACAAATATTTCACTCTCCAGATAGGTCGCAGTTTCTGGTTCAGGTATCTTTGGACAGATACATGGTTATCCATGGAGAAGATGAGGTTATCAAAATATAGATCAATTTAGGAACAAAATCCAAAGTTTAAATATTGTACATGCAAAGAATACAAATTGTGGATTTAAAATACTATTAAGTAGGAGTACAACACTTAAAAATACTGGAAATAGCTTCCTGTGCTGTACATATTTATTTCTAAATGGATAAACATAAATGCTTCCATGTCCTGTTGCATTAATTGCCAAATCTGATATATTCTATAGTTTGGGGGGTTTGTAAATTAAAGGAAGTGTATCAAGTAATGTATTACAGCTTTATTCATGAATCAGCAATTTTTCCATCATACATTACATTTTTCACTTTCATTACATTTATAATATTTAAGAGTTTGCTAGTGATTTTTGTTCCTCATTACGAGATTTTTTCTCCCTGGAATGAGTCTGACAAAGAAGAAATGCTCTGTTGACAAGATGATCTCTGCTTTATTGATTATATACTTCTTACAGTATATATGTTCGTGCTCTGATTAATATTTTTTCCATTTCATGTGCTGACAGGGCACTGAAATTCTTTTTGGCAGTTGTCAGAGAGTACTCCACTGAAATGTATCACAGAAGTTACTGTTTCAGACTCCCTCTGTGTACAGCACTGATGCGCACTAGGACTACATCTGCGAAAGTGTATTAGACTGCGCTCTAATATTTAGTAAGAAGGAAATCACTAGCAAGTAAGAGTACAGTTAGTGGATAGGACAGACATAAGAATTTCAGTTACTTGCTTTCATTTGAACTTTCACATGAAGAAAGTTTTGTTCAGACCCCCGATTTCCAGCCTCTGGCTTTCATTTGGTTAATGCTAGGCCTAAGCCTAGTGAGGAAGGACTTTACGTGGATTAGTGTGGCCAGACGGGGAAGGCGAGTAATGCAGTATGCTGAAGTGACAAGTAATAGAGCTTGACTGTCGTAATTCCTTTGAAGAAAATCATGCTGAGCACTGTGCGAAACTTGCAAAAACAACTACAGTTCCCCATACTTGTACAACATACATATTGTTCAGTCAGTCAGTGACCTGAATTCTAATACCAGCTGACATGCGCTTTGTGTATGACCTTGGCCTAATCCCTTAATCACTGCATGTCTCCGTTTGTAAAAAAACAAGATAGTAATGCTGGAGTCAGAAATGTCTTAGGATTTATGGAACTGTGAGTTGCTGAGGCACGTTAGCATATTAAGTCTTAAATAATATAAACCAGAATTCCTGTTTGTGACTACACTTGAGCAGACCACACATATAAGTGACTGAGGATGCTTTTGGAAATGAGGTCACGTAGGGTCAACATAGATTGACCTGTACAGTGTGATGTTGACCAATGACCAGCATTTTTGCTGTGTGTTTACCTGAAAATTAAAACTTGGCTTTAAAAGAGAAACATAAGTACAAATACTGGCATAATATCATGTCAGAGACACATGAACCACAAAGAAATATGCCATGGAGGGTAGCAAGGATCAGGGGTTGGAGAGTTGCAGATGTAGAGAGCTTCTGAGACATTATAAAGAATACCCTGTTTGAGGCAGTGACTTGGTAAGAAGACATTGCAGGTGTTCTCCAAAGGGCTTGATTCTGTTTGAAAAGAAGTAACGTTTGCTGAGAATTTCACAAAATCTTCTCAGGGTGGAAAAAAAACCAAAATGTTTTTTCAGTTACAGCTCAATGAAAAATAACATTTATGACCGCTTTGATATTACATTCAGACTGGTGCTTTCTATGTGCAGAAGGAAAAATCTGTCATGGAAACTGTTGATGTCACAATATGGTAGTAAGGATTGTAAGCTTCAGATAGGAGGGAGTGGTCTTTTGTTACAGAAAATACAAAACTGGCCAAAAATCAAACTGAAATACACCTGCAAATCAAATAAAAAAATAAGTCACAGATGCCTCTGTATATTTTTAATACATATGGAAGCTAGAACCTAGTGTAATTGATGTTTGTGTTAGCTGTGGTGTCCACCTCTGCACACATGCTGTTGATGTTTCCAAAAATACCACTCGTCTGGAGTAAATAGATCAGAGGGTGACATAAACAGACCCTAAACACCTCCACAAATTCAATTGAATAGTTCATACTACAGGCCAGGCCTGTGCCCAGCCAAATGAAACAGTTAGTTAGGGTATTTATGGATTATTTATCCTTTTGCTTTAACACTTTTTTCTTTACTACCCACACAATAATGTGGTAGGAAACACTGAAAGTTCCTACTCCTCCAGAAACAAAATATGAATAATTCCCTACATGTTTCATTTTCTTGATGAATATTGTACTTTTAAAGAATAAGTTAATCAATGTTGACTACACATTTCAGAGCAAGGAGGTCAGATATTACAGCAATTTCTTGCTGTATCAGGCAAGCTTTAGTTTTACAGGATTTGGCTATTTAAATTTACTTACTTCTTAAGCATATTGCTAAAAACATTTTCTTCTCCAAAACTTTTTTTTTTTTTTCCATAAATAAAATGCAGTTGGTAAAAGTTTCATATTATTTAAATCCTCCTATGTTATCGTGGTCACTTCTTAACCACTTGGCTGTTGCCCCAGCCTGGGGAGCACAAACAGTGTCAGTGTCTTGACTTTCCAGAAGTAGGTGCCAGCTTTGGCAGGGTGGCAGTGACAGAACAGCTCCGTGCCCGCTGCACAGCCCAGACTGTTTGCGATGCGTGGCCTTGCGCAATCTGCCGCAGCAGGCGCTGTGTGAGAGGTTGCTGCTTTGGGACTCCAAGTGTTGCAATTGCACATGTTGATGTGGTGAGCGCACGACTGACGTTGATGTGATAAATGTATGAGTGACATGCTGGTGGCTGGTGTTTATGGAGGTACAGAGCTGAGTCATTGCTCTGCTTGTTAGACTCCTCCTCAGGAGAGCGTCAGCTTCCTGGAAGGTTCTTATCCTCGGAGCTGAAGGAATGAACATGTACAGAAGAGTATGGTTTTCTGAAAACACCAAATACTCCAAATTTTTGTTCAAAATAATATACATTATGGTGTTTTTCTAAATAAATTCACACTGCGGGGTTTGTGTTTGTTGTGGGGGGTTTTTTTTTTAGAGCATAGGTTTACTTTTTTGGCATTCCAGGCTGAGGAGTGAGACATGGGTAAACTTTGTGTCACTTTACTCCTTTTATCTCTGTTTACCTTCTGCTAGATCAGTTATTTGGACATAAAATAGAAAGCAACCCATCACCACAGCCTGCCCTCACTCATGTCCCTTTCATCTCTGATTGCCAAAGGGAAAGTGAGGTAGAAATTAGGCAACGGTTATCTATTTCAGGCTGTTAGCTGTACTCTATCCACCAGTAACATAGGCAACAGCAATAAATTTCAATCCAAGATAAGTGCAAGGGAAGATCAGCAACTCAGATCACAGTATTTCTCACTGGTTTTAGTGGCACAGACTAGGTTATAACTTCCTGAATCCAAAGATTCATCAAGATCTGGGATTTGTTCCTCCTAGTTTTACTCGTTTGTCATGGGAGCGAAACATGTAATCCTACCAAACATCTGATGAAATTTCAATTAAATATTTATTATAAATGAACTTCAATGATCCGTGCTGATGAGAAGAATTACAATAAGAAGAAAGTATCTTAATCAGCAAATGATTCTTCTATTTTCTAGGATTAAAACCCTAGCTATGTAAGGTAATTTAGAAAGTGTAATTTTTATAGACTTAAAAGCTTACTAATGCCTTTTACTGTTCTTGTAATGAAATTATGGCCTATTCACCACTGTTAAATGTCTTGACATGCAAAAAGAAAAAACAGTCAAGCTTCTAAAACCTGAATTTCTGGACAAGTTGCTAACTGGAAAGTGCTACATCCTTCATTCAAACTGGGAAAAATCAGCAGAATATTGCGGAGGAGCGTCACAAAATTCAGTGCTAGCACTGTCCTAGGGCACATGAGACAGACAACAAAAAATTGTTCTATTTACTCATGAAAGAGGAAAACTTCCTTGCCCCACTGGTGGCTCTTAGGGAAAATGGGAAAGTACTGTACTTTTGTTCATTCAGAAAGATAATCTGTGCACTCAGCAAGCTCACTTAAGCCTTGGATTGTTTGGTTTGTAGGAAAGGTGCCATTCTAACAACTTAAATTCTTATCAGAAGTGATGAGATGACTTTTTTAATAATTGTAGTAGAGAGATTAATCCAGGTTTCTGTAGATCCTCAAGTCAACATTCCTGCAAGGAAAGAATACACGTTCCGTAAGGAATGTATTACAGGTAGTAAGCTGTGTACCTGATTTTCTCTTAATTAGTTTTTATTAATAAACTAAGATCATACTATGCATATTTGGGGGCTTTTCCTTCACTGTAGCCTTTGGACTTATTTCCAGGCTACAAACTGCATTATGTAGACCTGGCTGAAAATAGGGAAATGATTTTGCAAAAAGAGATGAAGGACTTTTTAATTTCTACATAAAGGTAAAAGAGAGAGAGGAATAAAACCCAACAAATGCAAGTGATGCACAATACAATTGCTGACCATATGCTGACCGATACCCAGCCCATCCCCAAGCAGTGATCTGCCCTTCTGGGTGACTCCCCCCAGTTTATATACTGGGCATGACGTGCTGTGGTATGGAATACCCCTTTGGCTAGTTTGGGTCAGGTGTCCTGTTTCTGTCCCTCATGTCTTCTTGTGCCCCTCCTCACTGGCAGAGCATGAGACTGAAAAGTCCTTGATCAGGATAAGCACTACTGAGCAACAACCAAAACATCGGTATGTTATCAGCATTGTTCTCAGACTGAAGCCAGAACACAGCAATGCACCAGCTCCTAGGAAGAAAATTAACTCTATTCCAGCCGAAACTAGGACAATGATGCTGGGAGGAGTCCTCCTATTGTTTTAACTTTGTTTTTCCTTCCGCTACTCTTTTTGAAATTTCTTAACTGGAAAATTTTTTTAAAAGAGCAAAAATAGTCCCCAAAGCTCAGAACCCTGAAATTCATTCTGTTATGTTGAATGTAAGGAAAGGATGAGAAACACAACCCTTTCCAGGGCATTCAAAACAAATGAATACCTTCCTGTTCAGAAAATATCTTAGAAGAAGCAGGTTTTGAGTGAGAAACGCATCTGTCTCAAATGTACTTATACTAGGCTGTATTGGATTAAACAGCACCTCTTGCAGAAGAAAGAAAGTGGATCTACAGTTCTGAAAACTCAAAAGATTACCTTTGCTCACTACATTTCAAACTGTGACCCAGGCTAATTAAAGAAAATCTTTTTATTTGATAGTAGAAAGCTTTGTCGCAGAACTGCATGTTGTAGGCAAAAAAGCGCCCATGGGAGAAGATCAAATTTTTTGCCTAAGAGCTTTCAGTTAAATATCTAACACAAACATAAGGAAAATTCTAAGTATGATTAGATGATTAGAGGGCTGGGGCACCTCTCCTAGGAAGACAGACTGAGAGAGTTGGGCTTGTTCAGCCTCGAGAAGAGAAGGCTCCAGGGAGACCTTACCTAAAGGGGGCCTACAAGAAATCTGGAGAGGGGCTTTTTACAAGGGCATGTAATGACAGGGCAAGGGGGAATGGCTTTAAACTGAAAGAGGGAAGATTTAGGTTAGATGTTAGGAAGAAATTCTTCAGTGTGAGAGTGGCAAGGCACTGGCACAGGTTGCCCAGAGAAGCTGTGGCTGCCGCATCCCTCAAAGTGTTCAAGGCCAGGTTGGATGGGGCTTTGAGCAACCTGGTCTAATGCAAGGTGTCCCTGCCTCTGGCAGGGGGGTTGGAACTGGATGATCTCTAAGGTCCCTTCCAACCCAAACCATTCTATGATTCTATGCTTACTTACTAAGGCACATCATGTGTGGTTATTGACCTATTTTTGAAAAGTTTCATCACCTGTGTTTTAACTCCATAGGAGTTCAGAGATGCACATGATGAGTGAGTGAGTAGCACATGATAAATGATTCACACCCATTTTCCTTGTTGTACCCTACATTTTACCTTTTGGATACCCATTTGCTTACGCTGGTAAGAAGGGATTTCCATGGACAGGTCACAAATTACTCCAACTACTGCACATGATTTTGTGTTTCAGTTCTTGTGCACTTGGTATCAATACCATAAAAAGTAAGGCAAGCTGGAAAGAAGTTATGATCTAATTCTAAGCCGAAGTTGCTGCAGCTAAGCCTTTAATATCAGTGTTCTGTTTGCATTTCTGTTGGCTCTTAGTTATACACGGTAAGACACCAGCATTATTTTTTTATGCAGACATATTGTACATACTTTTACTATCAGTTCTGTGTTATAGAGTTATATTTTTGTACTGTAGAACATAAGCTCCTTGGGGTTTTGCTGTCTGTATAAATTCTATGTAAACACTGATCTCAGTGGACACAGGTAACTTATTAAAATGACTAAGTATTGTGTGTCTGAGCCTGCATCAAAGCAAGAATGCACTCTGCCCAGTTTTTTTCATACGGTGCCAGCCTTAAAATCAGCAGGCCAAATTATCTTTGTAAAGAAATGCTGTTGTACTGAAGTCAGTAAGGCCTCACCAGTTTGGGCCAGCATGCAATTTGGCTCAAATACCGGCACCTATTGTACGAGTTTAGCTAAACTGAGTTAGTAAGGTTTTCTACAAGATTCTTAGCTGGCTCGACATTCTAAGGTGAAACGTAGACACTGAAGCACTTGAATTAGACATTTTGTTTCTAGTCTATCTCCAACAAAGGATTAATCCACTAGAGTTCATGTCATACAATAACTCTTGAATCAAGAATACAGTTCTCTTCTGTAAAATTATCTGCCAGATCCAGTGGCAGATCACATCTGTTCATATAATGAGCAGCAAGTTGCAGATTTTAAGAGTATAAAGAGCTGGTAGTGCACTTGTAGACTTTCTGCTTGTATTTCAATGAGAAGAGGCATTAAGATTGCCTCTTGCAAGCTAATTTTTAGGGAGCATCAACCTTTTCTTTTGATAGAGAAATGTTACCTGCTTACAATGTGTTCTCGTAGTAAGTGCTGTGCTGCACTGGTGATGTCAGCAGTTATTGTTGGTAGAAGTATTTGTTTATGTCATTTTTGCAGTAATATTTCACGAACAATTATGGTTGTATGTGATTACAGCTCCTTGACTACAACAATTAGTCTATGTCCCAGTCCCTGCTCTGACCCCAGTGACAGAAGGAATAGCCTGGGGCTGCTGCATCTTATACTAGTGATTGCCAACTGTTTCCTAGTGAATGATCAGTGTCATTGGTAGGAATTTTTAATACCGAAATATTGAAAGGTCCCAATTGAGATTGAGGCCTCACCGTGTGTGATAAAAAACATCTCTGCCCGAGAAGCTAGGGACCAGGTTAGGAAAGCTAAGGCCCAGCTAGAATTAAGTTTGGCAAGGGATGTAAAAGATAACAGGAAAGGATTCTATAGATACATAGCAAATAAAAGACAGGCTAGGGACAATGTAGGCCCTCTCCAGAAGCTATCAGGAGAACTGGCTACCATGGATTTGGAGAAGGCTGAGGTTCTTAATGACTTCTTTGCCTCAGTCTTCACCAGCAAATGCTCTGACCACACAACCCAAGTCTTGGAAAGCAAATGCAGGGACTGTGAGAACGAAGACCTTAGGCCCACTGTAGGAGAGGATCAGGTTCGAGACCATCTTAAGAACCTAAACGTGCACAAGTCCATGGGACCTGATGAAATCCATCCACGGGTCCTGAAGGAGCTGGCGAATGAAGTTGCTAAACCACTGTCCATCATATTTGAAAAATCCTGGCAGTCAGGTGAAGTTCCCGATGACTGGAAGAAGGGTAATATAACCCCCATTTTCAAGAAGGGGAAGGTGGAAGACCCTGGGAACTACAGACCAGTCAGTCTCACCTCTGTGCCTGGCAAAATCTTGGAACAGTTTCTTCTGGAAAACATGCTAAGGCACATGAAAAACAACGAGGTGGTTGGTGACAGCCAACATGGCTTCACTAAGGGGAAATCCTGCCTGACCAATTTGGTGGCCTTCTATGATGGAGCCACGGAACTGATGGACAGCGGCAGAGCAGTTGATGTCATCTACCTGGACTTGTGCAAAGCATTCGACACTGTCCCACATGACATCCTTGTCTCTAAATTGGAGAGACATCAATTTGATAGATGGACCACTCGGTGGATAAAAAACTGGCTCGATGGCCGCACGTGAAGAGTTGTGGTAAATGGCTCAATGTCCAGTTGGAAACCTGTAACGAGTGGTGTCCCTCAGGGATCGGTGTTGGGACCGGTCCTGTTCAACATCTTTGTCGGTGACATGGACAGTGGGATTGAGTGCGCCCTCAGCAAGTTTGCCGATGACACCAAGCTGTGTGGTTCGGTTGATACCTGGAGGGAAGGGATGCCATCCAGAGGGACCGTGACACGCTTGTGAGGTGGGCCGATGCCAACCTTATGAAGTTTAACCAAGCCAAGTGCAAGGTCCTACACCTGGGTCGGGGCAACCCCAGGCACTGCTACAGGCTGGGCAGAGAAGAGATTCAGAGCAGCCCTGCAGAAAAGGACTTGGGGGTGTTGGTTGACGAGAAGCTTAACATGAGCCAGCAGTGTGCGCTGGCAGCCCAGAAAGCCAACCGTATCCTGGGCTGCATCAAAAGAAGCGTGACCAGCAGGTCGAAGGAGGTGATCCTGCCCCTCTACTCTGCTCTTGTGAGACCTCACTTGGAGTACTGCGTACAGCTCTGGTGTCCTCAACATAAAAAGGACATGGAGCTGTTGGAGCGAGTCCAGAGGAGGGCCACGAAGATGATAAGAGGGCTGGAGCACCTCCCATATGAAGACAGGCTGAGAAAGTTGGGGCTGTTCAGCCTGGAGAAGAGAAGGCTGCGTGGTGACCTCATAGCAGCCTTCCAGTATCTGAAGGGGGTCTACAAGGATGCTGGGGAGGGACTCTTCCTTAGGGACTGTAGTGGTAGGACAAGGGGTAATGGCTTCAAACTTAAACAGAGGAAGTTTAGATTAGATATAAGGAAGAAGTTCTTTACAGTGAGGGTGGTGAAGCACTGGAATGGGTTGCCCAGGGAGGTTGTGGATGCTCCATCCCTGGCGGTGTTCAAGGCCAGGCTGGACAGAGCCTTGAGCCACATGGTTTAGGGCAAGGTGTCCCTGCCCATGTCAGGGGTGTTGGAACTAGATGATCTTAAGGTCCTTTCCAACCCTTACGATTCTATGATTCTATGATTCTATGATCTCCACCCCAGAGTTTACAGTAAACAGAAAATTCAGACAAAGGCTACAAAGCAGATCAGAGAGTAACATAGTCCATACTGGCAAGCTGCTTAACAGTTTAACTCAGAAGCCACATACCCCCATTTCTGCATGTTAGTAGTCTCCCAAATATATTGAGCAACTCTTCCTCATGCAAAGAAAGCCAAGAGGAAAACAGAAGCTGTTCTGCATCTGCACTTCATAGGGATCACGGCTGCAAGCTAGTCTGCATCTCCTGGCCCAGAGGCGACCCACCGAGACAAGGAAGATGCACCCAGAGGAAAGGATTCTGTCCCGGCGCTGGAAAGAGAGGAAGCACAGCGAGAAGGGAGCTGGCTTTCCCAGTGTCGTGCCAACTCAGAGCTTCTTTCCCTATTGGGAAACTTAGATAACAAATCAGAGGCAGAATCCAGTCTTGTCTCACAGGCAGGGCTGGTACCTCTGCCTAGCGAGATTGCCCAACATTTAGCATTACTAGTAATTCAATGGGAAAGTAATAAGCAATGTTTTGAGAAAAACAACTGACTACTGGCCACAGAAGTCATATGCAAATATGCTTGCAAGTTATTGCAAGCAGGTAATGTCAGGAGGCTTAAGACAGACATTTAGAGGTAAATTGTGCCCTCCATCACAATATTGTACCCCACCGCCGTATGAAATTCAGGATGAAATCTGTAGGTGTTTGTGCATGTAACTGTGGGCAGAAATTAGCCCAAAAGCACATTTTAAAGCCAGAGACTGCCTCTGATGGTGTTAGGCAAGAAAGATGAGACTTCTGTGTTCAGGATCAGACACCTCACGTATACTTTAAAAGAAGAACTATGCTGTAGCAACAGGATATCTTGTTTTAAATAGTAAAGATAATGAAAGAGTGCAAGATTGTAGCCCATCTGCTTTTCTCCTTCACCATGATTAATGATTATGGTAGGAAACAGGATCCTGGGACTGGTACCTTGATGTCTCCTAAAACGGTTAGAAGATGCAAGCATCAAAAGATTCTTAGCTGTAAAGTGATCCACAACTTTGTCTGTCCTATAAGCTAAATGTCTGACTCGTTACTGTCTTTCAGTATTAACCCATACCTATTGTAGGATGATTTGTTCTGACACAGCTGTTTTAGACACCCTGCACGGCTGCTTTAGTCATGCAACAGAATTTGGAATATAAAGAGAGTTTGTGTAGTTATCAGCTCTAATCTGTAAACCAGAGTTGACTGTAGGGACATTCCAAAACAAGAGAATTTGAAAACATCATCGCCACTACCACACATCTGCATTCACCGCTTGTAATGAAAAGGTGGTTCATTAGAATTGTACCATAAGGTACATAACACATTTATCTAAAATAAATAAATAGGTACCCTTGGTTAGTACATCATTAATATGGCTGAATTCTATAGAAGGTGGTGGTGACTCTGTGTTAACTCCAGGTTCACTTCACTCCCCACTCCCTTTCTGTAGCAAATTTAAGCAAGTGGCGGAAGCCAGCATCGCATTGGCTGGTGCTTCTTGGCCTAGCCCAGTCATGCTTGATGCTTTATGCTGTGAGAGTAAGCATACATGAGGATTAAAAGCAAACCTAGTAACTAATATTAAAAGTGGTCCTGTCGGTAGGAGTTGTGATTTATAAAAACATAGAACAGCAGACTATAAGATCATGCAAAACTAATATATCTTCAATTCCTGCTCTTGAATTATATAGTTGTATTAGAGAAGGGCATTGAGGATTCTCTTGTCTGATGGCCTTAGACATAGTTGTAGGTAAGAGGCAAGTGAAATTAAAGATTTGAATTAATTTTGTGAGTAAAAATTATGTAAATAAAAATGATACTTTTGGTATCACTTCACAGTGATGCTGCTGGGTTTCCTTTCAGGCAACCTCTATGCACAGAGCTATTTGGCAGTCACTCTTAAGACCAATCCTGACTGATAAAAATGTCTTTTTTCCTGAGGCCCTTTCATGTCAGATGTGGAGCATTTCTGGGACTGTACTAACACCTACCCTGCCACTCCCTTGAAAGAGCTTCCCATTCTCTTTGCACATACCACTAACACCAGGTCTCTTTTTGGTGACAAGTTTTCACAGGAGTTTAGAAGTTTTTAAGGAAATACATGTTGGTCTCTGCAATGCTATAAACAGTTCACCTCCAAAATTATAACTCACACAGTGAAAATAGTTTTTTGGGTCTTCCATCTCTCAAACTAACCTCTCCCACATCATCCTTCAAATGACAGACACGTCCTGTGTGTAAACTTCTTTTATTAAGAGCAGGAGGAAGCCGGGAGTACCACAGTACCCCCTCCATCTCCCAGGCAGACCTAAGTACAAGTTTCCCTCTGCCACCAAACCCACAAGCTTCTGGTCCCCTCCTCTTTCAGCAGGAAAGTCACCCACTGGGTCCATACTGTACCTTCAGGCCTGGGGGTGGGGGTGGCGATGCAGGCCATGTCTACCTGATGGGCCATTCCAAACACTTCTCCAAAAAAACTAGATCACTTAAGTACCAATGATGCAACATTTCCGGAAAATCAGCTCCCTCTACTACTTGCTTTTTTACTTCCCAGAAGAAATGCCATATTTGAATCCAATTTGCAATAAGTTCAAAATTTTCCTTTCCAGTCTGTCCAATCTTTTTTCCTCCCTTTCTTCCACTTTCACTCCAGATTAAGGTTTGCATGCAAAGTAACTTAAAATTCCAGGAAATTCCAGTATTTTAAATTGAGGTTTGGATACCAAAACGTTTGGATTTTATTTAAATCACGGTTATGTGTGGCTCAGGCTGTCACTTTCAGCTTTTAGAGCCATTGGATCAGAATGCTATATGTAGGATAATGTTATGCTCAGCCTCATGACAAAGTTCAGATCAGACCAGACATTGTCTGAAGAGAGCAGTAAGCTGTGGACCTACATGAAACAAACAATCAAACAAAAAGAAAAGAATAACACATTTGTGTTCTATTTCAATACTTAAACCAGTTCCACAAACTTCAGCTTGAAAACCAAAGAGTATCAGTGACTGACCAGATATGATAAATACTTGAGAAAACAATGAAGTTAATCTCATTGTCACCCTTTTCACCAAAGTGTCCCATCTATCTTTTTGATTCTGACCTATTTCGAACATGGAGTAGTGTGACCAGAAACAACCCACGAAAAAAAAGCTTCCCTACATTTGGCACTTCACCATATAGTGATAAATAGTCAAATTTCTCAAACTGACAAGTAATGTTGTCAAATTGTCACTAAATTTTTGGAGGTTTCTAGTGTTGATTTTGGTTGCAGAATACTTTCTTGTTATAATGTTAATTACTGAAAATTTATTCACCAGTTCTAGTGATCCAATTAGTAGAGTAGGAGTCAACAGTGACTGAATTGTGGTTCAGCTAAGAACTACAATAGCAGTCTTCATCGTTCTGCAGTGGAACAACTGTTATCAAGGTCAATTCATCGGCATTGATGTAGCTGTGAATGAATTCAGAGGCTTTGATTTCTAGAGAGCATTTGCTACCAGCAACTATTTGGACTTCTCAACCAGATAACCTGTCCTACTTGCATGACGCTTGTCTCTGTGGCCTCACTGTATGCCTATAAAGGTCGATAAAGCTGACACTTTGAGAATGACTAGACCCTCTCAGATGGGGTTGGGATGGGGGGACAAACAGGGGCACAGCAATATTCAGTCTTCACAGAATGTTTTCTTTGGCACCTCCGTGGTTTGTTTCTATTTCTCCCCTCTCCCCAAAAGGGCGACAAGCACATTTATTCCTGCTTTTGAAAATCGTTTCCCTTCTTGGGCCGTACTTTGTGCGGACCGTGTTATCAGCAGCTTCCATTTCTTCGGAACTCGGGAGTAAGAACAAGCTATAATTAAAGGCTGAAGGTATTTACGCTTTCTTCCCTGCCCTGAAGGAACTGAGCTGTTGCCAGCAATTACAGGCAGTTGGCAGTTCCCCGGGATCACAATAACCAGGAACCAGTAAGCACGCTCTGGTCCCATCTTCCTGCCCTACAAAAACTTCTCTGCCATGGAACAGTGACAAACGCTTCCCAGCTCTCTCTGCATTTGTTCTGGCCTCTGAACGCCTTCAAAGGAATGGTCTTCGTTTCCAAAAACTACACACTGGTTTGGGGCAAAATCCTAACATAAGAACAGCAGTGAAAATTTTGTAATTCAAGTAACTCCTTACAAATAATTTCAAAACCTTTTAGTGAAAACATACAAAGAGTAGATGCCTGGGTGTTGTAGGCAGTACTGGAAAGGCATGAAAACCAGGGCGTGTGTCTGCTGTTGCAGTTGGTGAGTTATAGCATTTCAAACTTGTCTTCCTACTTCGCATACTATTTAACAATTTTATTTTTTTGGATGTGTGTGTAACAAACAGTGCTTTCTGATGACGTTTATATCATTGCAGTGACTGCTTTAATGATTTACTTAGAAACCATATAGCATGTGATCTAGTTGTGGCTGCTCTGCCTATAGGTTAACAGGTATAGACCCTCAGTATTGCATGCAAGTAAGCTGGCATTACTTTTTATAGCACTGTCATTAACTTGTCTCGTCCTGCGCTGCTAGTACAAGGTGTTTTGCTTTGATATACATGGACGGTTGGCAATCTTTTTTTTCCTGCTGGTAAATAATGGGCAGTATGAAAAAAAACCAAGCAAAGCTGATGTATCATAGAAACATGTGAACTTTGCAAATCGGAGTAGTCTCATTTGTAAAGTGTTTTATAGGATTCCAGGCAACTATTAAGCTATGATATCTCACACAGGCCCTTCTGAAGCAATGAGTCAACCCAGTAGCCAATTTAATTATTATTTTCCCTTTCTTCATTCACTACCCATGCGCATGCTTTCCCCTTCCTTCCTTCCTCTCTGTCCTGTCCTAATCCTTCAGCGCTTGTTTGATTTGAAAAAGAATCCCTCGAGAACGTTGTTGCTTCCTCTGCAGCCTTTGTATTTGCTCCTTTCCTGCTGCTTTTCCCTCAGGCCTGCCCCATCTTCACAGCAACTCTCTTGGTTCACTGTCTGGAGCATATTGCCCTCTAGCACTTGTACTCAGCACAAGTCACTCTGCAAGTCGTGGCTGGGTGTTGGCTACCTGAATGTAAGGAAGACAAACCAGAAAAGATCTCTAACAGTGAGTTGCGCATAGTTCTGGAATACTAGCATGAACAGGAACTGGATTTTAAGGACTTACTTGTCTGCCGCAGGTCCTGCGCTTAGTAGAAATACACAGATATAAAAGAAGTGAAAAAGATTCACTTGTTTTGGAGCATCCCGTGTAGTCCAGCAACAGCTTCACAAACCTGGAGAATCAGGAGAGAATCCCTGACAGTTAATGTACTCATTACCCCCTGAAGGAGAAGATTACAGCACTGAAAGCCATTCCTTTAGTTAATGTCCAGTACAAGCTGTATTAAAGAATACAGTTTTGAATTTTGATCACTAGCTGTAAAATTGATACAGCCAATACGTACCGCAGTCTGGAAGAGCCAGTTTCCACAGGCTGTAGCAGGTACTTCATGAACTGCTATGTGCCCTGCCATTACTGTATCAAAGCCACTGGAAGTTTTTGTCAAATTTCATATAAAGGAAAAAATCCTCTCATAACTACAGAAAGGTGGTCTGTTGTATGCAGAGGTGTTGCAGTCATGGTGGGCACTTCAAGTCTGGCAAACTAGGTAAGTCCCTGGTCTCTCTTCCCTTCTGCTCACAGAAGCTTTGCAGTAGTTGTCTCATCTTCCAAATCTGCGTCTGTGGTGTCTCTGCCCTATAGCCAGTACATCTAGCAGCCTTTCCTGTTCTAACACGGCCAGAAAAGCTCCAGGAGTCTTTATGAATGACTGCTGCTTATCTTACATTATTGCAGTACATGGTTCTGAATGTTGCTGCAAGTGCAGAGCTGAGCAGGACACACGCATTCATACCATGGCCACGGACTATTGTTCCTCCCTGTACCTACAGAATAGGGGTCTGGCCTTTTGCCCCATCTCCAAGGCTATGTGGGAAAATCAGGATAGAAGGCTGTAAGCCTTTCAGCCCCAAGGGTCTGCATGTGTCTATATTTACTGTATGGTTTAGAGATCTACAGGTGGGTTGTGGCTCCAACTCAAGACCGCTCGTTCTTCAGTACCTCTCTCCAACCAGCGTGAGAATTCTCGCTTTACAAAAGTAAATTATTCCCAGATTTGTTGGCCTCAAAAGGGAACTAAAAGGAATATGGACTAAAAACCAGCCCATCTACCCTCCCACCCTCCCCCTGACCACAGCACTGTGTCACTGGACTCTGTGACAGCTGAACACAAGATTGCAAGGTGACTCAGATTGGAGGTGAAAAAACATTTACCTGCATTGTCTCTTCTATTGCCCCTCTCCATCCCATCCTTGCTTATTTAATAAATATAGCTTATAAAGTATCATAAAAGAAAACCTGATTTTTTTCCTATAGGCAAATTCTTTTATTCCTCTAAGTGAATTCCAGATAAATTTGGTGGCAACATCTTGGACCAGTTATACTTCTGTGTTTCCTGTAAAACATGCATACATCTGTGACAATTTTTTCCTGCTGTTTGCCATAAACCTTACATGAGAGAAGATGAGGTTAAGAGCATTTGCCTTCATAATGATAGGTTGTATTTTCAAATTGCATAATATTTCTATTTTTAGATATAAATCAAAATTGTTTCCAGAATCCCTGAGGCCAATTCTTCTACTGAAAATGTGTCTCATACAAAACCTTCTCCTTTTCTTGCACAAAAGGATACAGAGAACTGAGGCACTAGGCAGAAAAAAAATGCTTACAAAAGTACCATAATCAAAATTTTCCCCAGATAAATTTATAATAATAATAAAAAAATAAAATCCCACTAGTAGCAAAAGGGATTCTCAGCAATTCTATATTGCATTTCATTGTCCATGAGATAATTCACATAAATTTTAATACATGAATATTAACATTGGTTTAAAAAAAAGATCCAATTTTAGGCTAGACAATTGCAGTTCTTCGGGCTGTAGCTTAGAATAAGATTTTATCAATCTTTGCCATTACTAAATTTAGCTTCTTACAAGCAACTTTTAGAAACAGACTTTCCCTATCTGCAAACTTCTTTACATATATAACCAACACATTTTTCTGTGCAATAACTAGACGAATGGGCACATGCCTCAATATGCACCCCAAGAGCAGGCTCTGCTGTGGCTGGTACTCATCCTCTCAATTTGTTTTCTACTGCAAGTGCCGCCATTAAGCAGCTAGAGTGAAGCAGGAGGAAGGGGATTTGAGGCCACATTCCACCTTCTAGAATCTGACTCTGCACTTCACGTGACTGGAACTATGGAAGTGGGGATAGGACCACAGAGCAAAATAGATACTCTGCTGCAAAGTGAGTGAATTTGGGTTAAGCTACCGGAGATTATTTCAGGAGGTTTGGGAAGCCTGCTTTTGCTTTGACCTGCTTCTCAGGCAAAATCTTCAGCCCTACTTTTGCTATATTTAGATGTCACTTCCCCTTTCATTGTTATGTGTAATAAACCATTTATTCTCCAGAGAATCCAAGCAACATTTTAGGGGGGAAGGAAAAAAAAAAAAAAGGAAATCTACAACTGTACATGAAAGCCAAAATAAGAACCACAAACCATGTTTGAGAGGTTGGCGGCCCAGCACTGACATCTTTCACGTTTTCTTGTGCAGACAACATAACATAGCAAATGCATCTGGTTTATTTTATTCTAGATAACTGACTTCCAGTATTCACAATTTTAAAATGTTAGAGGCAGGTAAATTGTGTCACGTCTGGCCAAATATACTTGTTATGTCTTTGAAACTACACCCCATTGTCACTACATAGCTTGAGCAGCATGTATGAAGATGAAGTGTTTGCTGCATATTTCAGCTAATGGAATTGAGGTCCAGTGTGAAACGTCATCTACAGCAACAGCTCCAATGTTGCTCAGATGAGAGCTCCATGGACAACTCTGAGCCCTTCTTTTAACACTTGGCTGCATGGAAGCTTATTGGCTATTTTAAGGATCAAAGGTTGCAACTCAACAACTATTTCATTATGTCTGTATTTTAAGAGCAACTTTACTGCTCAGTGTGTAACCAGGCCATGTGGGTTTCTCATATGCAAAAAGCAGTATCTAGGAATGCCCACAGGAACAAGGCTGGCCAAGTAGTGCTACATTTAAGACACAAGGGAATGACTCTTCCTATGGTTTTTGACACCACAGTGCAGGGAATAATAATCTACCTTGCTGTATCTTTTATTTAAAAGCTGAACAAAGAGTGCTAATTTTCTAAGAATTCTTCCCCTTGCTTTCTTGCCTTGCTTGAAGTATTATTGGCCAAGTTTTTCACAAAACACAAGCAGTTTATTAGTGGACCACTGACAGTTAAGAAACAATATGCTCTTCTAGGAAACAGCTTCCGACTTGCTGTCTACTGATAAAATAGTTATGTTTCAGGAAGTTGAAAACAAAACCCTCATACCTAGCAGTGAGATTAAGGATGAAGCTTTAGAAGAGACTGTCACAGTGACCCCTTGTATGTTCTTATTGCCACAGATACATCCAACCTCATTAAATAAAAACTATATTGAAATTCTATTGAATTTTCTGCCTGATCCCTACTAAGCAGTATTACTATTACATCTGATAGACTACCAAACTATCCAAGACCATTCCACCCCTCCTGTGATTGTCATGACTCACATTGCTGTGGCAGTCTTGGGTGGGGGGAAAATCCCTCTGGAAATTCCAATTAACAACTGACTTTTATTAATAAAAAACCTGCTATGCTTCCTATGCATTTGGTAATCCCTCTTTCTGGTGATACATGCATCACTTGGCTGAGGTTTCTGTCAGCCTGAAAGTGACTCCTGCAGCTTGGAACATACCAGATCTCTCTCAGACTTACTCTAGCCTAAGCAACTGTGTAAGAAATGCTGCTTATTCAGCCGCAGTGCTACAGACTTGTACCCGATTAAAAACAACCACATCCCAACTGTGTGATGCTTTTGCACGGTTTTGACTAATTCTGGTTTATTGCAGCCAACAAAGTTGTTTTAATGTAATTCCCTTTCAACACAGCCAACAACTACAGATTCGACTGCAATGAAGAGGTGGAACAAAGAACTTCTGGTTCACCAGGGAAAGATGGAAGGCATCTCAACCATCTTTCCATCTTTCCATAGTTCACACATTTCACACACGTCAAGTCTCTCTCCCTGATCCTACTTACTTACTCATTGTGCTATACAGAACAGAGGAAGACCTGGAATGTCAAGTCACAAACCTTGGTGCATCCAGTTCAAACATTTCTTACTAGTTTCCTTGCGGCAGTATAAAAACATTTTCCTTCTATTACAGAAGTCCTCAGAGCTCCTCTGCTATTGAGTAAAATGACTAAGACAAATCTTAAGTGAAGAAAATTAGCTTTATTTATGTAAATTAGAAAAACAAATTGTTAGAACTTTGGTCAAATGGTTAATTCTGTACAATTTACAATAATATTTATATACAAAACTTATAATAAAATACAGTACATCACACTTTTCCTGAGTCACAGTGTGTTTCTCAGTTCTGTAAATCTTATTTTTTTCTTCTTTCTTTTAAAGTAATTAAATTCAAGACGGAACTACTATCTTCAGTTTGATAGTGTTTGGTTTAGATAATATGGGTATTAAGAAAGAATTCATCACACTATATGTAGAAAATACTTTGTAGCCATTGCAATTTTGATAGTTATTTTTCTATATTAAAATATGTCCCTTGATAAAAATGTTAATTAAATATTCCTTATTATGAGTTTGTTGTACTTCATTTGACACAAGACAAGCTGACTTCAAATATGCCCATCTCTCATTGCAGAGATATGTAAGTTTAGGTGAGTTACATGTACATATATATCCGATCATTTAAAGATCGGGAAACATACATCCAGATAGAGCAGATGTCTGAATTGAGGCACAGTATATTAAAATTGCTGTCCTATCCTGGACAAGATATGTAAGCTTCAATTGCCTGGCTAGCCTAATACAAAATTAACACCAGTATACATCCTGAAAAGTGAGACTATGTCAAGCAGCAAGGCACCAAGCCTGCGAATACTTACATATGCATAGTAGTCCCACTGTGTAAAGCACTAGAGTCCTCAGTGAAGAAGCACTGTAGAGCTGTATTTAACAGCATTCATTAAATCTCAGCCAGTTTGAGAAGTTATTAGGATTAAAGCTATCAATATTACCTTCATTGAGTAGATTTTTTTTTTTTTTTTTTTGAGATCAACAGTAATCTATTGTAAGGCTTATGAGGATATTTGATCTGTTTACTTAATGATGCAATGTGTTAAATTAGTAATTAGGATAGATTACAACCTGCAAGTAAATTTACGTCCCAGTTAGGTTTCAAACCCAACCAGGGTAACTTATTTTTGACAAACATTTAAAACAAAATTAATTTTACTTACTGGCTAAGTGTGGGCTGTTCCTAAATATACCTATGGTAAAGTTCACTATAGCTTTTAATATAGGCATGTGCATTTCTGGTATTTTAGTTTAAAGTAATCAAAAAATACAGATTAGATGACCTCTGATTTATTCATAGTGTTTAGAGATGTTTAACAAGTCTTACACTAACAAGAAAGTCATAGAGATTTGCTTTCTCTTAAAAACTCTGTAATACTTCAGTGCAAACTGAAATATATGAGATCAACTCACAGTGATCCTACTCTGATTAGAAATTAAATTTTGCTGTTGATATCAAAGTGCATAAAATGACAATATAAGACTTTAAAGAAAATTGGTCTTTAGCTGAATGCTTGAACTTTTCCCAGGATTCTTTGCATGTTTAGCAGTCTTCGCTTTGATGCTTTCTTGATTGCCTTTTACAGCTGACTCGAGCCTTGCTTTCATAGTTGGAGAAGAAGCCATTAGTTTTTTAAAAACCGATGAGTACTGTGGACCAATCTGCATCAGATTTTGCAAAGCAAACTCATGCAGACTTTTTGCTGAGTTTGTAGCAGAAACCAGGGCATTTTCATCCAAAAGAAAGGAAATAAGGATGGGAAGAAGACCGGCCACCAAATGAGTGCCTATAAATATGGAAAACACAACTTAAACACATACTTTTTAAAAACAGCTTCAAATTCTAACTGTTTTTTCTCTGAGTTAACATTTAACACAAACTATAAAGCTGCAAACAGTTATTTGAACTGTACAGTAAAAAGAACCAACATTCTTGTTCACAATTTTGTTACCAATTAGTGTTCAGGACTGGATTCCTAGTGGTTGTTTTGTTTTAATTTGTTACTTATGGCAACTTTTATGGCAATTTACTAATGCTTTGGATACTAGTAATGGAAGTAACTTACGGTGCTCTTCCTCAGCAGTGGCTGTAAGAGCTGCAACCACCTTTATTCCTTCCTCAATGACTTGAAGTTCAGCAGCATTTTCAGGTTTTGCTTTTTCTGTTTCCTGCAGTTTTCCCACAATGGATGGTGCTAAAGAATGAATATAAGGATATGACACAGTTTTGTTTGGGTGCTGAAAGATGGAGTGCAGCAGCTGGTAGCACTTACACTGTACCTAAAGGGAAAAATCAAATCTGCAGTTACAAAGTGTTATAACTTAAAAATGCATGTCAGAATGCTTTAAAAGTCATAACTTGTCAGGTGAAGCTTGGCGGGGGGGGGGGAACATGCCTCAGCTTGAAAATTCACCAGGATGCAAGCTGCTAATTCATAATACTTTATAAGAGCGTTGCAACTTGTAATCAAATTATTAAGAGAAACTAGATCATGCTTCCTGTTTCTTCCCCCCAAGTCCTACACCTTCCTACAGTTTTGAGTTAAGGAAAAAATACTATTTTTGTGTGAAGATCATGTCTTGGTACTGTTTTGAAAATAGACTCCTTTTCACAAAAAAAACCAGCTGACTGAAAATAGGTGCTTTAAATGTAAGCATTACCTCTGCCAAACAATTTTACAATGCCTCAAATGGTGCATTAGCTTGCATGTCACTGGAAGTCAACAGGACCGAAATATCAAGTTCCTACATAATTTCTGAAAGGCTCAGATACCTATACACTTGGATAAAATTTGCAAATGCATACTACCATTTTCTTGCAGTCATATTTGGCATCCCTGGTTTCCTATCTATGGAAACGAACATTTATAATACTAGAAATGTATTAATATATAAACAAGTACTTTCCTACAGCTATTTCTCAAGTAAAGGTGACTTTGTTTAAATTTTTATTACTACATGAATATACACAGAGAAGATACAAGTAAACCAGTTTACAGTGAATTCTCACAGTCAAACATGAAATCTAATGCATGTTATTTTCAGAGCTGAACTTTCAGAGTGAGAAAGTCCCAATTCCTACAAAAGCCACTTGTGTTTGCAATGATAACAGATGGATTTTTTTCCCCCCTCTGATACTTTACTTTTTCAGATGAAGTATAGTAACAGAAGAACTATGGCACTACAATCTAAAGCGACTATTTAAAAATATTTATACTAGGTCAGAACAAAGCATTAATCTGGTTCAATTTGCTGCCTCCAGCAGTGGCCAGGAGCTAATGCTTACGGGACAGTAAAATTTAGGTAGTGGTACTTGCTCCAGCTCTCAAAGACCCAGAACTGAGGGATTTCCTGTGCAAAAGATACTATCTGTGTGTCAAAAACAAAATAAACAAATAAACAGGTGCCTGAAAAACTACACAACTGTGTTGTGTACTTATCAATATATAAAGCTCCGAGTCTGATGCACTAAAAAAAAAACCAAACCCCATAGGAATACAGGAATGTATACAGAATAAAATATGATAAAACACACTGCTGGGCATGTTCCTGCTAACTTGTTCAAACTGTGTTTCAAAATAATACAACAGATGTAGGCAGGACAGAATTAACTGGAATCAACATACAGGACAAGTGAACCAACTGAACGTAAAATAAACCTAAAATTCATTTAATGTGATACTGATATTCTTGTAACTTCACCAGTACTTACAAGAGGCTCTTTTGAGTCAAGTGTTATTTTAAACTTCTCAATACAATGCTTTTGAAGGCACTCTATGGTAGTAACTTCTGGACTGGTAGACATAACGAATACTGTAATAGCAGTAAGCAGGCTAACTTCATCACGTTCTTGGAGAAGCCCATCTACTACCAATAAAGTAAGCAGTTTGTTAGATTTGCATTAAAAAGCAATTCTATGAATTCAAGTGTTACAAAGAGGTGGAATAGAAATATCAATGTCTACATTTCTTCAGCATACTCTGATGCACTGATATGGACTTTTACTGTAATAAAAGCCAAGGCCAAAAGGGGAATTCAGGAGTAGTTATATGCATATTTAGAAATAACAGCATACTCCTATTCCATTGTTCCTCTATATAAAGTACAATAAATATCTTTGAAGAGCTGGTATGACATATTAGGGTACAACCTATTTTGAGAACATAAAATTTGCATGAAGAACATGTAATTCTTTTGCTATATCTTAAAAACCCCAACATTATAAATAACAGTTCCAGCAAGTTACAACTTGGAGATTAAACATAAGAAATGATAAAAATAATAAAAACTTGGGAAGTTGAAGAAGCAGCACACAGAAAACTAACTTTATGACAAAAATATTTATTCTTGAACCACTGTTTTAATCCCCTTTGCTTCAATACAGACACTAGTTCTTTGTGGAGAACCTGCACGCAGTAGAGTTGTCTTTTATGCTCAACTGTATGCTGAAGCCATAACTCCTGCTTATTCCATTGTAGCACATAACTACATTGTGGCACTACATAATACAGGGGTAACGCCTGCAAACACACATTTATACCTTTACAGATGACTTCTTATATGAACTGCAAGGACAAGATTGCACTATAGTTTCAACAGTACTTGGTAGCCAGCTAGTTCTCCTGTGACTAAGATATTAGTCTTTTTTTAAGGAGTGCATGCATTTAATTTAAATAAAACCAACCAACCTTTCACCCAAACTTTTTTTTGGTTTCATTTTTAAACACACAAACCTCAGATTTGTGCTTACCTTGATCCCAACAGTCAAGCACTGTGACCAAAGCACTACGTAGAAGATCAGTCCAAGCAGTCCGACTCTTCTCTGCTCGAGCCATTGGAGAAGACAAGAGTCCTTTAAGAGCTTGTAGAGATGCAGCAACGGTCAAAGGTAACTGGCCATCTTGCAATTTCACAGCAGTTTCTTTAAGTACTCCAATGATTAGGTACAAGATAGTAGGAAGAACTGAAATGCTTCCTGTAAAACAAAGCAAATTAATTTCACATAAGTTTAAAAAATTCAGGTACCTTTTACAAAAAAAAAAAAAAAAAAAAAAAACAACCAAAAAAAACCCCCCGCAGTTTTCTTGGAATGTCTTTTCTATTTACGATTTATAATTTTTAATCACCTATGCGAATGGAGGCACTGGTAATTTGAAGATTTGAAATATCATGTGACTTGCTATAGCAAACAAGGAGGCAGACTGCATAAATGAAGTTAAATCTTCTCCCCTTTTAAATTAGCACTATATATCTTTTCCTTGATGATTTTATTATATGAAGTATGGAATTATGTCATGTTCAGAGAAAACAACAGAAAGATCAGAGCCACTGAGGAGCAGAAGAGGAAAAGCTATGGAAGTACACAAAGCACTGAATAGGAGAAAACAAATTATGAACATCTAAGCATATTTTGCAAGACAATACAGTGAAGGAAATTAACAGCAGGTAATTTCAAAACTGGTAAGAGGAAATGCTTCTCCCGCATGATATGTATTTAGCTAAGGTTGCCACTGCTCCAGGAAATCGCTACAGTCAAGAATTTAGCTGGATTAATAAGAAGAGGATTCACAGACTAAAAATGTGTTAAAAAAAAAAATCCTAAAATTATGATTAAAAACTCTAACAAATATTTTGGAAAAGAGGAGACCTAAGGAGAGAAGCAGATTGTCCCACAGCCTACTGAACAGATCTTCATCTCTCCCTCAGAATCTGACAGTCAATCTGTCAGAATAAGAGACTATATAAAAAAATCACTGGAATAGCTTGGCATAGCAGTTTTGCATATTCTTATGTCTTTGAATCTAGTAGTAGTACAGAACTCTACATGAATTTGAGACAATCTAGAAACCTACATACTTACATGTTACTACTGTCTTAAGTTCCGATTCATCAAAGCACAGAGTTGAGATATGGCTTAATGTGCCTATGTCCTTGCCTAATTAGCAAATACTTGTTTTTAAAAGATTTTAATATGCTCTTGTTTGTGAGAGACCTGTTGAATAACGAGGGTCTCTGACATATGCGTAAGTATTTTCTGAACCTGAGGACATCTACCTTCTATTTTTAAACAGCCAAGTGTCTGAAAACTGACTGCTGGAATTCAGTAGGAAATGCAGTTCACAAGCATCATTTATTTGAAAATTTTATTATGCATACATACATATGCATATACAGGTGCCTTAAGTAAGAGACACAGTCTCACAGGACTCTAACTTCAGTTACCTATTAAAGGGGAAAAAAAAAAAGATGCAATTCCATATAGGAGTTCTCTTTGATTATATGAGTTGACTTTTAGAGATGTTTCTTTATTCAACTGACTGTATAAGCAAACTTAAGATCCTCATTTTAGTCACCTGACTTAAATGCTAAGTTCTCTAGGGTAAACATCCCATCTGGTCCCAAGCTGTTGGTTTGTGGAATAACCTGAACAGTTAAAGACAAAAAGAACTACAGAGACAAAAGAAAAATCACAGATTATTTCTCATACAAGATAGTTGCCCTTAGATTTAAGTGATGCTATGTTTGTTTCCTTTTGCTTTGAACTTATAAATAACAAGCTGCAGATGGAAAGAGAAATCACACCATCACCCTGCAGTGGTAGCAAGAACTGCCTACTGTTCCATTTGGAATACGCTATCCCCTGAAGAAGAATCTTGTAACAGAGAACAAATTGAGAAAAAATTTAAAAATTTCCATGGCTTGTAAATACAAAAATTTGCCTAAGGTGTAACACAGACACCTAAGGTAGGAACAGAGGAGTAGGGCAGAAATGGTTTGTAAGTGTGGCTGTACCAGTACTGAAAGATCATACATATGAATATGATATTGAGGGGTGGCAGGGGGGAACCACCTTGAACTTTGGAGTGAATCCAAAATGAATCATGGGTAAAAATCAACTAGTCTGAAAAAAAAAAAAAAAAAAAAAAAAATCAACCTTAATTCCTTAGAGTGGTTTCCTAACATTCAAATGATGGTTCTTAGTGAAAGGTAACATGATACATTTCCCTTTTAAATTTAATTTATGTCAGCATTATAAATTCCAGAATAGACAATTCAAGAAGAACCTGATCATGTAGCTATCATATACTTCCCTTAACAAAATGAATCTATTAATTGCACTGCTACATGTGGGAGGAAGAGAAAAACTACTCCTCTAATTGTTTCAGTTTTGTAACTTGTTTTGTAATCTGACAGTCAAAAAAATAATTAGAACAGGAAATTGTCACAAGCAAATCAACACAACTTGCTGCCAGATTTATCCAGCTGAGAAAATTAGGTAATAACAAGGGGGCTCAGAACAGCCCAATATTCTTTCATTAATCTTTTCTTGTGATGAAACAGCATACCTTCAGGAGAGCAGATTGCAGGAACATCAGAGAGAATAACTAATGCTGCTGCTACCAGTCTACTTCCATCTTCTGACAGTAACAGATGTTTTCCAGATTGAACTGCAGGGCTACAAGTTAATTTAGGGTTGAGCTGGGGAAGCTGTCTGACAAGAATACAAACACACAACTCCAGTGTTGCGAAGACTAATGATTTCCCGGGTACCAGTCCTCCTGTGTCTTTGCCTTCTCCAAATTCTGGTAATGTTTCCTTTTCTGCAGCACCATCATCAACTAAAACAAACAGAAATATAGCAGAAATCTGCAGGCTATACCTTGTTTCCAGAAAGTTTACTTCTTAAGACTGTTTCATCACCAGGTGATAATCTTGATACATATCTATGTGCATGCATATGTATTCAAAGTTCTACTGGCAAACATCCATCCCCCTGAATAAGCAAACTATGCACTGACTGTTGAAAGGAAAAAGTGTGTGCAATAATTCAGACATACAATGTGCTGAGACACCATGCCAGTATGATGTCACCTGATATAAGTGTTTTGATTCTTCTCCCAGATTTTTTATTTTACAAAATGAACTTTAGGAAGTTACAATAAGAGTAACTAGTGAAGTATGGCTTGTAGCAGCTGTGTGTGCCGAGTCTCTCCCTTACTCTACTGCAGGTGATCCCAGGTTTTCACTAGGACTCCTCCTTCCCTGACACCACACAAGACTATCCCAACTGCAGTTTCTCCAGTCTTCCTCCTCACTTCATGCCCTCTACTCACCTCCAAAAACACCTGCTGTCTATCATGCCACCCCAATTTCTCATGTCAGGCACCTGGACTGACCTAAGTAAACCAGGATTAGTCACCAATTGTGAAACACTTTAAATTAAGATGCATCTTGGAATATCACCTTCAAGAAAGCAGTTTTCCAAGAAAGAATTGCTTTAACCCTGATAATATGTATTCAACATCTCTTACATTACTGTACCTTCTGCACTTCTCCGCTTTTCCTTCACATGTTCCTGAGCTGCAAAAAGAATCAGCTGAACCACTTCAAGGGCAGCAAGCTGAATATCAGGTGATTCTCTGGTCAGTATCAGTCGATGCAAAACATTCAGCATCTCTACACCCAACTCCTACAGTAAGAAAAATGCTTAATATATCCCCATTTTAATGCAGGAATTTTAGAAACTTGTTAATACCTGTTAAAACCAACAGTATTACTCTTATTAATCTCACTAAGGAACACAGTATAATCGATGCAATCTCAGGAGTTGGCATTTTCTTCCAGATCTAGCTCCTAGCTCCCAGTAGCAGGAGTCCTGCTCAATTTTCCCAACAAAATAGTAATCACAGTAATTTAGAGATAAGGCACTGAAAACTACTAAAAAAGACCCCCAAGTAATCTTTATCTTATGGCTTTTTAACTCTTGAAGGTGGAGATACTACACTGTAAGTCTGCTATAGTATATGCATTTCCTTCCTTGGAGAGAGCACCAATGGTCAGCAGAACTTGGGCACGTCCACAAGCTCTATCACTTTTGCCATGTTAGACAATTGCATGGCACACAGAATGGTATAAAGCTTAACTTAAAGGAAAAAAAAAAAAAAAAGGAATTTTGAAGTTACTACTTCTTTTACGATCACTGGTGTGTTGTGTGTGGGGTTTTTTTGTGTGGGTTTTTTGTTGTTGTTGAATACCACTGATTTTGTACAGTTTCCTTTTATCATCTTCAATATTTACAATAGATTTAATTGAACTGTCCCTTGACAGAAGGAATAAGAGAACTTTTTTTTCCTGGAATTCTGTCTTTACCTGGCTCTCATCCTACTCATCTAATTACTCCTTCCTGGCGAAATGTCCTCAAGTTCACTGCCCCTCACTGTCTTCTTACAGGTTCCATGTTGTGCTCTTTTCCTCTCCTCCCTGTACAGCTTTGGATTTTGGTAAAGCATATAATTCACCTACTACTTATGTGTTGAAGATTCCTGCATATACAGTAAATACTACAGATAGTACTCAAACCAAAATTATGCCTTAGTTTTGGGGGGCTTTTGATCATTGAGACATTACCTGATCACCACCTATTTTTGATCTCGGCCATGGAACATCAAAGAGTGCCTGTAGGGCACGTAAGCAGGCAATAATGTTCTCCATTGCTGCATCTGATCCAGGAGAGCAGAGAAATTCCACACTAATTCCTGTAAGCATGAGAAGAAAAAACCCATGTGTGTGTGAAATTTTAAACAAGTAATTTTGTCAATTGCTGTGTAACCCAACAGTAGGTTCAGCAGATATAGCATTTGCATTTCATATTAAGTGAATTCATCTCCTGTTGCTAGTATCTTGGGGCAAGAACTCTATTTCCCTCAAAACAATTAAAGAACTTCCGTTTCTACACAGTATAAGACATGATTCCAACTGGCTATTAACATAAAAAAATAAAAATCCAGAGCAATTTCTGAGTAAGACACTCTAAGTCCAATGAATAGGTAGGCAATTAATAATGAGTGTATCGCAGAATATTTGCTCAATCACTGATTTATGTTATAGAAGGAAATAATGGAGAAAGTAATAACATTCGCAAATTCAAAAGCAGAAGTTTTATTGTCCCATTTTACAAAAACACTAAAGAATGCAGCTATCACAATTGGATCACCAGCAATAAATAAATTAAATAAATTACATGAAGCCTAAGCTTGCCAATCCTAGAGCAGATAAAAAGAACCACTTTTTTTCCTGAGCTTTCAGGACTCTTCAGATGACAATTCATGACACTGGAGATAAACTTCATATAAACTGTGATCCATATTCTCATTCCAGTTGTACAGCTCTAATTCCAGAATGTGGGATGACTTGGCAAACCGACCAATGTACACTAAGAGCTGTGCAACAGAAAGTGTCCATGTTTTAAACTTCTTCTAGTTTCTCTCTAGGAAGTGAAAATGAAGAAGTGCAGTATGTTCAGAAGCAGAAGAAACAAGCCAGGTATCTATGGCAAAGTATATGAAATTTGAAGCACTAATCCAGTACCTTAGGAAGCAGGGAAAATGAGCAGCTTTTGCATCAGAGGTCTGACTTTTAACTGAGGGAGCAATGGAGTTCAAAGGGAAACTGTGCAGGAAGACTGGGATGAAAAAGAAGCCAGATGCATTTGGGTCATACAAACCCATTCCAAAAAAATGATTACAAAAGGATACAAAAGAGAGACCAAAGAAAAATACAACCAGAAATACCTAATTGTGTATATTTAGAGAATTGGGACTGAGTTTGACTGCCTGATAATCCTCTGCAGTAGCAGACGGTTAAACAGAGCTTTATTTGAACTTAAAGAAACACTTTTTTACTGTGAGGGTGACTGAGCACCTGCACAGGTTGCCCAGAGAGGTTGTGAAGCCTCCATCCATGGAGATATTCAAAAGCCATCTGGACACAGTCGTGGGCAACTCCTGGCTTGAGCAGGAGTGTGTGGAAAAGATGACCTCCATAAGTCCCTTCCAACTTACACACTACTCTGTGATGCTAAACTACATCAGCGATGCTAAACCATACACTCTGTAACGGTAGTGCTACAACTGTGATAAAATCCGCCCTTGAAGTTGCATGTTTATGAGCAGAGCAGTAAGCACTTTTTCAGAACCTGGGTGCACTCACACTGAGTGTTTTTTCTACCGCATTTGAGAAAACACTCTACAGTTTTCTCACTAGGACTCAAAATTCTTCTGACTGGATATTTTTCCAAAAGATGCTATATTCAGTGATGCAGTTAAATTTGAATAAATTTGTTACAGTTTTATCTATTAAAATTACATTTTTGGTTACAGCATCTAGACAGATTTTGCACTCACTAACCCAAGATAAGATGAAATCTGTCAGTATTCACATCCTCAGGAGATTTCACCAAGGGCCTAGTAGAAGAATCTTGACACATTGTAGTTGGGGTGACAGGTCTAGAGAGATTAGTAACTCCTTCATCTGGGTCAACAACGATGAAACCTGTGCTAGTAAGCCATAATGCTGTAGCATGAAGTATCAGTGCCCAGGAGTTGTAGTAATGAGGTCTGGCGCTTTCAATTGTCTCTGCTGTATAAAATGTACCCCCTGTAAGAAGAAAAGTTACAGTTTTAAGGACATAATTTATTTTCAACTACCATATTTTCTCATTCTTGTAAAGGGATTATTCTTTTCATTGCAATTATATTTATCGTATTTTATGCATGACTTATTTTTAACGCTCAATACTAAAATTCAGCCTAATAAGGGCATTTAATTTAGATTTATTTGGATAGAATCCAATACAATTACCTTTTTCTTCTCTCAAGCTTAAAATTATCCAAAAAACAAGAACACCAAACAAACTACTCCTCACATCAGTGAAACCTCTGTTCTCAAAACCAGTCTTTATATTTAGACACGTATACAAGTACGCATATTCTCTATACGATTTAATCTTACTGTGATCTTAACACAAGCTAGGGCATTAATGATGTGCATTTACAAGTGAAAACATGACTGATTTGCTTTCTTACCTTCAGCAGGCAGTTGTGATGCATATTCTGAAGGCAAAGTTAAGAGCGCAAAATCTTGAAGTGCAGCAAGCCAGAGCTTGCTCAGTGTTCCAAGATCTGCCTGTACTAAGTCCAGCAGTCCACTGGCTGAAAATGTTCCATCTCTGTAGTTTTCCTCTGCAGAGTTTGCAATTTTGAAACAATGATTGTGTGCATCACTTTGATTTTTCTGCTTTTCAACTGCAACTATGTAAACCTGTTTACATATTTGGAGAGAGATTTACAAATATTAACACTTGGAAAACTACTGTGATATTAGCATGACTGCCTGTTGAACCAGTACGAGGTTTCCTAGAATCTATTCCTGCTTCAAGTCCAGTAGGCATGGGTGAACAAGCACTTATTTTCTAAACCTTTTGAATCCACTGCCCCAGCTGATCTTGATGCAAGAGTCCCAATAATGGAAAACTTGCTAAAATTCCTAAACATAGCTGCAAGTAACTTCTCTGCCTTTAAGAAATAAAGTATTACTTGTTCAGCTTCAGCTTCCAAACATCAAACCCCGTTACAGTTATAGCTACAAGACTGAAGAACTTATTATCAAATAATACACCTACGAACATGATCCTGAAACCACAGTCAAAACATTCCTAAATCTAACTGAAATGACATATTGCATTTGCAACCAACTTGTCAAACTATGTATTACCCTGTGTTAGCAGTAAAGAATGAAGAGTACAGTCTCGCATAATTTGCAAACTTTGGGTGTTACTATCAGTAGGTTAACTTCAATGTGAGAAGATGCCTTTCTAGTTCTCAAAAAAAGATGGGCTTCAGAATTTTTCAGACTAGCAACCCTCTTTAGTCTCTCCAAAATGCCCCTCAAAATGCCATTCTCAAAAGGAGACATAGGAGACCAGTTCAACTAATCTGAAGTTAGCTATTGTGAGTATCCATCTCCTACAGTTATGATTTCTGTATCTTTTTCAAGTTTTCTAGTTGCAGTGGGTTTACTCAGGCCAGCAACTAAGCACCACCAAGCCCATCTTCCACTTCTCCCCTACAACAGGATGTTTCCTTTAAATTCTGGAAACAAGAAATAAGTAAGACTCTAAGTGAGAAGAAACTGCCTAGAGCTTAAGTGAAATACTCATAAATTACAGGTCATGAAAGCTTATCCATAGTTTCTTTTGTCATAGTTTCTCGTATCTGAGATCCAGTACAAAGTTATACAGAGTTTGTATAACTTCATATTTCTATTAATGTACAGTGTAATATGAACAGTTTAACTAGCAGTGCTTTTGTCAAGTTTATGAAGTTCATGTACTGTTTAGCAGTATCAAAGCAAAGCAAAGGACCAGCAACTTGTATATGATGAAGCATGTAAGCAATTCCTGAAACCATTCTGTCTGAAAAGTTCTAACTCACCTACCAGATATCAAGACTATAATTACAGAGCTGTTACACTAACCTCTGCCCAAGCCTTAAGCACAGCTAATATCTCCATGGTTGAGGTGCTTTCATTATATTGTTGACTTTGTGCTTCTTTCCCAGCCTGCACTTTGAGCAAAGAGGATACAAGCAACTGGTGAACCCTTCGAAGGTCATTAAGATCACTTACTACACCACTTGCTATCCAAGCACTGCATACCTAGTGTTGCAAAACAGAAATAATGAGAAAGAGCCAAACACCACTGGACAGTCTTTTTTCAATCTGTAAAATTATGAAAGACAGATTTAATTTCTACTGAGACACAGGCACACTTAGATAATAATCAGTGTTAAATGACAGCGCAATTTAGTATACATAAGTAATGAAAACCAAAAACATTAGAGGAATGTCAAATAACAGCCAAAGTACCAACTGCTAAAGTTTTACAAAAGATTTTAAAGTGTATAAAATCTTTGAGTTGTTACAATACAGAGGTAACAGGGGTGACATTTTGTGTACATTGAGGATTTGCGGCTAGATGATTTATTTCCTTCTTCTTGTGTGGTGTATCATGGAAAAAGAAAATTTCAGAGGCTCTATTACCTAAGACTTCAGACTTTCAACACTTGCCTGGCATGCTTTCGCTGTGACATCAGGAGGAGTTTCGGGAGCAAAGGCCGGCCTAAGTGCTGCTCCAACCTGAAGAGAAGTTATATAACATTTAATAGATAGCAAACAATCAACTAAATAATTATTTGTCATAAGGAGGCTTTGCTGCAGTTTTTCTTTATAAAGCATAGTTTCCTTTTCATTTTTCCACAGACTGTTTCAGTGAGGTTAAAGAGCAGGGAGACAATTGCAGTCATACTTTTATTGTTCTGCTTACACTAAAGACATGGTTCTGTCTGAGAGGGGTCTTCAAAGTTGATTCTATTTTTTGCACAGCCTAAAACTGAAAAAGCAACCTCTTCCTTCCTTAACTCTTGACTTGATGAGTAGGCCTCAAGAGAAAAAGCAATGTTCCAAACCATGAAAGACTTGCAAGACACCTAATGAGTGGTATTTCCTTGCTCAGAAAAGATACAGATTTAAGGAAACAAACAGCTGAAGTTGGTCAGCTTTGCAAAGCGAAACAAGGGGAGAGCACAAACCCCATTCACCTAATAAAGAACACACAAACATATACTTATCAGCTTACAGAGATTTTACCTGCTCTTACTGTTGAAAGCTATTTCACTGAAGGCTAATGAAAACTTCCCTTGCTGCTTTAGCTGATATCTGAACACTCAGACTTAAGTCTGATGCTCTTTGGGATGAAAGCACAAAGTGTGGTACAAGTACTACAAACACAAGTCTCAGAAATTAAGTGAAAAGGAGTTGGTTTTAATGAAAATTAATGACAGTTTCTTCAGACCCCTAAAGCTCAGACTTCATTCATTCATTTAAGGAATATCTGAACAAGATTTCAGGAACCATTACTTAAGCCTGGAAAATCTCTATCCATCTATTCTAATTCTGGTTATTTTATGGAAAAAAAACCCAAATAACCCAAAACCTAAAAAACCACCAGACAAGAAAAAGACTAGATATTTAACTGCTTCACATCTCTTCAACCTCTATGAAACAGCTGATGAGCAGATCTATGCATAGTATTAGCAGAAACACTTTAAGGGTAGTGAAGGTTAAAAAGGAGAATTATTAGCAGTACTTGTGACCAGCAAGAACAGATGGTGAATTTTTTTCCCTTGGTAGTTCCAGACTAGATCAAAACAATTCTCCTCCGCCACAGGGAAGTGCCAGTAGAACAGAATTCTAATGGCAAAAGCAAGAGCAAAGTGATTTAGGATGTCTTTAGTTTCAGGATCTCTCAATTTCTATGAAAGAAAGCGATCTGACTTACTCAGTGCCTGCTAGAAATTGAAGAATGGGAGCCAGATGAGGCTTAACACAGCTGCCTGTCATATTTAGCACAAGTGTGGTCTGGAATGCAAAATGATCAAGACATCTTTTCTATAAGTCTCAACCAAGCTTAACTGTAATAGACCTTGTGTGAACAACCCATGTTTTTACCTCCTCTAGCTTATTTATTGACCAAGGTCTCATAGTGTGATCTCTGGTGTGCAAAGGCTACTTACTTCAAAGGAAAGTTTTAAATGACAGTTGTTCCTAATATTTCTTGCAACACTTCTACACTTTGAAAGCAATGCTTTCAAAAAAAAAAAAACCAAAAAAAAAACCCACCCTGATGTTCTATTTTGTTTTTCCTGTATTCAAATAGTGAAGAAGGAAAAATGCTGAAACTTGCAAAACTTTGGGGCTAAAACATTATATGCCAACAGAAAAGATGCTTTCTTAAGGAAGTTAAGTCTGAAGAAATCAATAATAGTTTCAGTAACAAACTAACTGAAACCGAACTCTAGCTCTACATACCGTAAAAAGCAAATTTCTTTTAGTGATTAATCATAATTCTAAACTTTTCTAAGTTATTAGCAATGGTGCTTACATTGGCTTGATATTGCTCCAGAATTACATGACCTGGAAACTCTGGTTCTGGTACAGCTGCAAACTTCCGAACAACAATTTGCAATGTTTGAAGCCCAGAAAGACGAAGTTGATCACTGTGATCTGTGGCAGCCATAAAAGCCATACGGATCAAGTCGGCTAAATGCAATACCAAAAAGTCATCTGAAGAGAGAACAGAAATTAAAAAACAAAATACTTTTATTAAATTTAGATTTCGACATAAGTCTATTTTTTTTTAGACATCAGTCTTTTATAAGACTGCTCCCAACATTTTCAAAATGCTGATCATCTAGGCTCCTTTCCATGTGAATGTTAAAAAAACCCCCAACCAGATAACAGACCATAAATATTCTTCTGTATGAGGCAGATTTTCTAAAAAAAGAGTTTTGAGGAAAACACCTCCAGATAAACATAGAGAGGTACTGAAAACTGGCACTGTGTTTCTACTGGTAATTATGCGAATTATGGAAAGAAAAAAAGAGTGGAGTTTTTCAGTCATACTGCCAGATACCAAACTGTGATGGTGTAGGCTGGTGCCAGCTATAACCTCTGATTGCCAATGCTTATGCAGAAACAAAGGCTTCCAATGCATAAGCCATGGTACTATGACCAGGGAAGCATATTTTGGCAAATAAAAATTGCTCTACACCTTAATAGATATAGGCTTCTAATCAGAATAATTACAGGTTTCACTGATCACAAACAACAAATTTATGATGAATTTCATTAAGATATAAACAGTTAACATTTATTTTAAGCATACTTCACATTCTGTGAAATTCTTTCAGTGCTTAACACACACCTCTTGAATCACGTTGTTTTCTTTCCTGAGCCAAAGTTATGTCAAAATGTGCACTGCCTGCATTTTCACACTGGCTTATAATTTTACAGACACACTCTGCAGCAAAAACTCTGGTAGACCATCGTGGATTACTGAAAGGATGGAACCTCTCATCGCTGTCAGACGTTAATATAGATGCATCATCCACTTTGGCAGTTTCCTCTTCCTGAGTGGTGTCTACTGGAACTACTGTATTGAAATCTGTATGCAGGACAAAGGAGGAAGAAAAGAATAAAAGAAGAAATGTAATATTCCGTCTTGCTGTAACTGAAAACTACGGAAGGACTCATAAGGAAATCTCTTCAAAATCCATCTCTCTATGACCCCCTTCAACCTTGGTGCCTTAAAGTAAATGCTAGAATAAAAAATAAAATGTAAGAAAACATTCGTTTGATATTATTTGCTGGAAGACAAAAAATACCAAGAAAGTAAATTAAGAACTTCAGTGAAAGAAGTGAAAGAAAAAAAAAAACACTTTTAAAATAAGTGTGGCACATTAGAAGCTAGTACCTTTCCATACAAATACAAATCTAAATGCAAGTTCTCCTCCTGCATTGCAGGTAAAATAAGACGCCCCTCCACCCCCCCAATATTCAACATAGTAATTAACTTTCTCTGCTCAGGAGTTTCATTGTGATATAGTACGTCTGCATGATTCCTATTATTAATAGAAGACAGGGGCTGAATATTTTTCTTGTAAGTAATTGCAGAGGACCCACAAGCCTAATTGTATCCTGAATTTTCATTTCTGATACAGAAATAAATTAAAATTAGGACTATAAATCATAGAATCATAGAATAGTAAGGGTTGGAAAGGACCTTAAGATCATCTAGTTCCAAACCCCCTGCCATGGGCAGGGACACCTTGCCCTAAACCATGTCGCCCAAGGCTCTGTCCAACCTGGCCTTGAACACCGCCAGGGATGGAGCATCCACAACCTCCCTGGGCAACCCACTCCAGTGCTTCACCACCCTCACTGTAAAGAACTTCTTCCTTGTATCTAATCTAAACTCTCCCTGTTTAAGTTTGAAGCCATTACCCATTGTCCTACCACTACAGTCCCTAAGGAAGAGTCCCTCCCCAGCATCCTTATAGGCCCCCTTCAGATACTGGAAAGCTGCTACAAGGTCTCCACGCAGCCTTCTCTTCTCCAGGCTGAACAGCCCCAACTCTCTCAGCCTGTCTTCATACGGGAGGTGCTCCAGACCTCTTATCATCCTCGTGGCCCTCCTCTGGACTTGCTCTGACAGCTCCATGTCCTTTTTATGCCGAGGACACCAAAACTGTACACAGTACTCCAAGTGAGGTCTCACGAGAGCAGAGTAGAAGGGCAGGATCACCTCATTTGACCTGCTGGTCACACTTCTTTTGATGCAGCCCAGGATATGGTTGGCTTTCTGGGCTGCAAGCGCACACTGCTGGCTCATGTTAAGCTTCTCATCAACCAACACCCCCAAGTCCTTCTCCGCAGCGCTGCTCTGAATCTCTTCTCCACCCAACCTGTAGCAGTGCCTGGGATTGCCCCGACCCAGGTGTAGGACCTTGCACTCGACTTGGTTAAACTTCATAAGGTTGGCATCAGCCCACCTCACAAGCGTGTCAAGGTCCCTCTGGATGGCATCCCTTCCCTCTAGCATATCAACCGAACCACACAGCTTGGTGTCATCGGCAAACTTGCTGAGGGCGCACTCAATCCCACTGTCCATGTCACTAACAAAGATGTTGAACAGGACCGGTCCCAACACTGATCCCTGAGGGACACCACTCGTTACAGGTTTCCAACTGGACATCGAGCCATTTACCACAACTCTTCACGTGCGGCCATCGAGCCAGTTCTTTATCCACCGAGTGGTCCATCTATCAAATTGATGTCTCTCCAGTTTAGAGACAAGGATGTCGTGCGGGACAGTGTCAAACACTTTGCACAAGCCCAGATAGATGACATCAACTGCTCTGCCGCTGTCCATCAGTTCCGTGGCTCCATCATAGAAGGCCACCAAATTGGTCAGGCAGGATTTCCCCTTAGTGAAGCCATGTTGTCTGTCACCAACCACCTCGTTGTTTTTCATGTGCCTTAGCATGCTTTCCAGGAGAAACTGCTCCAAGATTTTGTCAGGCACAGAGGTGAGGCTGGCTGGTCTGTAGTTCCCCGGGTCTTCCACCTTCCCCTTCTTGAAAATGGGGGTTATATTACCCTTCTTCCAGTCATCGGGAACTTCACCTGACTGCCATGATCAGCAAGAATCAGCAAGAATATGAACAGATAAGATATACTAAAAAGTTTACAAAAACTTGTTCAATAGGGAAAAGGCAATCAGAAGTGAGAAAGTCAAGTTCCTTTTGAAAGAACTAAGTTAAAGGGTCCAGAGTTTCATTATGAAGGACGATGATACACTTCATCAATGTCAAGCATTCAAGAAACAAAAATACTTTCCCTCAATGACCTACTGTACTGCTGCAGGCCTTATTTTCATTGTGTTCTCTCCACTACAGTGTATTAGGACTTACCAGCTGAGGCAGCAAGAACATCTTTACAAAGCTTCAGCCAAAAAGAGAGCTTTCCAACTGCCATTGAAGTAAGCATATGAGTCAGAGTCTCTTTGATATCTTGGCACAATCTTTGATCCAATTCTTTGTCCAGCAAGCTGAGCAATGCCCCCTCCAGGCCTATTTCTCTGATGTTAACATCTGCTAAGAACAAAGTCTGTGAGCTGAATGCTGTACATCACAAAACTGCAGTAATGACCACAGAAACCCGACCGAAGGTTGCACACAAGAATATCTTGTGAATAAGTATCTAGTCCTGAAATACTTCTGAATAACAGTATTAATTCCTTTAATACCATATCTAAATCATCTGAATACAAAACAAACTTTGAACTTCTACAAAAATGCATTAACAAGAAGAAAGTTACCAGGGATGGGGGGATCCTACTCTGAATTTCACAGCATTACCAGCACCATAGCATCTGAGCTTCTGAGAAACAGTATCTTTGGCCATCTCATTCTTCACACTGACTCATGCGGTGACTCTAAACCAATGTTTTAACTTGAAAAGGAAATTAAAATTTTTCTCCAACAAAGCTCAAAACCAGACACATGGAAATAATTTGTTAAATGAATATGAACAATTTTTATTTGCCTAATATGACCCATTTTAAAAAGCAATTTTACTAAATTACTATAGTCTATTGTCGTGGTTTAGCACCAGCTACTAAGAAGGAGAAAAATAACTGTTACAGCTGAACCCAGGACACCTATCTTTTTTGAAAGTTTCCAAATCAGCTTGAATTGAAATCCAAAATGAAATCATTTATCACCATCATCCTCGGATGAACTAGAGATTATTCTCAGGCCTTTTAGCAAAAAACCTCAAACCTTTAGGAAGTTAAAAATTCAAGGGCACACAAGTGATCTTTACTTAACTAGTTCTCCAAAGAGGTCAACAGAAACTTTCTGCAACAAGTTTTGTACACCTTCCCTCAATGACAGATTTTTAATTTAAGAAGAAATTTATGTGAGAAACCAAAACTGTGAATATGCATATAAAATGCTCGACTACGAAGCAGTTACTACAACAGATGCTGGTTAGATAGGTTTCTCTGTAACTCCACTTGCATTTTCTCATTTAGTGACCTTTACTATCTACAGAAAAGCAACAGTATCTTCATTTTATCACTAAGAAAGGCTTTGGATGCTTCCATAATTTGGTACTATATAGAAACCTTTTAAGTTAAAAGATTTCAAGAACACAGCAAAGTTTTCATACCCATAGCAGAGTTTAAAACTCTCTATCAATGTTTCAAAATATTTGATCTCAAAACTTCAATACATTACCTGGAGTAAAATCTTCTCTGTTCTCTTTAACTAATGCAACAGCATATTCTGATACCTCAGCAGCTTCTCTTTGCACAAGTTGACGTAAGCAAGCTACCACTGCACGTCTCAATAATAAGTATGAGCTACAGAGATTCACCTGAAATATGCAAGAAGAAACAGTAAAGTGGCTAACAAACCTCGACAGTAATACCTCAGTAAGGCTAGTATTTTCAGAACAATTGCAGTTATGACAAATCTGTGAAGTCAGTAAGCATGTAATTGATGCTATTTTTTTTTCTATTTTTTTTTTTTTAAATCCCAAATGAAAGGTTTTGCAACACCTGTAATCAATTTTAACATATCAGTACTTTTAATATTTTCTCGCCAAAGGTGACTTATAAGACTGGTTTGGGTTCCCACCAGTATCAGTAGGAAGAGCCCCATTAACTTTAGTGACAGCTAAATCATGGTTTCAAAGAACAATGAACTCTATTCTTTGACTACAGGGTATATATAATGGGCTTGAAGACTCAGTGCAAGAGAAAATTACTCTAATCATCCTCAGATGTAACTAGAGAAATGCCAACGTAACCAAGGGTGAGACAGTCAATCAGGCTTTAGTAAATCTGAACTCCCATGCATGAAAGGAAGTTTATAAGAAAGGGCAAAAAGAACATTGCTGCAATTTCATCACAAAAAAATATTATATACTCAGATTACATCAAATTACATTTTAAAGGCTGTGAGAGAAAGGGTGAGAGTTATTGGTGAATGTATCACACTGAGACAAGTCAGCTCTCCTGAGCAATTTCTGGCAAAAAAGTTTATAGCATCATCATATTTTAACACCGCCAGGCCAGCGTTCATTCTTTATACTGAAAAGAACATTGTAACAGATTCACTTTTACAGGAACAAGGAAAAACACTTAAAAAACTCATGACATATCCAGGTAGTTTTGTTGTCGTTGTTGTTGGGGGTTTTTTTGTTTGGTTTTGTTTGGTTTTTTTGTGTTTTGTTGGGGGTTTTTTTGGGATTGGTTGTTTTTTTTTTTTATTATTTTTATTTGCTTGCTTTCAATTTTCAGAACATTCTGAAGGAGATTCCAAAGATCCAATGAACCAGCTGTGTGGCCAGGCAAGATACCTACACCAATATCTATGCAGCTTCTTTCAAATTAAGATTAGGTCATCATCAAAAATTTATTCTCTACAAGTAAGCAATTGTGCACCCTTAGCTGTTGCCATCCTTAAAATAGACAGAGCTGAGTGTCTGCTGCAGGGAAACCTTGCAGCAAGGTCATGTGCCTCATTTGTCAGCAACAGGTTAATATATGTTAGTCAAAATGACTAATATATATTAGTTAACATACAGTTAAAAAGAACAACTTCAGGACAGAGTGAGATAGAATTTCAGCTTTGCTACATTAACAAAACTAAGCTTCATCTTCCGAATGTCAATGCATGCACATGAATCTACAATACTCAGAATTACATGTTTGATACACACAAAGATACAATCTCTGCATAATTCTTCTAAAAGGAAAGAAATCTGACTCAGTAAGTATGTCTGCAAGATACTTTAATTGAAACTTTAAAAACAAGTGAGTTTTTAAATGCAATATTTATGCAAGCACTCTACATATTCTACTTCAAGTTGGACATGCATAAATTCCGTGCTCATTTTTTATAGGGAAAAAACAGAGGATCCAGTTCAGGCTGCTCAATAGTGCAAGATGCACATTTTTCACCAGTCTCATTCTCTCATATTCTAAGCAGGGGACAGGACTAAATAACAGACACAAAATGCAAGCATCACATACAAACTTAAATGAACAAACAGTTCCCTTTCTGTGCTTAACATGTTAAAAACAAAATTATGCCTCACTAAGCACATAAATGAAATGTATGTCTGCCATCTGCAGAAAGTTAGGAAGGGTCTGGTTAGGATGACAATCAAAAGTCACTTGACATGCTAAAAGAAATTACATTAAAATGGTTAAAAGGAAAAGATAAAAAGTGAAATAAAAAAACACCACGGCAAACTGCAAAAGTTTAGGATTAACAAGGCACAGGGACCTACCAACACAGAATTATCCAACAAGATTTCCTGCACAAAAACAAATGACAAACCAGTCATGACAAAACCAAAATATAGATATCACAGTGATACCAACCACACATGGAGACCACTACATGTAAATTCTGCATATATTAAAATTCAGATTCTTACCTCAAACATACCAAACCCTAGTTTACTTAGTTCATTTATATTTAATGTTGTACACACTTAAATTGCAAGCCAGCTGCCCCTAAAATTAGTACTTAAACAGTACCAAGAGAATAGCAGAGTGTAATTATGGACACTGTACACTCATTGTGTTTCAAAATACCTTTAATGTCTTCCAGCTGAAAACTGATGTTCACTACATCATAAGCTTACACAGGTAAGCAGTTCAGAAATCCGTGCTCACCTAAGTTAGCTTTAGAGCTAATGCTAGACATGATTAAAAGCATACTATTTCTGTTCTGCTGGAGCCAAGAATTCGACTTGCAGGATAAGCATTACTATTAGATGCAAAGCCCCATGAAAAAAGATCCAATTGACAAACAAGGAATACTTTCAGAAAGGACGCTAGATAATGACAGGCACATATACACAATTAAAACAAAACCAAACGACGAATCAGTGAAGCTGTGTATCCATTGCCTGAGTCCTGTTTTTTAAGTGCTAGCATAGTCACAAACTCAATGATCTAAATACTTTGGGGACCTGAACCATCTCATGCTCTAGGGGGTGGGAAGAAGCCTGCAGTTGCTCACAGAAATTGTGTTGGCATGGCTAGTGCTACACTTACTTATAAAAGAAAGGGGGGAAGAGGGAGAAGAGGAGGGTAAAGAGAAAATGTCTATTTCAGACTTTTTAAAAGGGAAGTTTAAAGACACAGAAACCTTGGGGAGAAAAGGTGAAGAGGGAGTTGTTTCAAATGTTACTAAAAACGAAATTATTTGCACATTTATTTTCAAGATTATATGAGTGAGAGTTCGTATTTCTATGGACAGAAAAGATCACTTATCTGACCACAGAGTCTTTGCTTCTCCTCTTTTTCTGCCTTAAATAAACAATGCAGTGGTGAATATCCAGTGTTTTATACTCTACTTCCCCTTAAGATTTCCAAATGCATTGCAAGGGAGCAGAGTCACACATTGTTCTCCACTTGCAGAAATTTAAACTCATGGAGAGTCCAATACTTTATCCTGCTTCCCTCGCAAGATGGTGATTTAGTAGGTGGAAACTACACAGAGGATGGCGAGTTTTACAAACACGGTCTGCTTGTGCAATGTTCCTCTCACAGACCTGCAAAGCACACACTCAAACCTTCGTTTATGACACTCTTATTAGAGATATACTGATGTTTACTGAATTGTCAGCATCATTTGCCTGCAGTTCTGTAACAAGTTCATGAAAATGAGAAGAATTCACGCATGTAAGGCCACTGATTTTGGTGGACTCCTCCCCCATGAAGTTCACAATTGTTTCGAGGGTAGAGGTGAAAATACACGTGAGTAGAGCGAGACACAAACACTTGAACCATGAAACGTGCTGCTTCTTAAATGAGTAATTTTATATTACAAAGTTCCTAAAGTCCTGTATGAAGTACTTTGAAACAATTGATAAAAACAATAAAAATCAGTAATATCTAATAGACACCTTTATCATGACATCCTCTTTAAGTACTTGCTATTAGTTAAGAGAGATCATACTGTATGTGGAAGCAGACTCTACATGGACTTGCATATGATCCCAAATGCTAATACATCCTCTGTGCAAGAAAGTGACTTATATGATGTGCTGTGATTTTATCGATGCAAGAAAAAAAAAGGTGTTTTACCCAGAGGAGAGAAAATGGTATCTCTTAAAAGAACAAACGCTTCAAATGAATTCCAGTTATTCTGCAACCAGTATACCCATGCCTAACACAATGTGGGGCTGAAAAAGCTTCTCCTTCAATTTTTCCTGGCTCCCACGATCATGTTTCTAGTCAAATATAATAAAGATAATGGAAGGAAAATATGAAAAATCCCCAACCCTACCTTACTGTCTGTGGTTTTTTGTTTCTCTCTGATTTACAGGAGACTGGGTGGTCTTATTTAAAAAAAAACAATAAAAAAAAAAAAGGCAACAACACACACCGCCCCCCCCCCAAAGCAAACAAACACAACCCTCACTAGCCCCTGAAAACCCACCAACGCTAATAACTATCAGGAAATTACTTTTGCTTTCTTCATAGAACAAAGTGCTTCAGAGCAGCAGAGACAGAGAGAATTTGGGGAAGTAAAACCAAACAAAAAGCAAACAAACACCTCCCTCCCACCTCTTTCTCAAGCAGGGCTGAAAAAAAGACTTCTGTTGATTTTTTGCAAAGACCTAGTTTGACTATTACTTAAGTGTCAGAAATTTTTATACTGACTGCCAAGAAGTCAGTACGCTGAAGCATTAGTGCTACAGAAATTACAAACCAGAGAAATCTACAATTTTTCACCATCATGAAAAAACAAACCCAAACAAAACAATTCTCAGTAATTAGTAAACACTGTTTTTTGGTTTTTTGTTTTTTTTTTTTTAAATCCTTCACCTAAGACAAAAAGCAGCACAGGAAAAAAACTGGCCAACATAAAATAGCTGGTAAAAATCCAGCACAAAGCTGTAATGGATGGTATATCCTGCCAGACAACTGGCCTTAATAACAGCAGCAGAATGCACTCGCAAGCACTTCAGAAGGCGAATATTTTTATAGAATGTGCTCATCTTGTAAAGCGGAAGCAGAAAGTGGGAAAAAAAATCAAAAACATAGAGAACACTTGCCTGAAGGAGGATATGGAACAGTTCATCCCTACACAATGATCAGTTTCTCTGGTTAAACAAGCATCTGTATTTTTTAACTGTTTCTGAACAAAATGTTTCAAAACACAAGCATATAAACTAGTAAACATATACTCACACATAGGCAGCTTACAAGGCTAGACAAGTTAACATGTCGAGGAGCAAACATGTGAAGCTGCTGAAGGCAAGAAATGGCTTGAGCCTGAACAAGGCAGTCAGGATTATCCTGCATCACCGCACAGCCCAGGAGGCAGGAAGTTCTTAAGGCTGCAACTGTAGTACTGCTGCCTATATCAAGAATAAAAAAAGGGGTTTGTTTTTTGTTTTTAAAACACCAACTTTTTTTTCAAAACACGATACCTGCCTTTTCCCAAGCCACCCATAACTCTCATCCTCTTGAAGGATACTCTGACGCAAATGAAATTTCAGTGTCCAGCCATCTAAAAGTTGATTTAGATTAATATTTTAAATGTCTACATCATAACTAAGACACAGGCTGGCTCCTAACCCTTGAAATATGAATACCTTCTGTTTCATGCTAAATGTATGAACTTTCAGCCGAAGGCAAGGCTTGGAGAACCCGTTCAAACAAAGGAAAAAACATCAGAGACACTATTTTTGGAAAAATTGCACCCATGTCATCTTGATTGCATAAACGCATAGTCTCTGAAATACTGCCTTACAACAAGAAAAACACTTAGCATGTACTTTTTGCTGATAAAATTTGAATTACACATTCAAACAATGTTTAGCAATTTTGTTGCTAAACTAAACAAAGCTGACACTATTGCATGTTGTGTACCTTGCAACTCAGGGCCCAGTGAGGTAATAAGTGCATTTAAACAGCGACCAAGGCTTTGGTGAACTTCGGAGTAAGCAGGAGGCACAGTCAACAACAACATGAGAACAAGAGATAAGGTAGGTTCCACATGCACATGATACAAGGGGCCAGCTAAATCTACTATCAGCGACAGAGAGTGTAGTGCCCATGCCTGTAAAATAAGAGAAGCAGTCACATAATATCTATACAATAGAATAAACATAACATCTTTTAAAAATTTAATAGTTCAAGTGAAATTCAGTGAGTAAGTGTAATAAAAATTGCACTCTTAGGTTCCAAAGGGACAAATGGAGAGGTAATAGAAGGAAACTTTAGGAACCTGATGCTTAGTAAGCCATTTTGAGTATTTTACAAGAAACTAAGTTCTGCAATAAAAGAACCATTTAAAATTTGTCATTGTTAAGTAAAAAAATATTAATCTGATAGCACATTAATTTAATAGTGACCACTATTTCTTAAATACATTCTACCCTTTGTAAAATTTCTGATGGTCCCATGTGCAACAACAAGAGTATTATGAAAAAAAACCCCAAACCACAACAAAGTTGCTGAAACAAGATTTGGTTTAGTCTTTGTTACTTTGCACCAATAGCCAAATCCGTTTCATGTCAACATACAGTTCTTTTCTGTGTAAAGATACCGCAGATAAAGCTTAAAAAAATTCTTTAACTAACATTTAGGCAATAACATTGAATACACTCAATGTCTCTTAAAGTTGTTCTGACAGGTAACAGTTTTAGTCACGGAGAAATAATGTGAATTAGTCTTCAAAATATCTTGCCTTATTCAAGGAAGTATGCTGACCAAGTTCTACAACATTGAGGCTACAAATCCCTGCTTTTTAGCACATACCCCTTCAACAAAAAATGCTGTGAGATAAACATTGTAGCAGAGACAAAAACTGACATGAACAAAAAACCCTAGGGCACTATCTAGTCAAGGTCAAGATATAGGTGAATGTGAAATTAATCAATTCCTAAAACATCAGATACTGCTTTTGAAGCCAGCATATTTTAGCACTATCAGCCTCACTTATCATTAAATAAGAACTTCCCATATCTTATAATTCTTGCTGGGAAGGTGGACTTCAAGCAGGGATTATGGTTTTCACTGCCTGTGCTGCTCCAGCCATCGCCTGTGAGGTATGCCTAAGAGGTTGTGAAGTGTTATTCTTGCAAGAAAAAACACTTATACTTCAGAATATAAATCAGTTAATTTGTAACATAACATTTTTAGGTGACAAGTACCTGTACATCAGGAGAAGTACTGTCCTGAGACAAAGTATAAAGGATTCCAACACATGCATTCAGGTGCTGAGTAGAACCTATTCCTCCTAGGTACCTATACAGGCATCCCAGAGCCAAAGAATGACCTGTTCTTGATACCACATCCCTAGCAGATTTTAGCCTATTAATTAAAAGGGAAAAAAAAAACTGTTAGTGTAATCACCAAGACTGAGACTAATAATCACATTTCCAAATAGAATTTCTAGTATATAATCAGGAAATATTTTATTAGACACTGTTCTACTGTTAAAATTCTAAGTTCATTTATCATCTCTTATCTGAAGGAAGTACCAAAAATGTTTTAGATATGCTTTAATGGTGTAGTTCGAACAGCAGCCAATTTACTTTATTTGAAAGTCTACATGCTTACTTAGACAATCTTCTTAAAGATCATCAAAACTGAGAGATGCAAGCAGAAGTCAGGCAGTACTTTTCCCTGTTAATGTCTGAAGTGACATAAATTCATGAAGGAAATCAGCTTCTAAAAATTATCATAATATGGGTCAGGTAGATTTATCAAACATTTTTTATAAACTCAAGTAGTAACTTACCATACTTTATGAACTTACTTGTCAAAACTGACTTGTGCTAATCCAGCAGTGAAGGCAGTGTCTGAAACCACCTGTGCCAACCTGGCCAAACACTCTGCAGCAGCACATCTTAGGAGTGGATTATTGCTTTCCAAGGCACCCATTACCAAGGTCAGGGCAGACTTTCTAACTTCTTCTGGACCTAAACTTCCCTTGCAGTTAGCCAAGTGCTAAAAATAGATATTAAATATATTAAACAGCAAGACAGTATAGTAATCAGAATGTCTTTTTCTGGCAGTCATGCAAAAATTACAAGACCTGCAAAAATTACAAGACCTGCAGAAGGAATTTGATTTTCCTCCCCTTTTATCTGAGAATTTCCTCTCTTTTTATTTCCTGGTTTGAGAATTAGAAGTCTAACTCTACATAAGAATACATCATTAAAAACATTAAAATCCAGCTGAAGTGCATGGAGCTCTGCCTGGGGACAGACGAGGAGCTGACTGAGGCCTTGTGGGTCAAGATTAAAAGGAGCGCAGGGACAAGGGCTGGAGACCACCCAACCAGGAAGACTGATTGGATGAGGCCCTCTATTGTCAGATAGGTGCACCCTCGCATTCACAAGTCCTGGTGCTCATGAGGGATTTCAACCACCCTGATATCTGCTGGAGGGACAACACAGCAGGGCATAAGTAATCCACGAGCTTCCTGGAATATGTTGGTGATAACTTCCTTCTCTAAGTAATAGAGGAATCAACCAGAAGAGGGGCTGTTCTGTATCTTGTCCTCAACAACGAGGAGGGACTGGTGGGAAATGTGAGGCTGGAGGGCAGCCTTGGCTGCAGTGACCATGAAATGGTGGAGTTTGAGACACTTAGGGTGGTGAGGAGGGCGCACAGCAAGCTTACTACCCTGGACTTCCGGAGAGCAGACTCTGGCCTCTTAATGATCTGCTTGGTGGAGTACCATGGGATAAAGCCTTGGAAGGAAGAGGGGCCCAAGAAAGCTGGTTAATATTCAAGGATCACTTCCTCCAAGCTCAGGAGCAATGCATCCTGACAAAGAGGAAGTCAGACAAGAACACCAGGAGGCCTGCATGGATGAACAAGAAGCTCCTGCGAGTGTGGCAAGACACTGGCACAGGTTGTCCAAAGAAGCTGTGGATGCCCCATCCCTGGAAGTGTTCAAAGCCAGGTTGGACGGGGCTTGGAGCAATGTGGTCTAGTGGAAGGTGTCCCTGACCATGACAGTGGGGTTGGAACTAGATGATCTTTAAGGTCCCTTCTAAACAAAACCATTCTATGAAAAAAAAGGAAAAATTAAACTCTGACTCTTATGCACTTAAGAAAATTGTGACATCACAAACCAATATATTATCATAGAAAACAGGACTGATCTTCACTTTGACTGTTAATCAAAACAAGAAGTTCTATGTAGAAACATTCAAACTGACGGATGCCATGTTATAGACACAGAGGGAGACTGAAACAAAGGAGGTTTACCTTTAAGGAAGTAGAAAAGGCTGACACAACATTTAGCTGTACTATTTGCTGGCGTGACCCTTTTGTTTGCTTTATGGAATTCAACAACTGTTCTAACACCTGGAGCCTTAAACAAAACCAGAAAAGAAACCACAGAATCAAAAATTAAGGAAACAACTCAAGCTTTTTTATTTTATTTTAAAACACATAACAAAACCTATATATTATAGAAACAGAGGTGGAACAAATCTATTACCCTAGCTTTTGAGCATTTTCCTTCAACTGGCATTCCTGTCTACTTCAAAACATTTTTGTATTCTACATTAGAATAGAGACCTCACTTGGAGTACTGTGTACAGCTCTGGTGTCCTCAACATAAAAAGGACATGGAGCTGTTGGAGCGAGTCCAGAGGAGGGCCACGAGGATGATAAGAGGGCTGGAGCACCTCCCGTATGAAGACAGGCTGAGAGAGTTGGGGCTGTTCAGCCTGGAGAAGAGAAGGCTGCGTGGTGACCTCGTAGCAGCCTTCCAGTATCTGCAGGGGGTCTACAAGGATGCTGGGGAGGGACTCTTCCTTAGGGACTGTAGTGGTAGGACAAGGGGTAATGGGTTCAAACTTAAACAGGGGAAGTTTAGATTAGATATAAGGAAGAAGTTCTTTACAGTGAGGGTGGTGAAGCACTGGAATGGGTTGCCCAGGGAGGTTGTGGATGCTCCATCCCTGGCGGTGTTCAAGGCCAGGCTGGACAGAGCCTTGAACCACGTGGTTTAGGGCAAGGTGTCCCTGCCCACGGCAGGGGGTTTGGAACTAGATGATCTTAAGGTCCTTTCCAACCCTTACGATTCTATGATTCTATGAGGTAATCACTCTATGAACATGAACTTTTTGCCTTTGTTTCCTTATAACACATGCATTCACAAATAATTGCTTTATATCTAAGTAACATTAGACAGATGCTATTAAAAGCAACTGTGTATGGGAATGATGCATTTTGACTTACAATTGAGAAAGGAAGAGGGAAAAGAAAAGGAAAATGCAGTTATCTGCAGCAATTAGATCAGGTCTTGAAAAAGAAGTGAAGAAAACCAACCAGCAATGTGGTGACAGTAGTGGCAAAAAGCCCAGAAAAACAGAAAAAACCCCTAAACCCACAAAACAAGCAGTTGGTGAAGACAAAATAATGAAGTAAATGCAATAAACATATGATAAAGCACGTGACAATTTTATTGGCAGGTATGCTCATATACAAACAGCTGCCTCAGGATTACACTGAATCCAAGCATTCCAAGCAGTGAAGACAACAAGCCTCAGGACTCATATGCTAAGCACTTGCCTCTCACATGAACAAAACCATCACTACCTCTAACAATCATGATCTGAGGTCTAATTGCAGTTGGCTTTGAAAATATAAAGCTGTTTAATTAAAAAGTAATTGATTTGCTCTAACGTTGCATTCAAGAAAAATACCAGCAGCACACAGAATAAGCAAGAGCATGCAAAAATCTTGAGAAATTTCATGCCTCAGCAACCCATGTGCGTATAAATGTGAAAAAACCCAAAATGCCATGTGTCTAGTAGGAAGGTACATACACACAAACCCAGGACAAGTCTGTGATCCCTTTCAAGCATTCTTGTACCTTGACAGAATTAAGACACACACTCGTTTCTTCCCATCCACTTTTTTTAACGAATTAGGCAGGATATTGGTTAAATTTTGCTACAGCTTCTTACCTCTTTTGCCGTCTTTGGTCTAAGGCTTCAGGTAACTGTGTATTGACCACTATAATAATCGTGTACTATCTCTTAAAATGAACTTCAATTTTGATATGGCTATTGAAACAAAACGTTGTTCTTGGTCAGCAGAATTTATTATAATGACAGTAACCTCTTGCTAGATATGCCTTTTTGTTGTGAGTAACTTTAAGCAGAAAGTCCAATAATTTGTTAGTCTGAATTATATTATTCAGATGGCTTACAGAACTGTTTTCTTCAGTGTTCAATCTCAAACACTGGGACCATCTTTTAGCACTGCCCAAATTCCCCACCAGTTACAGTTACTACTTTACCTGTGAGATTCTGCTACATGGGAAAACATAACTCCAAACAAACGTGTTGCTGCGCTGATAACAGACAATACGGGAGGTAGAGGTTTAGGTACTGAATCACCTTGTGCAACTTTCTCACAAATTGAGTACGGGTCATACTCCAGGCTGCCACCAGCAATGCTGTTACCTAAAAGGAGCTGGAAGAAGGAAAAAGTGATAGCCATATTTTTGACCAAGTCAAAACCACCACTGACCCAATAACTAATACTGTATGAACATATATCCCCATGATTATACTAGATCAAGAAGTACCTGCTCTTCAATAAATCGGTGGTCAGTCTCCTGCAGTAAGGGACCAAGCAAAAGGAGATCATTCTCATGACAAAGGGGTGGAAGCAAGAATGTCGAGGTATCAATCTGGCTATCTGGGACAGTCAAGTCAGCCACTAACTCTTTCAGAACAGCCCAGAAGCTTCCTTTAAATTAAAGGAAAAAAAAAAAAATTCAAAATTTACAGTTTATTACTTGCCACAAGCAACTTTGGGAGCAACATACTTATACTGCAATAGCAAAATCCATCTAACATTTTTCTTAAGTCTTCAAACAGTTACTTAGAGAACACTCTTGCTACAGGGGAAACAACAGAGCACTAAGATTAGCAAACTAAGCACATACAGCAATCTAGAAATTGAAAACCAGAGACTTTTACCTTTACAGAAGGCATAATGCCATACAACTGCTAACCCATTAAGTTAGTTACATTTACAATTAAAATAGAGGAAGAAGGCAGTTACAAGCACAGCCATATTTTCTTCCATTTTCTGAAAATTAATGCTGTGGAATGTATTACATAACCACACAGGAATACTTGGACTTGGCAAGCAGAGGTAATTTAAAACATCCACAAGTCTGATAAATAACCAAAAGCTGCAGAATGTACTCCCCTCTTTCAGGAGTTTGCAAAAAGTAAAGCATGAGGAATTTACTGTAGGTTACATTATGATAATTTACACTGGTAGCTTAAGCTATTGCATATTTTGGTACATACTATTTCAAACAAGACTGTACATTATACATAAACAGCAACATTAGGCATTCTAAGTCAGACTACTTCAGGTTTTTAAAATAGCCCCTGCAGTGAGAGAACATTTCTAGAACTGAACCACACGTGATGAGAAAGGTCTAGTTTATCTGTTCAGTAAAATGTGTTGAAAAACACTGCAGAACTGATCTTAAAGAATGTACACAGTCTTTATGCAAATATTACATAAAAATTTACCTCCAGAGCACTATGATTGCAAAGTCAAGTCCTCATGAAATGGAGAGTATTAGCATTAAGAGCAGGCTTAACTCCACATATCAGTATTTTGCATTCAATTTTGTTGTTAGATGATCACGCCATTACCCGTTTGCACTCAAGTTGCTTAGAATTTTCCAACACGTGTGACGGCACAGTTATCAGCACCTCATGAGCAGAATCATTTGTACAGCTGGAGCTGGTAGCTCCAATCAGCTATTTTACCCTTCCTGAATCTTGAATACATCTGAGAAAGGTGACTTCCCTACCTCCAATCCCCTGTCCCCACCAGGCTCTCTTCCTCCAAGCTTCTGCTGCTTTGCCTGCCTCCCTGACTAAATAGCAAGTATGTAATTTTTCCCCAAATGCTTATCTTAAATCTAAATGCAAAAGGCTAGCAATATCAAATATATTCCAAGCCGTACAGATAGTGTGCAAAAAGGACAGAAACAGAGCCTTTTAAAAAACAATAATAATTAAACAACTAGAAACTGCATTTTCCATTATTATAGGTCACAATTAAAAAAAGAAAAAAATGCCCTTCCTATGAAAACATTTTTCAAATAAAGTTTAATGGAGATACTCAGCAATTTTTAACCAAATTAACATTTGTTTTAGCCCCAGATGCTTGGCCATCCTCAACATGTCAAGTAATATTACCCCAGTATAAAGCAGTTCAAAGTACCGAGCCAGAACGCTGTTCCAGCATTCTAGCTATTCATCTCATTCTATTAAGAGAAGTGAACGCTTGTATTCAATTTTATGGTTTAGACAGTGGGACATAACAAGCACAAAAAGCTGAAGAATGAAAAGAACCCTAATGAGTTGCCTGACAAAACACATTAATTTCAGGCCACAGAAAACATCAAATCTAATAATCGAAATGCAAACTATTGAAATGATTCGTGTGAAATTCTCAAATTGGACATTATAATAATTAAAATTTTTATATTAACAGGAAATAAATGTTTTGGCCTCAAAAACATGAGCACATTATAATACAAAACTAATGACACATGAAAACTATCACAAATATGAATCATCATCTTAGAAACAGAACTAGCTTTTCCCATCTTAACAAGTTCATACTTTGGATCAGCTAAATTGCAAAGTTTTAACCGTTCACACATGATGGAAGACAGCAACTACAGCATGTTACATGTATTTCACTGATTTTCAAGTTAACCCAATACATTTTGCTCATATTTGTCATTGCTGAAATAATGCAAAAAATCAGCTACTACTCACGTACACTCACAGTAAGCCTTCATAAAACTCTGCTGTTTGAGCAGATATCAACTTTCAGTGATGACAGAAAGCAGTAAGAGATCAGAGAGGCAGAAAGAGAGCAGGAAAGGACCTAGCAGAGCCTAAACAAGTCCTGGTATCTCAGGCCTCAGAAATCTAAAGGTTTGAATCAAGAAAGAGGCTGGAACTATGAATACAGAATCTGCTTTCAACTGTTTATTTTGCTGGGTATTTTGTTTTGTTCCTATTGTGCTAAAGAATACAAGTGTTGCACATTATTTGCAAACAGTAAAAGCTTGAGTTACAGCTCCTACTATATGTTCCCACCATCAATTTTCTCAAAAAGAAACAATTTGCAGGTTTCTAGCCCCTGGCTAACTACCCAGGTTGAAGAAAATTAAAAGAAAAGAAATAAAACCATGAACTGGTGGAAGCTTCTCATTCAGTGTGTCACTGAGCCATGCAAAATGTGCCAGACTGCAACATGGGAGTATTCCTAAAATTCTTCCCAGTGGTAATGACTACAATTAGATATTGAAAAAAGCATCCTTGGTTCCATAATCATAAAGTATTTTTAAAAATCCTAGTATTTGCATTTATTTCACAGTTTCTGCATGAAGCTGTCATACTGGAAAGAACAGTACATGTTTAAGCTTTACCTTAAAAACTCTTTTTGCATTTTTAAATGATGCATACTTATACTTTAAAATATATAGCAGACCTTGAAAATAAGCTCTGCCAATATATTCATTTCCATTCTTTCCCCATTCTCATACTGCTGTATTACAAACAAGTGGACAACTCTGAGACTACATCTGTCGCATTACTGGTTTGATTCTAATACTATTTACAAAGCTTTCAGCAGGGTGACCACTTATTTATCACAAATCTTTTAAACTTTTTATTTATTTACTGGTTCTAGAATGCAGCATCCTCAGCTAGGATGCTCGCTCACAAGTGTTAGGTTTTGCAAATCACACTGTAAAACACTGTATATTTTTCAATGAAGTTAGATCAAGAATGATGCCAGAGAGGGACTCTTCATCACGGACTAGCAAAAATACAAGGGCTGATGGGTTTAAACTTTAACAGGGGAACTCCAGGTTAGATGTAAGGAAGAAGTTCTTTACTGTGAGGGTGGTGAGGCACTGGAACAGGTTTCCCAAAGAAGTGGTAAACGCTCCATCCCTGGCAGTGTTCAAGGCCATGTTGGACAGCGCCTTCGGCTAAATGGTCTAGTGTGAGGCGTCCCTGCCCATGGCAGGGGGGTTGGAACTAGATGATCTTAAGGTCCTTTCCAAACCTAACCATTCTGTGATAAGAAACCGGCAAACCCACCCAGACTCAAATATTTGTGTTCTATATGGCATTGCCCCTGTAATAACAAAACAAGTAACTTGCTCTAAGGGATGGAGGTGTCATTTTCAGTTGTTAAAGCCCAAGTCACAAATGTGTATTATACACTATGCTTCGAGTGTTATTTACAGACTTCTAATGTGACAACAGCTTTAAGACAAAGGTCAGGGATTTATCTTTACAAAGATTCACTTGGCAGTTGCCACTAGATGGAGCAGATTATTTGAGTAAGGATTTCCTCTATGATACAGAGGACACAGCCAATGCAGTGCCTCGTTTCTTGATATTCTCTGTCCTGATGAAACACAGTGTACGTCTCTTTACTACTGACAAAACTACTCTAGTTCCTTATTTCAGTCCATACAGTACTCTGTGGCAAACAATTTAAAGGTGAAAAAGGTATTTAATGTTTTAGCTGAACTGTTAGACCTAACTACAGTGCATAGTTCTTGGATTAGAGGATTAGATTTTAAATACTGCTAGTTATGTTCTGCTACAGAAAGATAAGTCTACGCCCTGATTCTGTTGAAAATTTTCTTTAAATACTATTTTTTTAATCCACAATCTGCACAGAATCAGATTACTATATCTGTAATATATCTGAAACAGGTAAATGAAATTCAGTGGACTATACGCAATTAACTTATGCTAAGATTACACCTTTCTGATTTAGAATTCAATGGAAAGTAAAATAGGCGTCAAAGAAAGTAAATTCTTCAAATAGTTTAAAATTGCAAGGTTGTCTACATTCAAGTTTCAACTAAAAATAGGACAAAAGTCTTTATTTGCAATGGGGGAGAAGAAGATCACGAACACTAGCTTTTCAAAAGCACAGTGACTTCACTACGATTTCATTACATTTAAACAGAGGGAATAAAATTTGTTTATTAGAAAAGGAACTAATTCTTGCTATCTGAATATATGTTGAACAAAAATTCGAAAATGAAACCATGGTAGTTTAAATGCATTTCTCTTCATAAGGAAATACGTACCTTCGTAGGTCTTTGGAGGCAATACTGCTAGTAGTTCGTAAAGTTTATGTCTGTAAACTGTTGAAGGTGTTTTTAAAGAATTTCCATGTGATTTATATATTGAAGGAAGCCTTAAAATATAAAAAGCACATCAGTGATGTTAAAGCCTTTAAGCATTATGTACCACCTCCGGTTTCATTTGTACCACTCTACTGAATGTACTGAATGTAAGTACAGTTTTGATTTGCATTACCAATAGAAGAAGCAAAACAATTTATTTCACATGTTCTGACAGAATGTCTGCTCTCCATTCCCAGACCTTATTTCTATTTAAAACTAGAGAAATAAAAAAAATTTTCTCTTTCATTTTCTTGTACCTATATTTATTATAATTAACTTTTTTGTGTGAATAAGTCAGTTAACTTAGAGCCCAAATACATTACTACCTATTCTTCAGGCAAAAGTTTAAAAATTATAAAACCCTTTCAGTCTTAGCTCTTAATCCAAATATAAAAAATACCCATGTCTAAAACATGTCCAAGCATATTCTTGAACTATTTTTTATTTTATAAAAAATGGCCATGAATAAACACGAATGTGTATGCTTGATTAAAAAAGCACAACAAAAACACTAGCTTAACAAAACCATGCTATAATTTTTTCCCTCACTTTTTTACACAATACTGGAATCTGCAAACACATTATCATGCCAGCTAAAGCCTTCAGCTATACTGCTGAATTCTGTACTCTAATTTTTGTACCTTGGAACGAAAGTTCTTCAGAAAGTGCACTAAACCAAATACAAGAAGATTACTCTGTAGCTTTCCAAAATCAGAATCTCATTTAACAGTTCAATACAAACACTTACTGTGTCAATAAATCAACAGCACTTGGAAGAGGAGGAAGAAGTCTCTGAACAACTTCATCCGTAAGAAGACCAGCACAGTGTGAAACAAAGCTTTTGATAGCTAGAAAAGGAATTGGATTTTAACTTACTTAGTGCAAGATATCTAGAAGAAAAAAAGTCACATTAGTGAAGTAATCACATTATTACCTCACTAATCATTTAAAAGTAGAAGAAAACATGCAATTTTATTTTTTAAATATTTTGACCAATAATTAAAGATACTGATAGAAAACTGAAATGAAAAAAATTGTATTTCCAGATGCAATGTTTTGGTGTCTCAGCTTGGACATTTATGCCCTGACTTTTAATTCCGTATATAATTGCAAGTATTTTTTGCTTTTTGTTATGAATTGAGTTATGGAACATAACTTCATGATAACAGTAAGATAAAGGGGGGAAGGATGATGATTAGATGATCTACTGCTTACTTCTCTAGTTTTATATTTAAAATTAGCTTAATTACTGTACTTTAAGATTTTAACAACTTCTATGTACAAAGTACTTTTCATTATTTATGAAAATTAAACTTGAGTTTAATTTTCAAGAAGTACCTAGACAATAAACAATATTAAAAAAAAAAAAGAAAAGAAAAAGGTTAAAAGGTTAATTTCTTAGTTTACTTTCAAAATGAAATTACTATTGAACTCCACACTTCCCTATAGATTTTAATAGTGAGAGAGCGGGATGATCACTATACTAGGGTTCACATTTCTGTAATGCAAAGGACGTTTTAGTACTCTAGAATACATGACTGAAATACATTTGTGTTATATCTGAAGATCAGTGGAGTCACCTCTTGGAAACACAAATTCACAGCATCTCATGATGAAAAAATGCAACACACCAGACAGCAGCCAAATACATAGCACTCTTTAAGGGCTGAGAATTGCAATCTTCTTATTGTAATTTTTACCTGAGTCTTCCCACTCTCACAAATGTGTTTGACTTCTACTTTGCTTACAGTAAGTTACCTATTAGGAACAGAACTGCTATTTACCAAATATAATAGATTGTATAAACAGCAGAGCACCCCCTAGTTTGGGTCTTTATTCATTACTGTGATATGTAGGTTAAACAAGAGAAGAGAAGCAACCTTCCTGATACCATTTACTGCTTGGAAATCGACTGATTAGAAGAGCAAGAGAAAAAAACATCTTGGGTCTTGTTTTTGGTTTTTTTGTTTGTTTTTACAAAAATGAAACAGATTTATACATAAGTAAATATATACATACACAAGCATGTATGTTGGGGAGTTAATACGTCCTTTACCATCCAATGAAGTATTGTTGTTCTTTCAGAAGGAAAAATAAATAAACAGCCCAACTATAAATATGCAGGGAAAGACACAGTAAATCCCGCTTACCACAGAGAGCACCAGCACGACCTTCCAGTGTTACTTGCCAAGTAAATGAATCTCCTCGCGTCTTCTCCGTTTCTAAGTCTTTAGGAGATGATGGAAAGATGCACTTCCACAGTAACAGCATTCGTGGCAGATGGTGTTGGACAACTGCAGGACCTGTAAATGTTGACAGTTATCATGCCAATGTAAGGATTAATAAAATTTAAAATTTTCTCTTTGGTTCTTTCTCCTATATTCACAAAATCTTCACAGCGGTGAGCAAAATTTTATGCTATTTTTCCAGCCTTCTCATACATAATTTCTCAAATGTTTACTGCCTTGGTACTCCATTTTCATACATAACTACATACCCAGTGATACATATATTAGTATGCCACCAAGCCGACCAGAACATCTGTTTTACTAAACACAGACCCTGTGGATCACCAGCATAAGAGATGTAATAAGCAATAGCGATGTTCAGGAAAGCAAACATTTGTTATAGGTTAATGCACAAGGTGTGTTTTCCCATATTTAAGAAAAAACCTGGGAGCTGCTGGGCAAAAGTAATAGCTGAAAATATGAAAGATGCCTTAAAAATGTGAACAAAATGGATAAAATACATTCTTCATTAGTAATTTAGTGATCACAGTCAATAATCTGACCACCAGTAAATATCAGAAAGTTCTGTAAGATTTAAATGCCTGACAAGAGGGAAATAGAAATGATTAGCTCATTTTGTACTGGCATAGATGTTAAAAAAATATCAGTGCAATTCTTCATGACCACTTGACATGAAGTGGACATGAAGTGACATCTGGTTGGACTGACTTTGAAACTTATCTTCTACATTTAACTAATACCGCTCCCATTCAGTCACTGTTTTTCAGACTTTGCTCCCAATGAACTAATGGCAAATTTAAAAGAAATAACACTTTTATTTAGAAATATTTTCTAAATATTCCAATTAATATTAGGGGTTTTTTTTAGTATTATTTTGCAGGGGTAAATTAAATGAACCAAAGAACCAAAGAACCAAAGTCAGAGACAGAACACAGAACAGCTTGATGTAATTTAAGAAAAATTGTAGAAAGCTACTACCTAATGTCATGAGGGCAGCTATCAACAGCCATCCAGCCTGCGTTCGCTGCAGTGAAATGCGACTGTTCTGAGAAGCAGAACACAACAAATCCTCTGCTACTGTCATGATTACCTTCAAAGTTAAAGAGAAAAACAGAGCATCAGCATTTTAGTAACTACCAAACGTAATTTCAATTCTATTTGCTGTGATACTTAATTCTATTTCAGTGTCCCAAAATAGAATGTTATCTTTCCCTCAAACTCTGGCAATAAACTCAGGCTCATGAAGTTGCAATGACCAACTTCAGTACTAGATGGCTTCGACAGTTCTGTGGGGTACTAGGTAAGTTACTTTGCTACTTTGTCCCCTTTCTTTTATCAGCAGTACAATGACAGGTGACAATTCTCACAGAACCGCGTTGCAAGTATAGAAGTGTTCTGATTATTTATGTCACTATGTAGAAAAAGGATAGCATGAGACGTATGAATTAGAGCTCAGAAGCAGCTGTGAGAGGGATAACAGTCTTTTTCTCCTTATTTTAGAATAAGGTCTATCATTATCTCTGTCAGTATTTTAATCAACAAATGGTCTGACTAAACAAACAACTTAGTATAGTTAAGAATTAATCCTATCTTAGCTTCTCTGCAATAATTGCACATGCCTACTAATATGTGCTAAATGTAAGGTGACAATCTGCACTCTTACTAAAGCATGAGCTACCTAAAGTTTACATGTAAGAACATGCACTGTGTCTATGGACAATTACAGCTACAAATGCTAAAAGTATTCTGCAAGTGGTTTGCTTCAATCATGTTTCCCATACACCAAAAAGTATTTTTTACATCTTGCATTATGTCTGGTCACCAAAACAAACTGCTTATAAATTAGTATTACAAGTAAGAAGAGTGATTATCAATATCATGAAAAGCCTCAGTATAGACAACATCCTTCTATCATTTTTTTTGCACATTATTATTTATTTGGATTGTGTAGACAACATCCTTCTAAAATTTATTTTCACGCTTATAAAACATGCCATGAAAGCTTGCTTTATGTAAGTTTGAAATTTGTTCACTTCCAAAACTCAATATTTTGAAAATGTTAGTTTCCCAGTTCCATAATGCTATCAGGTGGCTGCAAATGAAGAAATCTATTTTTACAGATTCCTGATAGATTTAAAATATTTGATTCTAAAACAGTACCCTTGTTAAATTATACTACTGAAAATCACTAACAGCTTAGTATACTTAAATTACCTGTAAGATAAACATCCTAGAAAGGATTTCGTTTAATGATTTCTGACTATTTTTCTCTCTACGTACTAGGATGTCTCATTTTTGAAGGATTTTTTTGAACTGTAAGCACTAGTACCGAATGCTAAATACATACAAACCCACTAATTATTTTGTTTTCCTCAATAGGTTCTGCCTGCAACTCTAACCACTCTCTCAAAGGAAAATACATTAACATAACACAGCTTCTGTCCAGGTCACTACTGTCTATGTTTGATATTTCCTTTTCAAAACTGCTCTATTTAACACTGGTCTCTTTCAGCTCCTCAGAAGAGGAGCTAGTCTGGAATCTGGCAGTGTTCCTAGGAGAGAATGGAAAAGGGCTTTTGTCAGCTCCTCTGTTCTCCCCCCTGCCAGTTTAGCACAGAACAGTGTTTCTCCCACACTTTTCCGTGCCCTCCCATACCTCCTCCCGGCCCTATTTCATCCTCTAAAAGAATTTAGAGGATGAAATATTTTCCTCTAAAAGAAATCTTTGTTAAGAATTAAGTTTCTCTGTTAAATAGAAACTTTAGCTCTGCTTACTTAGGTGTATAGTATTTGAATGGCACTTCTTGTCTATATGACTGGGCAAACGATATTAATTTTGTTCTCTCCCCATGGTCTTTCAGTAATCATGAGAAAAAATTTTCAAAAGCTAAGAAAAACAGGCTTTTCAGGTTTGTTTGGTTTTTTTTTTTAACATTTATAGATTGTTTCATCAGCAATTGGGACTTTTAATGTGGAGAACTGTAGCTAGCAATGTCTATTAAAGACTGGCATGGAACTGTTAGTCCTCAACAACGCAGAAAGGGTGGGTTGGAATCACTGCAAGTCACTACAAAGGGACATTATTTCAAAAGTACTAAAGCATTCCTTTCGTCTTATAGCGGTGTAAGTAACAAAACCCCTCACAATCCTTGAATAAAAGTGTGCCACTTCTTCTCTAATGTCCACTGGCTCCAGAAAAGGTATTTTCAGAACTGAGAATGTGTTTACATTACGCAAAGAATTAGCATGTACTGCTGACATTTATGTTGCGCTGTGGTGTTCCAACTGTGAGTATAACTCCATGGATGAAGTTCTCATTGAGACAGAAACAGCATCTCTTGGTCTGTATTTCTACAACTGCATACCCCTAAAACTTCAGAGCGCAGTATGTCCTATCTGTGCTAGTGGAGAGACTGGATCTTGGAGAGACTGCAAGTTAGACTATGTTAATGCATGAAACTGGTTTCTGTTACATTCTGTAAAAAGAAATGAAAGTATGTATCTGTTGGACTTGATTAAAGATTTCTTTGGACTTGACCAAAGATTTTCAAGATAACACATAATTGCTGTTATTTTTGTAAGCACTGACTAAACTGTACGCTGGAGAGTCACTAATAGGCCTGGGAAATCTTAATTTGGTTTAAACTGTGGTTGAATGAGTTTCCTCCTAGGAAACTTGTTTCCAACATCACAGCATGAAATAGTCTGTGTATATACGTTTAATCATGTTTTTAAATAAAAAAAAAATCTTTTCCTTTGGCAAAGTCTCCTCCAAACTAGCCTTTTCTCACCATTAACACTGCTGAAATGACAGCTTTCTAATTTAAGCCAACATCAAACTGGGCCAGAATTGCAGAAGGTTTGATCTTGCTGTAAATAATTTAGTTTGAAATTCTGAAAAATGTAACTCTACTGAATAAATGTTTTCTCCAGGTAAACCTTTTCTTAGGCTGTTCAATGTCAGTCCTTACAGCTCCACAGAATTGACCTCTGTCCCAAAACAACAAACTTACCCCGCAGCAAACTTCCTCATAAGAAAAAGTTAACAGTATGAGTGGTTTAATAAAGTAGTTCGTGACATTTCTTGATAAATTCAAAATCCTGACACATGTGAGAAAAACACTTGCTTATTTGACTTATGGTATGCTTCAAAATCTCTTTCTCGAGGAAATAAAGTATATCATTACTATACTGGGTTATGTGATCATGTCATAAAGAATACATGCAAATTCTACTGCAAAAAAACCCCAAACTGCCTGTAAGTAAAGTATTCAGACCATACCTTCCCTTTTCCATGTGGAATTCCTAAAGGACAATGTTTTACTGCACCCAGCAAAGCAGCAACCGCAAAACCGTAGCCAGTTACCGCTTCTGGGGAGGATTTCAGTGTACTAAGACGTTCAATGCAACGATCCAACAGTAGGGACACATAGGAGGGCAAAGCTACTGCAATACAGCGTAAACACCAAGCTGCTGTTAGTCTAACTGAAATGCTGGGATGAAGAATGACAGAAATTACTGCTTCCAGAACTCCTGAAAAATAAAATGCATTAACACACTTAAGAAATAGGCAAGCAGATTGTGAAACAAGCAAAAATGTATACAAAGGACTGGTGAACACACCACTATCCAGTGTTCATACTTCTCTTTAAAAAGTTCTATTGATTTTTATTGGGAAATATTTCTTACCAATTGAAATACCTAAACACTTTTCAAAAAAGTTACCCTGAAAAGTAACAACATGAAGAAAACCCAACATATTACACAGTCATCCATCAACATGCACAGAATATGTGTAAGTATTCTTAAGGAAGCAGAAATCTAATGGAAACAGATGTCCACTTGAACACATCCAGAATAAATGCAGCTAAATAAAGGCAGATGAAGATACACAGCTCAAATGAACAGATTTACTGTAAACATTATGAAGTGTTGGACTTCAAATACAACCCTTAACAGAGTTAAATTTGATATGGATTTTTTTTTTTTTTTTTTTTACTTGATGTACTATTGCAGGTCAGAGAAGATATAGAACTCCTTGGTCAATACCTGAAGATTTCCTACAGCATGTAAGCTAACCAACCCCTTCCTTGTTCTGTTTTTATGGGGTTTTTTGTGGGGTTTGTTCATTGTTTTTTGTGGGTTTGTTAGTTTAGTGGAAGAAAACAGAAAACGATAGAACTACTAAGGAGGTCCAGGTGAGGAGACTGCACACCAGAAGGAAGGTTGTGGTGGTCAATGCCAGACAAAGGATCCCGGCAGATTTGAAAGAATGGACTGTCTAGCCATAAGAAATCAGAGAAGATCACAGTGAACAAATGAATGCACTTTGTATTCTGGTTCACAATATAATTCAGGGATTGTACCTGTACTGGAATCTTGTAGTAGTGGTGCTGCTGTAGTTCCCAAGCCATGGATGAGACTTCCGAGCTCCTGAAGTGCACACACAAGCACATGCTGACTTGCTGTCACATCTGTTGTACTAATTCTTGTTTCCAAGTTACTGTCGCTTATTGCAGCATCTGATAACACAATATAGGAAGATCCCCATGAAATCATTACTAGAATGAAACAAACAGATCACAACAAAGATTTTGCTCTGATTAAGTTGTTTATATTGTCAAACGAGCTTTTATCATTACCATTATTATTATTGACCAAACTGTTTTCATAAAGGTTTACCTTCACTGAGACAAGCACATTTCTATTACTCACATGGATAGTGTAGTAATATCTGTGAGGGCAGGTGGGAAGCTGAAATGGAAACTACCAAATTCCTTATCTTTAAGTGATAGGGAACAGTGGCTATTAAGAAGCATGCTATTCCCAGCCTCATTGAAAGTGACTTGGAGAGGTCATGATTTGGTGCAACTTGCCATTTACTACATAGTAGGACAAAAAAGAAGGAAAGAGTGAAACAGTGCAAGTGAGCAAGCAAGAAGGTGAGGGGGGACAGGGAATAAAAAGGGAGGGAAAAATCTGGAGGTTTTGGAAAGTTCATCTTTTGAGACATAAATGATTATGTCAGTTGAGACATTTAACATGTAGATATTTAACTGGGATATAAGAAGCAGCTGTATACCAGGGGATGACCGGTTATGCCCAGCATTCTCTTTCTTTTTCCCTACAGGGACAATAGTGGGAGATAAGCAGCTTTTTTTGGAAGCTGTATACAAGACTTTATCATGCAAGAGATGCTTTCTCCAGGAGAAATGCTCATTTTGTCAGCCACGAAACAAATGCTTCTTTTTTGAACCATCAGTAGTGTCAGCTGCTCTGAACAAGGCAGCAGAATCTGTCTAGACATACATTAGCTGCCAATCTAACTTATCTTACAATACTGTCTGTATGTTATTACTGCATGTATTTATTATTTTATTTGTAATTGGTTAAAATGATATCACCAGGGAAGAGTGTTAAAAGAGACGTGTACACATGTGTGAGTATACACACACAAACAAATAAGCAGCTTAAGCTAAAAACAAAGCAGTCCATTAAAAGCCCTCTACATTATTATGGTAATAAATCAGTACTATATATTCTATTTCTGCAGTCTCTGGATTAGGAAGTTAGACAATCACTTAAAAAGGAAAAACAGAGGCCCAAATGGATAATCTTGTTAGACCCATACCCACAACTTTCTTCAGTTTCCAGATGGCCTGACAAATCTCCTTGGCAGCTGCAATTTGAGCTTTTTCCCCAAGAAGGCCTCCTACTGTAGCTCGAAGGATAAATGAAACACAGCGGCGACAGCTGATAGCATCTATCTGACTCTGAATAGCCTTAGGGTGAGACTGAGACACGAGATACAGAATATGGGAAAAGAAGGCAGAGAAGTTCCTTTCAAGCCATTGTGCTCCTAATGTAGAGACGAATACCACATATGCCTGGAAGAAATTTGAAAAGAAAACATATTTTAGAGCAATATCAGCCAGAAAACCACTGCCAACTATCCTGCATACATTTATTTTTTTAATCTCTGCATATTGCCACAACTAAAACATCACTAAACTGATATTACTTATACATTTACACATCCACAAATCCCATACATTCTCACTTTTAGGTAGCTGTAATTTTTGTTTTAATCTATTTAAATAACATAAATTACTATCAAAACTGTACTAGCAATATTATAGCCTGCTTTGACTGTAAGTTAATTCAAGCTGCTTGCCCATGTTATTTTATCCTAGAGTGTGAGAAATGGCAGTTTATCCTGCACAGGCACTTGTTATGTAAAACATTGTGTTTGGTCTCACTGAACAACAGCTTCCAGCTATTTAACATTCTGCACATGGAACCCAAATTTAATGTATGAATGCATTTTAAGAACTACTATGTTACAAAACTGTAACCCATAACCCTGAGAGAATTTTGTTATTATAGGCTTTGAATTAGGGAATATTTGCAGCCCCCAAGCATTGCTCTTCATGTCAATGAATTTGTTTGCCTTGCAGTGGAGGTACCATAAAAAGACTACATTTGTCACAACAAAGACAAAGAATGCAGAGTCACTTTACAAATCTAATCACAAGACCATTTATTTTGCCACATAATACGCTCCCTTACAAATGCTTTCCATGTGCACGTGTTGGATTTTTTAATGAAAAGATGTGTTACCATCAAGAAAAGGGAATACAAAAAATGAGAATATGCAAATGAATGCACAAAATTCCTCATAAGAAAGTCCACAACTTCTGCCCACATCAACAAACTTCTATATTTGCCTCGTTTGTACTTTGCCTCGTGTCTAATATTAACAACAAAATTATTCACATAAAGTGAAGTTCTATAAATGGAGAAATTGTACTATTCGATCCTGTTAGCATCTAATAGCTCGACAAATACTACTTAGGCTTCATAATGTACCAGTACATTATCCCCATTTCACAGATTTGAAAACTGAGGAATTTAACAGAATAAATAAGACTTGTGAAGAGTCATACTGCCATGGCTACAGTTACAACTACATCTTGAACCTGGCTTTGTTGTGAATAAATATAAATTCTTCTTCCATATGCAAGAAGTAATCTTCAGTGGTTTTCTTACTTTTTAATTTATAAAAAGCTGCAATTCACATAGTAATTAATACATTTTATAACTGCAAGCGTTTTCTACTCGCAAGCACTGACATATGCACAATTTGTCAAGTTTTCCTTAAAGAAACACAGCACTATTTTAACTAGTTCTGGTAGAGTTAGAGTGTACTGTCTAGCACAGATACTATTGTGTTAACATAGAAATGCATGAAAAAGGAGACAACCTCCAAAAAGCAGTACAAATAGTCAAAACAGTGAACTATCTATTCCTGGAAAACTAATAAAACCACCACGTATACAGAACACCCTAGGAGTCTGGCATGCATTTTCTAGGCAAATAGCTGTCAAGGTATTATTGTTCTCCAGCTTTTCTGTCTCTCTGCCAGAAGTTAATGCTTCCACCCAGCATGATTTGAGCATGGAAGACAATTTGTGAGCACCTTCTAGCTGTTTCAGAGCAAAGTCTGGCAGCTTCTATCAGTAACTGAGGCTAATTTACAGATTTTTTTACACTGCAGAAGTTGAAATGAATGGAAAAAGCCCCTTTACTGGCAAAGGGGACTTACCAAATAGCTGTGGGGACTGTAACATATTAAAATACAGCTGTTTGATAAGTAAAAGTTCATCATGCCTGTAGTCATGCCATGTAAATGCTGTTTAAGATCCTATTTCCAGAAAAAAGTGAATCTGATATTATCTGAAAAATTTATACTGTTTTTACCAGCATGCACTATATGGTCTGACTCCAGTCCTGCTCAGTTAACAAGATTCCATCCTCTAACTGATCATCCTGGAACACAGCAAAACAGATATTTGTTTTTTTCCTCACTAAATTCTGTTTCCCTTATTTTTCATGCACTTACTCAAAGCAAAATCATTCTTTCAGAACAGGACTGGGAATGTCCCTATATAGAAGGAAACTATTCCCTATGTAACTTTTCCCTTTCATTTTTAGACATAAGGTGTTAAGTTTTAAATTAACTATTTGAAGAAAGTCCTTATTTATATCACTCGAAATTCATATCACATGAAGCTTTCAGAAGTAATACATATTTAATTTTGAAAAATGCAAACTATCAGGTAAACAATAAGCAACAACAAAAGTCTTTTCATTCTAGCATAACTCAAGATGTAAATCCTTATTTTAAAGTACATACATTTCATCATGGATAGAAAAAAGGATGAAATAAGAAATACATGGAGCGCAAAACAGCTATAGGAATTTTTAGCAAAAAATCATAACTAACGTAATCCAAACCTGAGTGACTCCAACTCTAACATCTCTGCTGACTGAACTGGTCCCTTTCAACATATCACCACTGGCTCGTAGAAATCCAGAACTTCCACGCAGAAATCCAGTTCCCAACAGCTCCATCACTTCTTCCAAAGAGATTCTGCGGAAGTTATGCCTGGTGGATGCTAAGAATAGATGTAAATCTTTAGAGGAACAGCTCTGTAGAGCTTGCTACATTTTAGAAGAAAAGTTTCAACTCGTAATTGTTTTAGAAAAAACGACTTGCACAAGTTCAGTACCATAATCAAATTCAAATGCTGTTTGAGCATAATTTCACAATAGAAATGAAGACATTCTAGGACTCAGTGTTCCAGCAAACCCAAGTATTTTTCAAGTTCTTCTGATTCAGCTATCTTTAAATAGTTTAGGCCATCACCTAATATGTCCACATACATTTACCCTCCCAAAGTATTTACCATCTAATCTAAACTACCTTAACAAAAAGGTCAGTACGGCCTATTCCTACCACCCAGCTTCACGGAAGCCCTGACTAACTTATTCCAGCTTACCATCAAAGTAACCCTCTATTCCAAACTCCAGAAACAGCAGATTACCTTTCTGCTGTGCTTAGCCAGCTAAGGACACAGCTACAAGTTCTCTTAGAAACAAAAATATCTCACCTCAGTATTAAATTAGCCCTACAGAAGAATGAGAATAATAGGATATGCTTATGATCTTCTAGGAAAATTATTTATCCTTAATTCCTATTCTGTTGTTTTATTTCTTGACAGAAAGTTCATTACAATACATGCTGGGGCATGTGTGTGCAAACAGCATGACAACTGCACACTGTGCAAACTAAGTGGCCTAAAATTTTCAGTGCATTTTTCATTCTCTTCCAAGTATTGAAACGGAAAAATGAATGAGAGGATTTGAGATAATCATGCCCCCCAAAAAACCTCCAAACCCCAAACAAACCCCCAAAACCAGCCCAGTATCAGCAGGTAACTGAATACAATATAGAAACTTCAGAACTACACACTTGTTTATGTACTGCTTCCTCCACCTCTCCCCACGCCCCTTCCAGCCTCACCTATCTTCTGTCTCACGTAGCTTTCTCTTCTTTTTTACTAAAAATAACTAAAATAAATAAAGCCAACCAAACAGTTGACGAGCTTCTTATTTAACCTTATCTTAGCACTTTAAACTTTGTAAGCAATGTAGCTGTAATTCTAAAGAAAAGTACTGAGTCCATAAAAAGCTCAGTTTTGGGTTTTTTGAGTTTTTTTGTTGTTTTTATTTATTTATTTTTTTTTTTTTACTTTATTGGGAAAAGATAAATACTGATTGTTTTCTGCAATACAATAATTCTCTCCAAAAGATTCTTAGAAAAATACTTTAGAAATCAAGACTTCAGAGTCTTCAATGAAAATCCACAGTCTCAAGAATTCTGAAAGGTAGGAGCAAGTCCAGAGGAGAGCCACGAGGATGATAAGAGGGCTGGAGCACCTCCCACACGAAGACAGGGTGAGAAAGTTGGGGCTGTTCAGCCTGAAGAAGGGAAGGCTGTGTGGAGACCTCATAGCAGCTCTCCAGTATCTGAAGGGGGCCTACAAGGATGCTGGGGAGGGACTCTTCATTATGGACTGCAGCGATAGGACAAGGGGTAACGTGGTTTAAACCTAAACAGGGGAACTCCAGGTTAGATGTAAGGAAGAAGTTCTTTACTGTGAGGGTGCTGAGGCACTGGAACAGGTTGCCCAAAGAAGTAATAAATGCTCCATCCCTGGCAGTGTTCCAGGGCCAGGTTGGACGGAGTCTTGGGTGACATGGTCTAGTCATGGCCTAGTGTGAGGCGTCCCTGCCCATGGCAGGGGGGTTGGAACTAGATGATCTTAAGGTCCTTTCCAATCCTAACCATTCTATGACTCTAAGTTGGGCTTAAAGGCATGTAATGTTGTCATTTGCTGCTTATTGTACTGAAGGTCTTCCCTGATGCCATTAAAAGCAGAACAGTCTGAATCACACTTATAACAGGATGCAGGGTATTTTGCTTAGATTACAGTTAGATATTTAGCTTTTGCCTCTAAGATTGGACTAGGAACACCCATTCTGAATGACATGGAAGATGGGAGATGTTAACTTTGTGCCAGAATGCTTCAGTTAGATCAAGTACTGTCTGTTAGAAGAAATTTATGTAGTCTGTTGAGCGAACAAAACTACACGCTCATTTCTGTTTCTTAACACATTTGTACTGCTAGACAATCCAGATGCGGTATTGATGATTGTGGAAAAACAGCCTGAAGATATCCTTTACTCTTTAGTTTGACAAAGAGACATTCTCTCAAGCCTTAGTGTTTTCTAAGTTGTTTAATGCAATCTTGCCTTTAAATTCTTGAGGCTACTAATTTCTCTCCATACAATAACAATCTTCTAACAGAGAAAACCAGTTTTACCAAATATTTTTCCTTGTTTGTTATGTTACAAATGTATATATATGTTAACACAACCAAAACCACAACACTTCACAAGAAAAATGTTACAAAAAAGACCAAACCAGAGATGACCAGCCAGATGAAGCTTACATTGTGATTTTACTTCAGGCTTCAACAGAACTTGTGAGTTTCTTATCATCTGACAGATTTTTACAGATAAAGAATCAGCAAAGTACAAACTTTACCTGTTGTCTGTTTAGATGTTAGAGCTCTAGCCAATACTGTGCCTAAAAGTTTTGAAACTGCTAATCGTACATCGTAATTGGAACCTTCAAAGGATTTAAAACACAAGGTCACAACACTATCCAGGTCTGTACTCCACATAAATACTGCTTCATTTTGAAGTTCAAGAAGACACTAGACAAAAAAGGGAAATAAAAATGTTTTGACATGGAAAAGCACTCAGTAAAAATTTTAGTTTGCTACATGATATACAAAGTTCTCCATAACAAAATAAGCATGTTGCTTCATACTAAAAAAACTTGATCTTTTGCTGCCAATGCAACATCAAAGAAATAAAGATAAGCAAACAATGTATTCACTGCTGTGCTCGTAATCCATTAAACCAGAATTTTATTTAGGGAGCTTACTTGATAAAAACAGCTATTAAAGCACTTTACCTTTGCAGCAGCACAGCGTACTGCCATGGATCGATCTGTCAAACAGGATCGGGCAGCTTTGTAAATATCTCTATGACAGGGGATAGCAGCAGCTCCTAAGCCATTTAATATATTTTGCAAACTAAGCATGATCTCATAACGACCTTGAGACTGAAAAATGAAAAAGAGAAATGTTAAAAGTTCTGTAACCTAAGCTCCTTCGAAATACAAAATGCCAGCTACTGAAATATGTAAACAGTGATTTGGGTCTTTTAAGCTTTTGGAGATCTGTTTATGCTGAAGTGAGTTAAAGCAGATAACTTGCTCTATAACTCTATAAGCAAGTGAAAACAGTAATTCTATTTTCTATTGGAAAGTACTCACTAGCACTCAAAACATGAAGTACAAACTGGAGCAAAGATTTTCTTACTAATAAGGCAATTAGATTTTCTAGTTTATCAAGTTCTTTCATGAAATCAGATTGAGAAGAGCTATGATCCATCCTTTTATAGTCATAACCCATTAACTCTCCAGTAATTCTTTGGAATTTAGACACTGATTTTTATCCTACGACTTTCCACAATTTTTTCATACTTTGGTATCATGCACTTTCTCATATTCATTGGTCCAGCTACCAACAGTAAACATCCTATTATTTTTCCAATCATTTTTTAAACATGCTGTTCCAATACCTCTGCATTCTTCATTGCTTTAAGTACATTCCCAACGGTGTCAGTAAAACTGTTTCCCAAAATTCTTCCCAATTTTTTGTATAAATAGCCCAAGCATACCACCGCAGCACTAAAACAAAAGCAAATCCAAAGACGCGTGAAAATGGATGTAGTAATAGATGGAAGGGATTAAGACAATTCATGTAATCAGTGGGCAAACAACAAAACAACAAAATAGAATGCCCCAAAAATGTTAAGTGAATTATCAAAAGAAAAAGAAAAAAAAAAAAAAGGTCTGTGTGTGGCACATACTGTAGGAGAAATGCAGATACAAGGGTTGGAAAAACAACTTGGATAATGTATGAATTCAGGTAATACAATCTTCCAATAAATTTTATGATAGGAATACAATTTGCATATCCACCTTTAAATCTTAACACTAATTTCTAAGAAATTAAGCATGCCCTGCATCATACAGTCTATGGCATTGTGCTATGGCAAATGCTGCTAGAAGTAGCCAGGGACAGGTTTATTTAGGACTCGATGGTCAACAGTAGACCGCAAATGGTCTAGTAATTAAAATTCTGGCATTTATGTATAACAATATGCAATAAGGAAACACCTTGAAGGAAATAAAACTATAAGCCCATGCCCTTTTCACTGCACACAATTCTGAATTTAGTTTCCAACTGACAACTGGACTCTATGCTCACTGCCATATCCTTTAGCAAAAGCAAAAATTACTAAATATTGAGCAAATAAAAAAAGAAAGAGTTGCTTAATTAAAGAGTGTTTTCCTTTTAATAATTAAGTAAAACCCTTAGCTTTTGTACTGACAGATCTAGAACTAAACCAATTAATTTTATGCATACAAGGAAAAATAAAATTGTATCTTTAATCAGCTTCCAGCTCTTTGACCAGACCTTCTTAAACATGCAGTGACACTGCTCAGCACCCCATTCAACAAAGCAACACTTTACTTATTTGCCAACTGAATTCAGGTTTCACTTAAAGAATTTTAAAACCACATACTGAACACATTCTTGATTAGAAAAATGCATTTATTATTAACAATAATTCCCTAAATGACAAAGCATAGTAAAAGAAACAAAACTGGTATTCTTTATCTCTTATCATACCAAAATCCGATTTTCATTACAGCAACATTTTTCATTATTACTTTTAACCAACTTGGTACACACCAACAAGTTTGGATTTTAATGTTGTTCATGGTGTGGCTGGGCATAAATTTACAAATGTTGCTACTAAACTGATCATCTGATGGTCACAGATACTCTGTTTAATTAGCCTTAAGACTAAATAATGTGTATTTAACATCATAATCCAAACGAGGAATATTTAACAAACATCTATGGAAAAAAACCAACAACCAAATCAGAACTACCTTATTACATCATGGTATAATCTGCAAACACTCTTACGTGGTTGGCTGTTCTGCCATGTGCTTAAGTGTTCTATGAAAAAGTCAATCAGTGTTCAACAGTGATTTCTAGCAATAAAGTGGCAACATTTGTTAATGAGTAACATATAATCAACTAAAGATGAGAATCCAGCTACTTCCATGCACCAATATTTAAATTCCTATAAAAGTTAAAAGCATAGGACTTAGGAAGCTCTTCTTACTACCTTCTAGGATTTTATCATGCCTGTAGCTGTCCATTTTCTTTTCCCCACAGATGTTTCTTCACTATGTCCAAACTGTATTAACTATTGAGACATTTTATCTGTCAAATAATAAGCAACAGCCAGAAGTTTCCAAGGAAGCCTGTAAATTTAGCTTTTTGCAGGGAAAAGCCTCTCTGTCTGTGTTTTTCCCTCCCTGACTGCATAGCCCCATTTTGACATACAACTCTCTACATTAGACACGTTTAAATTGTTTTCTTTCAAATACTGCCTTAGCAATTGTACTTTGAGAGGTATTAACAAAAATGTATACCTAAAATTCTTAAACATGTGGTAAAACACCACTGAGATCAGCTATTAAAGTTTGCTGCCCAGCCAAATGCTTTCAAAATGCTTATGGTTTAAAAGCAACCTTAGCAGATATTTTAAAAACTTTGTAACTTAAAGTCAAGTAAGAAGCTGTATACACACTACATGACCTATTTATCTGATCTGGTATGTCATTCACATCACACTCAATTTTAGTAGATAAGCATCTATTTAAGGTTCTGTTCAAAATGCTTGCCTAAAACATTTCTGTTTTCCACCTATATGAAAAAAGAAAAATCATAATTTATGGGATAAGAGAACAATTCACTATAAACTGTATTTAAAGGAGTTTCCAGGTGAATCAACACATTGTGAACAATGATGGCTAAGTGTTGCTACCAGACAACATGGGCATGTATGCTGAATAAGGACAGATGGCAAACAAAAACAACACTTTAGTCATGATTTAAAAAAATAAAAAGAAAAAAGCAGTCTTTCTTCACTGATCACCAAGTATTCACACTTGCAACCCAAGATGAAAGATTTTACTCAATAAAGAGTTCTGTAGTTCCGATTATTTTTCTATAGCCTATTGTCTCAGTGTCAGTACTATAACAAATCCCTTTTCCAAACCTTTTTTAAAGCAAACCATGTTTTACTGCTGCCCTTTTCTCCACTTCCTCTCTTATTTCCTCTCCTCACTACTGATTACATACCCAGCAGGATTCTGAACGCTGCTACCTTTTTCTCCCCCAGCTACTTCTCTGATTTCTAACTCCGGATATCTGCTATTTCTGTCTGCTATCTCTGCCTTGCTGCCAATGGACTTCATCATCCCTCCTTGCTATGCTGACAACATCCCACTTCATCCAGTGTGGCATCTTGCAGCCAAAGCAACGAAGACCGGCACAGTTCTGTTCCATACAACAACTCACCTATAATGTTAATGCACTTCACTGCTGAGGAGCCAGAAGTAGCAGTAATTCATTTTGCAGGACTAAGACCTTTTATAGCAAACTTACTCTTAACTCATAAGACTGCCAAGAAGTCAGTTGGAACAAGAGGAAAACAAAAAAATATTGTGGTATTGGAAAATACAGCTGACTCCTTGCAAAAATCTACTTTCAGGAAGCTTCACTTGGGTTGTCACAAATAGGATTAGCATGTGAAGCAAAGGCAAAAGGCAGATTCTGCTCTGCTTTGTAAACTTGTAAACTGTATCATTAATGCACAATGATGTTTTACTATCTTTACCTTTATTTTCAGTTTTCTTCACTATAGTGAAAGATGTGCATTGTTTCAGGAATAGAGGTTATTCATAATATTTTTGAACCTTAAGATTTGGTTTCACATCCTGCAGTATCAGTGCACATTGTTCTGTTAGCTATGCTTTAGGCATTTAGTCACAAACATTTCAGATGTTTCTAACTAACTACATCCAGTTTCCCAGTCGGATTAAGAGATGTGCTCAATAACTATATATTTGTACCTGGAGTTGTGCTTGTTCATTTCACTGCTCTTCTCAGCACTATTGCTACCTTCTCCTTGTTTTTCAAACACTTGCCCTCGTAACAGTGTTAGTCATTGCTGGTATTCTCTCTGGCCTGATTTTCAATTGCCTGGCTGGAGATCACCAACTGTCTTCTACTCTTTTGGTTCCTGATGCACGCATACAATATCTGATACTATTATGTTTTTTATGTATCCTCTGGTAGCAAACTCAGATGCATCATGTCAGGTAAAGATTTTTTTTCTTTAACTAATGTTAATTAAGTTACTTACAAAAAAGCTTTCTTCACCTTTTTTTTAAACAATCAGTGTTTGTCTGACGTGCTGTAAAGCATGGTTTATTCAGTATGGCAATACGTATTGCAAGCTGGTTCTGTCCCTTCACTGAACAAAAACATAAAGCATAAACTGGCCTCAGTTTACTCTATTACCTTAAAGCACTCTATGGTCATTATAGTCCCGAGTGACAGCACTGAGTTTAGCATTCCTGCACTCCTAAATAAATTAATTTAGCTTGGCTTTCAAATCACTCAAGGAATTTATTTCCAGTGGTTCCAGTAAATAATAGCTAGGTAGGTCAAATTTTGTTCTAACGTATACAACCTACACTGACTCCCATCAGCCACCAAATCGCCTCTGTTAAAAGCTTTAAAACTAATGTGATTTTAAAGTGTTTGAGTGTGATTGATTTCATGGTATATTTACATATATCATAACAAGAAACTTCTAAATAAGGAAGAAAAATATATTTTAAGCTTATTAAACTTTCAAGAGCAATTTACATTGTAAGGTACTGACCTGAATTTTGCCCCCCCAACATGCAGCTGAACTTCTTACTCAGAACTTTCCAGTAAAGAAACAGAAAGGAATATATACAATGCTCCCAAGTACTTAACCACTCATAATTCTACCCCAAAGGCGGCATATACTAAATGATTAAAATAAAATTGTTATAATATCTGGAGAGAAGGAAGCAATTTGAATTTGCTTTCAGGTTTCAGATGAAGTCAGTTTCTGTTCTGTAATAGTCAAATTTAAGAATTTTACAGATGTAATACCAAAGAAAAAATTACTTTTTACAGCTGGATACACCCACAATAATGATTCTAACCAGGGAGGCTCCCAAATTCTATGTGTCATATGGCAGAAAGCTCTACTGGACAGCAGGCAGAAATAAGGGAGCACACCCTCTCCTACATTAACCTCCCACCGCATAAATCTGTCTCTCTTATTATTACTGGATTTGAAGTTTGTGGTTAAAAAAAATACTTACAGTTTTGTAGGCAGATAACTTGGTGAATCATCTTTACTCCGAATGAGTTCATTGCATTTGTCAATTGTTTGGTAAACAGAAAAAGTATCTCCAGTGCTATAAAGTACAGCTAAATTCTTGGCAACAAGCCGTCTGGTAGGAGGTCCTGGTGAATTGTTTAATAAAGAAGTCAATTGCTCAACTAGTTTCTTCTGATTTTCCCTTACATCAGCCTGGAAATAAAGATCAGCAACCAGTTAAACTTCAGTTCAATTTAAAAGTTAAAGATAATTAATGCTACTTATCTTTACTTTTCATTATTAGCATTCTGATAATATGACATTCTTAGTTAAAAATGAAAGTTTTATTGCACTTTTCTGCTTAGACAAAAGCCACCTCAAATACGTGACTATTTTATTATTCTTCTTTAAAAACAAAAGCAACAAAACCAACAAAAACCCCCAGCATTTTTCAGAGCATAATTCTTTCTAGTAGCATTTCGAGTGTATCTTTCCTATGGCATTTGTATAATTATGTCTTGCTAAAACAAAACTGTGTGTTCTTGCTTCTTTTATGCTTGTTTTAAAATAAAACGATTCCTAGAAACAGTAGCAATTTAAGTAGTAAAGAAGAACTTTAGCAGAGTTTCAAGAAGTTGAGTATTAGAAAGGAAATAACCTACCTTAAAACAATCATCTCTTTTAGTCTTATAGAAATTTTTTTAAATGTTCTTTAAAAAAAAAAAAAATCCGGCACTGTATTTCATTTACATAAAGAACAACTCTTACATAGCATTATTTAGGTTGCTTTACTGTTACATATCCACATATCCTACTTAAAATGCACTGAACAGTGAACTAAAGTTGGCTGGAAGCACATTTTATCATTTGATTAGGAAAATAACAAGAGAAAGATGTTACATTCTTGCTTGCTAGAGAACTACCAAACAATTGTGCCATGCTAGGTGGAAGCATGACTGCCATTCTTCATCACCAGGTTGCAAAATCTTGCAGTAATTATCTGAGTTCAAAAAAAGAAAAAAAAAAAAAAAAAAGAAAAAAATTCCTTTCACTGGACAAATGGCTCTGTCATTTAAAGGGCTGTGACCAAAAACTTGTAACACTTAGAAAGCTGCTGCTAACACTGAACATACATTCATTGCATGTACATAAAAAACATGAAGCAAATGATACTGAATACTATTATTTTGTTTTTAAACAAAATAACAAAAAAGACAGAGAAATAACTATAACATGCTTTTCTTCTCAAGCCTCATTATACTTACTCTGCTAGTCACTGGTAAAAGTTTTTCCAAAAACTGCAACCATTCAAAAATGAACTCTGCTTTTTGAAATTCACTGAGCTGGTTATATGCTTCTTCATTAAGTAGTAAACTGTGAGCTAACTCCATTCCTCGAAATTTTCCTCAAATCTCTCCTCAAACACTGTGGAATAAAAAAACCCAACGAACTGCTACAACTGTGTTAACCAGTCAAGTTTTCTTCCTCATTAATATCTGGTGACTGAAGCAGAAATTTCAGCACCTAAACAGAAAAAGCAATAAAAAAAAAATTACCAGAGAGTCAGCAATCACATTATATTCATGTTTGGCTTATTAAAATGAATTTTTCAAAGGAAAACATAAAAAAAAATAACAAAACTATACTACTCTTATTCAGGTGGCTTTAGTAATAATGTCTTTGGAAATGAAATAATGGTATTAATGTAATATGCCAATTAAAGTTAAATATACTTCAGAATATATTAGGAGTTCTCACTGAACTACTGTTCTTTCTTCATCTTTTTTTTTTTGTTTTTTTTGCATAAAGTGAGGTTTTCTAATGCCCGATCATGCATATACCTGAAAGTAATGACCAACAGGCCCCAAACATAATGACTTTTGCTCTCCAGAACTAAATGCAGCAATGGCAATAACCTCTACCTAACAAACTCCTGTTAATTAGATTCATAAATACAAATGCTAATCCATTATTCAACCACTTTATGTATTCTCAATGCCAAACAGGGCATAAAGAAAAAGCAGAACTTCATTGCTGAAAAAAACTCTGTCTTTGGAAAAAAAAAAAAAAGGAAACAAAAACCAAACCAACAAACAACAAACCAAACAAAATCTGAAAAAATAATGTTTCAAAAACTCAAAGTTCAAAAGAAGTTATGTATAGTCTGAGAGACACAAGTAAAACATAACTATTTTGGAAATTATATTGTCAATAAGCATAACTAGAAGCAAACCAAGGTGAAAAATTCTTCTAATGATAACTTTCTCCCCCACACTATTTATGCGCCATAGAGCCCCAAACTACAAAATACAATATTCTCTAGGCTTCGCAAACAAAAATAGCCAAGGAGATTTTGGTAAAATGTCAACCATACTTTCAACTCCCAATAAATTTTCTTTTCCAGAGGTCACCGAGACTGCTGAACATGTTTGTTGGGGTTTTTTTTCAGTAACAATATTATAGTGTAAAACGATCCATCGAGCAGTAAACGAGCAATACAAAGCAATGGTAAATTATTCAGTACTTGGATTGTCATCAAATGTGCAGCAGAAGGTTACCTTTACTATTTTCTACACATTTTAATGTAAAATTTACTCACAAAGGAAATTAGTCACATCTAATTTGCAATAATCAACTGTCACTTCAAATTTACCTGAAATACCATACAGCCTGACAAGGCACCACATTATAAAATGACAAGCAGAGATAAATACACATAGCTCATTATACCTATATATAATTTTACCCACCTAGGTACGTAGCCATTCAAAATTTATCAGTTATCTCACTCCTAGAACCCTCACAGAATGTAACTCTATCCTCACTTTTTTTGCAACATCCAAAAAAAGAAGTAGAATTACGTATTTCACTGAATATTTGAATAGAGTTCCATCACTGCTCAGTATGGAAATTACATGTACAGGTCGCAAGCACTCCTTTCCCCCTCACCCAAAGCCTGTACCAACGCCTAATATCTGTAATCACCTACTACTACAGCAACTGATCCAACTTACATACGCAGCTTCAGATTACAATTCTCAGTTGTTTTCCCCCACTGAAAAGATCACAGATTGTTGCCAGACACTGGCACTTAACTTACCTGGCAGGTGACTTTTCATCATTGTAAGAACTGTCTCTCTTCGCTCCAGGTTCTTGGACAAAGGACATCAAGAACTTGACTTTCTATAAGAAGAATTTACAAAAAGATCAACTTTAGGAAAGCACATGAGATTTGAGTGTCTGTTCTACAGAAAAGAATTCCAAAGTCTTGCAATACTCACAATTTTTATTAAGTAACAGCTCACCAAAAAGGCACTAGACTGGAGCTCCATAATATTATTAGCCTTTTAAATGTTACATAAATTGGGCAGACCCACCATATTTTTCATACAATTTGGTTCATTTCACTAATGAAACCACCTTTCTTATTTCTGTTTTGTTAACTCAGTTTAATTCTAAACAAACAAAAACTCAAACAGCATAATGCCATAATGACTTTCTAGAAAGATGATTCCAGTGCTATCAGAAGACCTACATTACTTCAATACATCTAAAAAAGCACTGGTGCAAAATATTCATTATATTAGTATGGAATGCTATCATAAATGACCATATCCTTGTCATCAAGTCATAAACAATGCCACAGCATTCATGCCAAAATCAACCACCAGCAGAGCTGGCAAAGGTGACTCAACTGTTCTGAAAAATTCATGCACAATACTATGAATACAACAAAACATGATGATTACCAATCCATTCCCTTAGCTCCCAGCTTAATATTAGAATCAATGGGCAAAACCATTTCCTTTTATATCTCATTCAACTTGAATTTAGTCTGGCAAGACATGAAATTCAGGTTGTGTGCCATTGTAAAAGTAATCACTTTTTGACCAGTCTCTAAAAGACTGAAATTGAAAACAAATCAAAAGTAGAGTTCAAAATAATCAAAACTTCTTTCAGCCTGGTGAACCAGTGTTCAGCGTGGTTAAGAGAAGGCTCAATGGGACCTAACAGCAGCCTTCACAAGCGAAGGCTACCCAGAAGATGAAGACAGGTTCTTTACTGAGGTGTGTGGGAGGAAATAATACAACCAGTGTCATAAATTTAAACAAGGAAGGTTCCAATTTGATAGAAGAAAAAAGATTTTTCCCTGTAAGGATTATCAGCCACTGGGACAGGTGCTGAGAGGTTACAGAAGCCTCTGAAGATTCTAAGACTTCACTGGACAAGGCCCTAAACAACATCATCTGAAGTTATTATTGTAACTTGTTTCTAAATGAAACGCTCCTACTGCATAAGTAGTAAAAATATTCTAGATTTTTTTTTTTTTAGCCTAAATTAAAAAAGAAAGATGTTATGGTGTAGTTGTTGATCTTTACAGTGAACACCTGCTAACATGGATACCATTTCACAAAGGAAGGACCATTAGTTCTGAATTACGGAGATTGATTGTTAATTATGCAAGATTTAGTTTTGTAGAAACTGAGAACTGCCCATGCAGCAAAAAACCCCACAGACCTGATCTTTCCAGTGCTGGTCAACAAGCATGGTTCCATGAAGCTATGTACAAAGCAGTGGATTCTCCACCCTACCCAAAAAACCTTATCCCAAACGCTTACTGAGACTCCCTTTAATGAGCTGTAAGCCTGCACACCAGGGATACTTATGAACCTTCAAAAATAATACTAAAAAAAGAGCACAGGCATACAAACTTGCGAGAAGAAAGGCAAGAATGTAGGGAATCGGGTTTTTACTGCAGCATATTGGCTTTGCAGTTAGAGTGGAGAACAGCACAAAAGGCACGGTGCTTACACAGCTATGCAAAACAGAACACAAGCACAGAATGTGGGGATGAGCTGCATTTGATTAATATTAAATATGTCCTTGTTATGTATACAAGATGTTACTAGGCAATTTCTAAGTGCAGAAGGAAACATCAAACCTAAACACATACCGTGCAGACACGGGTGCAACTCTGCTTTAATTAGAGCCATGACATAATTAGAGGAATGGCATAGCCATGTGGGAGGGTAGGCAAGCACAATGGAAGACTGAATGTTATGCCAGCCGTGGGTATTAAATTTTACTGAACATCATCACAGACTAGTGAATTCATGCAAGAATAACCTGAGCATGTTTAAAAATGTGAATTATTTGACAGCCCCCTTCACCTGGTGTTTATAATTTTGATACTTCTCAATCTGAAAAACAGTTCTGGAAAAATAAATGTGGAATTTGATTGAATGAAGCACATACTATACCATCAACAAAATGAAAAGGCATACAAGGCTGATAAAAATATCTTAATATTCTACCTAGCGTGACGCAGCATGCTTTTGGGTTGTTCTTAATATAACCAAAGTAATTACAAGATTTACTTTCCCGTCAGTGCTACAAGAGCAGATCGATCAAAAAAACCCTCTTTTTTCCTATGAGGTAAGTTTATTTTATATTTATACTATGCTACAAAACTGTCACAAAGATTTATTGAACAAGGCAGAAGTTGTTCCTACTTATTACTGATGAAGAATTTCTCATCTACTGACTGCCAAATTGGCCAGCAGAACTGTTCAAGACTGATCAGAAAAGAACTCAGAAAAACTCTTAGAACAAGCACTAGATGGAATGCTGCCCTGTAAATTGGAAGGAATATAGGATGAATCAAGCATTAAAAGGCAATAGCAATTGAGTTTCTGAAGTTCCAGACAAACCACAAAGCAAAAAGAGGGACTTAGTCATCTTTAAAAAAAAAAAAAAAAAAAAAAAAGAAGGTGACTGAACCAGAGTAAGACCGAACTGAATAGCTGCCTTTAGCAACTGGCTTTAAAATATGAGAACCAACAGGACACCCATGGCAAAGTTTTAATAGAACAAAAGATACCAAAAAGATCTATTATGTCTATTAAGTTTGTTCTGAGATATGTAATCTTCTCAGGCTTAAAAAACTGAGGGAAAAAGTCCATAGAGACTGTTGTAATTCTTTCACATGGAAGTCCAAGACAAAAATTAATACACAACAAACTAAAAGCTATGAGCAATTGTGGCAACTTAATGAATTTTACTTTCCCTCTTCCTTCCACCCCATGGCAAATATGAGAAAAAAAAAAAAAGTAATCTGCAATACAGCATGCTCCTAACTGATCTCTCACTAAAAAAAAAAAAAAAAAGCCCTTAAATTATGACTCATTATTTCAAGGAAGATCAGCACAAGTAATGGAAACTAACACATAGACCCAGTATGTACTTACGAATTTATTTTAAGTTTTCTCATATTTGATCTCTTGTTGTTCCAGAAGTTGTCTCTTTACCTGGAACTGCTCAACAGTCCTGCTCAAACAGAAATCACATCAACCTCAGCTCTCCGAGCGTGTTACTCGTATGAGGATCTAGCACACTATCTAGATGAGGACCTAGGTCCTTTATATCTACTACATAGTGAAGAAAATAAAGTGCTGTTTAACTTACATTAATAATTATTATTCATATTTTTCTAATTTCACAAGTATTAAAATAACTCTGCATTAAGTCTGATATAAAGTCTAAAGATAAAAAGCCTGTGGATTCAGTTTTATACCAAGGAGTAGTCTAGCAAAGAAGGACATTATTCTTGTAAGAAATGATAACTGTTACTCGTTGCCAGTAATGAATGAGTAACAGGGAACAGTAATGATATAAGATTAAAAAATGACCAGCATTAACTACCAGTGTTTTCATAACAGCTACCATTGGGCTGACTATCCAGTCAATGCCATAACCATCCCACTGATGAAAAACAGAGATGAGGAACGTTCATTAGCTTCAAGTTGTCCTTCGCTGCATTGCAGTGATGTTTTAACTGACTCCAAATTCATGGTTTTTTCCTCAGAAAGCAAGACTTCTTATCATCTATCTAACAAGTGAACTGACACATTTAAGAGAAAGCCTTCCAGCCTGACACGTTTAGTTCTAGTCATTAACAGCTCAGATCAATGTTACTCCTGCAGCACTGTTTTAAAAGTTTAATGGGATGATCATTGCCCTTGCATCTGAGCTGACTGCACAGCAAGAGGATCAATGCTCAAGCCTATGTTTAGCCCTTGCACACACCTGTTCAGAGTGTCTCCCAAAACCAAACAGAACTCCTGCCCAGCTCCCTAGGGCTTACTTCTGACAAGAGAAACTGAGTATCATGCTCTTTTGGCCAGCTGGGCTGAAAAAAACACCTTAAAACACCAGCCAAATTCAGCTACTAATGAATGCAACAGACCAAAATCCAATAGTTACAGTGTGTTGTTTATGCTAGCAGGAAAACATAAAGATACACAGAGGTCTGGAAAAGGCAAAAAGTGCAGCATCAAACTCCCAGCAACTTCAAGTGAGACACCAGATTGCCCAGGGAAAGAAGGATTGAGTTCTCTTCAGAGGTAATCTAGATAGAATTTACAGCACACCAAACCCATTCTAATTTAAATAAACTACAATTATAGAGTCTTAATAATAAAAAAAACCCTAAAATTCCAGCTCAGATGAGCTTGGAGTTTAGACACTAGAAAGACATTGAAGTGGGACAACTCAGCAACTAAAAAAAGGTATTTATTACTCAAAAGACAAGGCAGCCTTTGTTTAATTATTGACTTCTACAGACTGTTACCAACTAACACACAGAAGCAAAGTCTGCCTCAAAATCTTCAGAACTGGAAAGCAAAGCTAAATAAAAGTGTCAGCTTAAGTACATCAGTACTCCAATACCCCTTGTGTGGCAGGATCCTCAGCATTCAGCCAGCTTGTGCCTTTTCTCAGAAGCCTTAAAATTTCTCACTCTGCAGAGCCACATAAGCAATGGCAGGTAACTGGCGGTCCTGACATAACACTGACACATTTTATGTTCAGCAGTGTTAATCGCTCTTGACTTCTCATTCAGCTAAAAAAAGCTGAGAATTTCATGTGCCATTTCACTGCTTTCTTGTATGCAGTTTCAAAGAAAACATACAGGCAAATTTAGGGCATTTCAGCACCAAGACAAGGAAGGACGAGGGGAGGAACAAGAATGCCAGGTATTTTGCAGTGTTATGTTATATTGGCCAGCAGTGGGGAAATTTGAAGCCAAACATGGAGAAGATGGAACTAACAGTGATGTTCAACAGCAGTTTTCAAGAACAGGCCACAAGAGAAGGTCATCGCAAGATCACAACCCGGAGCACATGGCAAAAATAATTCCAGGCCATGGAGGAGAAAGTCCAAAATGTTAACACTTTTAAATCAAGCAGAACCATAACTCTTAGTATCAGGTTCTAAGTGCACTAGCAAGTGAAAAACTACCAGACAGTAAATCTCGCAGTTGAGTACTCACATATTTTACAGCATATTCTGTATTATGAAGGGATTCAGTTCCACTCACAAATCAAGCTATCTTCCCTTTCAAACAAAAATATGTGCATGCTTGCATTACATGCTTACCCCAGACAGCAAAAAGCAATGAAGAATCTGTTTGACTAAGAGCAACAAAAAATAACAGGTTATTATACAACCATCCATTTCCTCTAACTACTGCTGAAGATTTCAGACTAGGACAACTTCCACTTACTTCTGTATGCAATTATCCAACTTAGAAATATGATTCTGAAACCATAGGTGTTGAAACAAGACCCCTTTCTTTCAGGCTCTCACTTGACAATGTTCTGGATGAAGCAATTTGCCCCAGGAAAACTATGTATCTATTCTATCACTGACAATTTAGTAGCACTTATGCAGGTACTTGTTAAAGATGTAACCCAAGCACATCTTCATATATTGCACCTTCTATGTAGGTTTTGCCATGCTCACGCAGCATTTCACACTGTGCAAACAAACAAATATCACACAGCCCAAACAGAATTCTTGTTAGTTCCTCAGATACTTTCATCTGTGTTGCAAAACAAAAGGGCTATCTGTATTTTGATGTTTTGTGAACAATGATGCTCATACAAAGTACTTGTTTACTCCCACAGGAACCATTCCAAACGACTGGTTTTCCTAGAAAAATGCTTATCAAGTATTACTGATTTCTAAGATGCAGAAGAATCACCCTGTATCTGAAAAAGCAATAATGCTTAAAGGAAAACAAAGATCTAAGTGAAATCCATCAGAACTCTTGTTCTGAGCTTGCTGGCTTTAAAATATTCACACAAAGAATGTGACCACCCACAACCCTCATGCATAATGGTGACTCTGATAGGAACTACAACACAATATACATTTGCTGAAGTGTGAAAGGAATGACAGAACAATGTCTTCTAGGAATGCCGAATGATTGCCGTGAAGTTTTGAGGACAAAGCTTGATATAATTAGAGAAAAAATACCCTCTAAAAAAGCGTCTGGAAATGCAATAGCAGTTTTAGCAATGCAACACATTCAAGACATTTTTAAAAATTCTGATTTTGGAAGACATTCATTCATCGTGTTAACAAGTACACATACTTTGCTTTTATGTTTCATATCATCACTTTAATCTTGAAGCCCATGTGAGAAGAACTATTCCAGGAAATGAAGAAACAGCACATTCAGTTATTGAGAAATATAAACCAGCCATTTCCTGAGCTCCACAGCAGACGCTACTGACAGGCTTTGCCCCCTCTAGCACCCACAATTCTTGAATATTAGTTTGGTTCATTTCTGAAAGTTTCAGTCAAAAGATAAACTTGGCTCCATTACAGGGACCCCAACACATTATTTTATTTACAGGCAACCTGGCAAACTCTATATAAACCAATGCTTCTAGTAGTTAGAAAACCAGTATCATATCTGCAAGTCTGATTTTGATAAAGTGAGCTTAAAAGATTTTTTCTTTTCTTTTTTCCAAAATATTTGACTAACTAAACTTCAAAATGCAAGAATTAACTTCAGCCTGAATAAAAATACATAGAATGCTTTCGGTTTATTTCTTTGCAGGTTTCAAAGCTGGTGCAATAGCAAGGAAAGTGCATAAAAATCACAGAAGTACAAACATCCACCTAAATCCTAACAACAATTTCAATATTTGCCTGAACATAGCTTTATTCCCAAGAATGTTGTAAACATTATTGTTTATGTAATATAGACAAAATATATCAAAATGAGTATAAAGATATGGGGGGGTATGCCACAGTTTCAGGAAATTAAATTGTTCGTTAAAAAATTAAATTGATTTACAGCAGGTGATATATATGCATGTGGATAATTAAAAGTGCAGGTTGATCTTAGCTGCCAATTTTCTGTTCAGGTAAACTCTGAATCCAGTCAAGTTTTGGTTTGAATTAAACCACGGAATTTTTTTCTGAACATATCCTAAATCCCAAAAAAGTGCACTTATTTTTTTTTTCAAAATCATTATAGCTATCATAGCACTAGCTTAAGTAGTACTGTGACTAGACTTCAACTGCACTGAAACACACCAACACAGAAACTGAGCAGCAGCAGCCCTCACAGGTGCAGACTCAGCAGGAGACTCGTCTGGCTGATCAGAGACCAGTAACCGAGCATAAATCACCGACACACCTCACTGTGATGGTTGATTCTCTAGATATTTTAAATGGCTGTTCTCCAAAGAAAACTCCAAAACAGCTTGAAAAATGTAAGTGCACAGAGATTTCATGCTTTTTTGGTTTGCAATGTAGATGTTAACATACTTCATGTCTTCTTCAAGGTTCTGCTTCCTTAAAAACAGTAAAAACTGCAATGGTAAAAACTGAATAGAACAAACATCGCACAATCTGACAATGTTTCTGTGACAAGGTGTCTCTAACCTCCTGTCTCATTAGGATGCTCTGAATTTTAAAACAGAGCACCCTGCATTGAGTAACAAAGTTTTTGACATGTTGGGATATAACGTCACGAACTGATAAGTAACTCAGATATTTTACTGACACTAAAATCAATCCTCTGTTCAAGAATCAAGCACAAGTTTTCAATATATCACTAGACTGAGTATAACATTAAACTGGTTTCCTCCCTTCCCCCACCTCCTTTTCATTGTGTCAAAACATCAGGAAAAGGAAGAGAAACCCAAACTCCATTCAGCACACAACCAGAAGTGATCTATCTTCTGGGTCTCAATTGTTATTCCATACATGAGTTGAGAATATTACACACCATGTAGCAAAACACGGAACATACAATATAGCTTGACTGTTTCTAAAGACAAGGAAAATACTTCTGGCATGTGAAACTAAAAGAAAAGTTTAGTACAATTCATGGCCACAACTATAAACATTTAATCTTACTAAATCAAAATGCAAACTTAAAGAAACATTCATATGTCAATGTTTCTTAATAATGAACCTAAACTTCCAGAATTATCAGATTTCACTACAGAAGCACAAAGACGAACTCGCCTTAACATTAACTGCTTTCCTCCTCTCTTATCACCCTCCTGCCCATATCCCAATAAACTTTACTCTGATTTTAACTAAACTTACGACATTTATTACTCTTTTCCTCATTCCAAAATGTCAACTCATGCAACTTTACAGCTTTTACATCCCTTTACAAAGTTTTTACCAGCTATATGGTGTAGCCTTGCTCATTGCCCTATGTGGACAGCCAGGAACTCAAACTGCAAAAGCCTGCAACGACATTCTGCGTACCAGAATGTCCAGCACTGCAACTCTTCCCCAGAATATTCTTAATTACCAAGATGTGTAGGCAAATATAAAACCAGACACTAAAGCCATGCAACCTTACTGCAAGTGAAAGCCAAACCGTCCCTGCAGTCCCAGGATCTGTATCGACCCGTTCCCGGCAGACACCCACCCTCGCATACCCCGCACCCCGCTTCTGCTTACCCCAAACCCGGGGCATGGTCACTCTCCCACCCCTCCCCATGACATCCAGCCGGGGCTGGGCTGGGCTGGGCTCGGGGAGCCCGGGGACCTCCGGCTTTGAGAGCCAGCTTGTCTGCCTCACCCACCCGCCCCGCCGGCTCCGGGGGTGATCGAGCACTTTCCAGGCGCAGGCGTCGGGCAGCCCCTCAGCGAGCTCCTCTCGGCCCTTCTGCCGCCTTCACACAACTGCTCACCCCGCGCCAGCTCTCCCGCCCCGCTGCTGCAGGGTCTTCCCTAAAGCCCGCTCCCCCCGCCGGCTCCGTGCCCCCCTCCGGGCCTTCGCGCTCTCGGCGGCTCCCCGCGCCCCTTCCTTCACCCCTTTCCTCAGCCCCTCGGGCGCCCGCCCTCCGCCTGCCCCGGCGGCTGGGCGGCAGGACCGGCGGCCTCCATCCCACTCCTCCCCTCCCCTCCCCTCCGCGGTACCTAGCCGGGGCGACTCCGCTCGGCTCGGCTCGCCGCAAGGCTCCCGCGCTGCTGCTCGGCTCCGTCCGCCCGCCCTTCTCCGGCGCGGGGGCCTGCGCCCGAGCCGCCGCCGCTGCCGCCCGCCGGCGGTGGAGGGCGGAGGACGCCGCCGCCGCTCAGGGCTGTGCAATCGGGCCCGGAGCCATCGAGCGCCCGCGGTGGCCGGCGGGGGGCTCGGCGCTCCGGAGGGCGGGAGTGGCCCGGGCAGCGCCGAGCTCCGGGGGGGAGGCGGGCGGTAGCCGCAACGCCGGGCAAGGCGCCTGGGGGACCAGAGTCACCGGCCCGGGGGGCGCTCCGGGAACGAGTTCTGCACCGCTCGCTGCGGCAGCGCGAAGGGGCACGGCCAGGAGGTCCGTCTCTCCCACTGAAAGCAATAACAAAACCCCCTCTTGGTGATGTTTTTTAAGGTAGCTGAGCCGGCGCTGTTGAGATTTATACCCGGCTCTGATCAGAGCCTGCCGTGACCCCCGATTTTCACTCCACCTCCCAGGCGCGTACTGAACTTTCTGGAGAGGTCCCCCAGCACCACAGCAGCAGTAACAGAAACACCCCGGTTATATTCTTAACCGTGTGCCAAACCCAGCACTGGCAAAAGTTACACTTGGGTTTCACCGGTGTGTGCATTGAACCCAGACCAAGATGGGATCCCAAGTCGGGGGAGTCGTTCTGCAGCTTACCCACAAGGTCAGACTCGGGCTCCTTCTGGATTTTCACCTGGTTTCTTCTACCGCACAGGTGCTCCAACGGAAAGATGTTGCTTCATCATTAGGAATGACTTCCTCCCTTCGAGATTTTCATAAGCAAATTCACTGGTCATGAGGAAATTTACTGGGGGGTGGTGGTGTTTCTTTTCTGAATTCTGATTACAGAATTCAAGTTCTGTCTTAATAAGAGGAAAATATGTCTCTCAACCATCTTTTAGTTTAAAAATAAACAATATTCTTATTGTAGTTTTGTAGCTACAGCCCAGCCCAGCCCCATCTGGATTGGTTTTGCATCCTACCAACTACCTAGAAGAGCAAACTGGAAGACAGGCATCAAACGTAGTTTCTGATGGCAGCAAGTTAGTTTGGTGGGATTGAAATGTTCTAATTCTGCAACCTTAGCTACTGCTACAAAGTTGATGAAGAAATAATGCCTTATGGAATTAAAGACTGGTTTTGACTTAGACAACAAATCTTAAAGATGATCTTTTGTCTGCTTATTTCTGCAATGTGACATTGGTTAGACCTCAGAGTGGAAAAACTAAGATTCCTCTCCACAAACTGGATTCTCTGGGGCTGTCTTCTTTGAAGCGATGCAAACAGTTGTGGTGAGGTAATAATGCCTGGGACACATAAGCATAGGAGCTGAAATCCTGTCTAACCCTGACATAAGCTTGTGAATTCATCTTCAAATAGGTTCGATATGTAAAGTTTACATACAGTGTGATCCTCCATGAACATCTGTATTCAGTTGTGTAGATGATACCGCTGAGGAATATCTCAAAAAGTGCATGCAGAACAGCCTGATTACATCCTGCTGTAGCAGCCAAGAGCCTCAGACTGCACTGCCATATATGGACACTGGTTTCATTTTTACTGTACCGCCTGTGATAAAGAAACACAAGCATTGATGCAATGGCTTTTTACAAAAAAAAAAAGAATCTGCCAATGGATGTGATAATGAAGAATACATAAATGCCTCATACCTGCAGCAGGAAATTATTTCCATAATACATTTCACAGAAATCAACTCTACAAACTCCTCCTGGTGTAAAGGTGTTAACCCCCGGTATCGAAAAATAACATACACCCCCAGGAAAGAGTTATTTACTCAGTTAACCTCATTTTGATCAGAAAATGAGTTGCTGCTGCTCGGCCTAAAGTAATCTGCCATTCAACTTGTGAGAAAGGTCAACTGAACGATTTATATTCAAAGACTGTTGGTCCTATGACATTTTCCATAATGAACTCCAGAAAAACAAAGGCTGCTCTATCTGACAGGCCTGAGGTATCAGAAAGACCTGGTAATATTTGTGCAGAATTGATCATGTTTAGCTCAAGAAGGAATAAACAAAACCAAATCTAGAATATTTTTTGGAAGATTATTACTGTAATTATCGTCATTATATCTATTATTCACTCTGTTGTCGTAGCAGGCACAGACCCACACAAGATTAGTATCTCATAATGCTGAATGTTACGTGAGCACAGGGCAAAACAAAACATCACTCATTATGAAATAAAGATTTCTCAGCTTTTCTCAAGAATGATGTCACCCAGCCCCAGTGTACATGGTATCAGCTGTAAGTAATGCTGTCTTAATGCTAAAGTGGTATGAATCAGTTGGTATAACGAGGGATACTGATACAGGATGCTCCTACCATCTCTGTGTATATTGGCTTTAGGGTTGCTTTGTGTCAGCAATGCTGACATGAGGGTAAGAATCTGTGTTTATTGGATTTATAGGTAACGTTGATTATTTAATACGATTTTTTCCCTACATTGGTCAACAGTGTTAACTATGCACTGCTTCAAATTAAGATCTACTTCAGCAGCCATGCATGCCATTTTTATCTTTCCCCTTTTCAATCTGAAATAAAAAACATTGTTAAGCAAGTTTATAGTATTCTGCTCTAAACCAGAAAAAAATAGGACAACTAAATGTATTCACCATGTATTAATTCAATTTCCCCTTTTCCTATTAGTCCTGACTGAGCTTCAATAGCAAATTACTTAATAAAATCAGCAACTGGCAAATAATTGCAATGCACAAACCTACTGATTAGCCTTCTCATTAGTTAGTCTATTTTGGTAAAGTGGGTTGACTGATTTAGAGCATGAATCAGTTCTGTCACACAAATTCCAGTCATAGTAGAATATCCATACAGTCACATATGCCTCTGAGCTAAATATTTTCTTTCTTACAGCTTTATAATCCTCAGTGACTTTAGAGGAAGAGAAAAGAATGTATTCCTTTGAATTCAGTGGGACTGCCTACGCATGAGTAAGAATGACAGGACTAGGGGCCTGATTTAAAGCAAATGAAACCTCACCAAGTAATTACACAGCAAACAAAACCAAATTCTGTTATATCTTAAAATCAGTAAGAAGGAATGTCGTTAGATTAATTATAAAATTAAACATTTAATTTTTCTTTATGCAATTATGTTATACAGTCAATATACCTATTTAAGTACAGAGTCAGGCCATTAAAGCCTGATTCTGCAAACACACCATCAGCAACAGGCAACTTACATTTGGTTTTAATCTAAGTAAGGTTATTAATCTGACTATAAGCATTATAACATGCTCATTTCTAGCACTGCTGCAGCCTTAGCATCCATGGCTGTCCATCAGTGCTCCCTCAGTTGAGAGAGTAAGCATGTGTTTCTAATCCCCAAAATGAAACATTCAGATCCCTGGAGTAGTTACCTGGAGGTACGTAGTCTGTCCTGGGTTTTGCAAAGCCTTAGTTACAAATCTTTCTTTGTTATACACTGAATATCAAAAATAATATATGGTTTTATTTCATGTTTAATTACTGCTAGACTTTTTATTCCCAACACAGTTGCTTTTTGTACTATCACAAAGTACGAGGCCTGAATTCCAGCCAAGCAATTACACAGTCCTGCTGTTACTTTTAATTCTAAAATGTAAATAAAGGTATTATGCAGGCCTAGATAATGTTAGATACAGCTACCAGAATGGAAGTGGGAAATAAGAAAGGGAAATGAGTCCTATCAAAACCATGACACAATAATCCCAAACAGCTCAATGTATGAATAAATGATCAATCTTCAGCAGTAAAAATACGGGGGGTTTTAATTTTAAAATTAAATACCTGAAGAATCCTGGATAAAGTATTCTGACAAGAATTAGCTGCAACTTAATGAGATCTAGAGATGGATTGCTACCTGCATATTAAGGCCTCCCAAGAACCTTTTGCTTTTACTGTTTATCCAAAACCTTTGTTGCAATCTCTTTTCTAAGGGAGAACATCTAAATAGCCTTAAGCTCCTTGCACATTTTTAATACATACTGACATAACAGGGCACCTAATGCGGCTCTTACACAGGCAGATAGAACTGAAGTCAATAGAAAGCAATCTTAAATTTGGAGTTACAAGATACATAAATATATATGAACTAGAACAGTGTGACAGGAATACCATTTATTTGCTTTTCCATGCTCTCTGGGTCATTCCTATTTATAAATAGCATGGGGTGTTATTTGTAGTGATACCATACCATTCATTGAGATACCCACGGTGCTCTGTGGACATTAGTGCAGGGCAAACTCCTGTAGCTCAACAAAGGTGAAGAGAGGTAAGAATGTACTGCCTTCCGAAGCAAAAAGAGCAGAGGTGGTTTTTTGCCATTAGGAAAAGACAAAAAAAGAAGTGGTTTTAAACTTCTTTTCCCCCTGTTTTCATGCTTTCTTTGTCTCATAGATGGAAAAAGTGGAGCAGAAAATTGCTTTGCCCAAAGCCACACACTGGCAGTAATTGAACTAGCGGACAGCAACAGCATTGGTTTAAATAAGAAATGTGCAATACATTCATACTATTCAGGCTATTCTAACTGCTGTTCCTTTCTCTTGTCCACATATACCATTTACTTTTCAACTGTAGTTGCACAGCACTTCTGGTAGCAGAATCTCGTAGGATTCCCAAATTTTTAGTTGCTTTCAGGGAACTTCAAGAAAAGAAGAAAGAATAGGAGATACCAAGCTCACTAAATTCTTAAGGGAGTCTCAAATTTTAGGTGCTGTTTTCCTAAGAAAGAGATTGAGGAAGCAGCTCTGATTTCTGTTCTCATCCAGCAGGTGTGACCCTGATTTATAAAGTAGCCAGTGGATCTCACAGAGTTCACCCTCACTGTGCTGTGCAGTGCAGTACACTAAACATAGTGACAGTCATTGTTTTTCTCAATGTATAGCCTTAAGTAATGACACACTGGAAAAAAACTGAATACCCATTTACTACACGAGAATTGAGATGCAAAGAAGTTAAGAAATTAAGCAAGTCACAGAGGGGTTTGGTGACAGACCTCAGGTAATGCCTGTGGATTTCTGGAGACCTCCATATCACACTGCCACTCCAGAAGAGAAACAGAGTGTGTTTGAAGGAGACCATGTAGCGAAGTACAGACTATGACAGACTAAAAGCAGAAAATAATGGAAGCTTAAAGAATTCATACCTCCTTCTCCAAAAAAGCTGTTTTTACACCAGAGGTTAACCAGATTGTACTTCTAATCCAAATAGATGCCTCAAACTGATGGAACTGACTGTTCTCAAGGAGTAGTGGTTGCTTTGAGTCACAATGCAGCAAGAAACTTCTGTGCAGCTTTTCTGGTAAATGAGATCAGACATCACAGCTGCATTAAAGGACTCGGTGAAAACCACCACAAAGGCTGGCTAATATCCAGCAGCCCATCAAGTAGCTGCCATCTTAACATGGGGAAGCAACGGTCTTTAGCAGCTGCTATGTACAAAATCTTGTTATGGGCAAAAAAAACCCCACCTTATGTGTAAAGTCGCAAAAAAAATGATCTGATTATTGTAGAAAAATAAAGAAAATAAAGCAATAGTACAGAAAGTCTCAGTAATACTACAGTTAAAGTTGTTATGCACGCACTAACCAGTACCTACCCCTTCTCCTGGTGTCTTGCCTACCCTTTCACCTCCGTATGGCTTCCATCTGATGGAGGGAACATAGTGGATCATGAGCATCCAGAGTCCTGTGCCTGCAGGAGTATGATGTTAGTGTTCACGGTTCCCTCTTCTTTCTCTCTTTTTCTTCTCTTGGAAATAGCTTCCACTTGGGGCTATTTTTACATGTTTCCTAATAAAGTTTTACATCTTCCTTTTTCTTCACTAGTCTGCAACTATGTATTTTATTTATTTTAAATACTTACTCTTTCTTCTCTTTTTACCCCTAAGGCTAGCTTTGTCCAGCTCCAGGCCTGCATTTCTTTAACTGACCATTGGAAACTTGTTTATAACCTCGGGGTCTCCAGCACCAGCCTGTGCCCCATCTCTTATTGTCCCATGCCTATACTCCACACTGCAGCTGGTGTCTTAATTTCTCAAGGTTGCTGCTGTTGTAACAAGCCTTTATTTGTGTACACTGTAATGTTGTTAGTCATAAATATATCATTCTACACAGAGTACCTACTTATTATTAATATCTATATAAAACCTGTGGTTACACCATACAAAGCAAAAGTAAACTAAATTAGCCATAGACTCCCGTCATTAGAAAAATTGATGTTACAGCTAAATCAAGTAAAACCAAAGCTCCAAGATCAGGGAAAGTTTAGACAAAGCACATGTGATAAGCCTCCGTCCTGAGGTCTTGTAAACTCAGGACAAAGCCTGTGAACTGTTACTAGCAATAGCAATACAGCTGCAGCATTGTTACTGGTATTACCCGGCTACCTGCTATTACCTTCCAATTATGGATTAATAATTGTATGTTTCACACTGTATGTAGAAACAGAGGTAAGTATTTCCACAAAGGGCATGGGAAGGAAGTGGGAATAATGCTGCCTAGAAAACAAGCTATTGCACCTGAACTCATTAGTTTTATGAGCAGAGTCCATAGTCCACACACACTCAGCACAGACACACTGGGTGTGTACACGGCAAACAAGGTCACAAAATCCCCAATACAACAATTACTGTGTGACAGTGGAATTGGGGGCCACACTAGAATAGCATAAGGATGACTCCTGATTTGATAGCTTACTTCAACAAAGTGGGGAATAATAAGCAACTTCCAATAGATATTCTCTAAGTATAGCACAGGATACTTATTTGAGCTTTTGTCTTGTCATAGAATAGCAGCTATTTAAAGCACTGTCAGGTCATCTGCTTAAAGCATATATTCATGGCAGAAAGCAATGAGCATTTGGCTTTGAAAAAATAATTTTAATCAATTTTTTCATCAGTATGGTCCATCATGTTATTCAGAAATAGCTTCTTTCAGTAAATGGGTTGTGAATCAATAGTAGATACAAATAGAGCAGTACGAAGGGCACATCATTCAACAAGCTGCCAATCGTTGGAGCAGAAGACGGCAGAAATCAGTATTCCAAGATGGATACACAAATAAATCAGAAACAGGAAGATATACACAAAGATGGCACCTTTCTACAGAAACTCCAGAGTTCTGTCTTGTGTCAAGAACCACTGAATTATACATAAGTTTGTACGTGTTTTAAATGAGAGATCAGTACAAGATGGAGTTTGATCTGAAGTCTGTTTTTCACTAAGCATTTTCAAGCTCATCCCTCTTGCAGAGTTCTTGAAATACAGAGAATAAATTGCCAGGCTGCCAAAGATCTTTCTGGAACTAGGGAAAAAAAACCCCAAACAAAACCCAAAAACCTGCAGACTTTGTATTATACCTCAAAGAATCAATTCTTGAGATATACTGACTACCTGCAACTCCTGTAAGGTCAGTGAAAAGTGGTGTTACTCAGCACTTTTTAAGATTTAGTCTCCAACAGAAAAAGGAATAAAAACAGTTTTTTCAAGCACAGAGATCATAACGATTTGTATTAGTTATTCACATCAGAACACTCTTATTTAGATGTTGCTAGTAAGAGCTTAAAACATGACTCATATTGTGTCTATCACAATTGTTAATTATTAATTAATATGTCATGTGGGACCTAGCTAATATTTTCAGGCCATTTGTGTGAATAGTTGTTTTCAACTGTGAGAGTGCCAGTTGCCAGGAATTCAATATCCTTAGGTATTTCATAATTATTAAACATACATTATGTTAATCTGAAAAATCTTACTTCTCTCATCAAAACTATGAGCTCTGTATCTGTTAAAAAAATGTGATTCTCATGGCAGAGTTTAAGCCTGCAGATTACACATTCAGTCATGGATTTAAAAAAAAAAACCAACCCAAAGATAGGTACAGAATATTTGTAACTACTGACCTGCAGTACAAGATCGCAGAAGCTGTCACACTCACTAACCACAAGGTTTTACATCTTTTCCAGAAAAAAATATTATTTAAATAGGAATTCTAGATAATTATTGCAAAGCATAGAATTGACTAATTTCATTTTGAACCCTTTCAAAGGGGTTTCAATTACTGGCTTCACAAAACATTATGCTGCAGTAAAAGAGAAACTTGACTCATAGGACAAATGCACTTGAATCAGTTTTGAATTTGCCACATTTTAGTGTAGCTGTTCTGTTCTTGCTGCCTCACAAGACAGAATTTCCCATTATATCTTCTTAACACCATCTTTCAGTAATGGTTATGACAGCACTGCGTAGTGGGTCAGCCGGGAGTGGGGCCCCAAATGTGCAAACACTGTATATAAGGGAAATATAAGCTACTCTCTGCCTAGCAGATTCAACAGACAAAAAGCTGGAAGGAAGCAATAGGGGCAGAGGGAACAATGAGACGGCAGCATACGTCATGCCATTTTTATTTTTGTTTTCATTTGAGTATTTCAGTCCTTTTCCTGAGGCTCTGTTATGAAAGAATTGAGTAGACAAGATGACCAAGGTAACAAAGACACAAACCAAACTATAGCAAGCAGCCTATGAAAACACATCAGAGGAGATTTCGGAGTGCAAACTTCAAGCAAGCAATTCAGTAGCACTGCCTTGACTTCAGTTTCTAGATGCACCTCACTCTTCTTCCTTGTATAGCCCATGTTCAGTGCTCAAATGTCCTACCCCTAAATACTCTGGAGGGGGGGGATGGACTTTCTTACTTAGTACCTATTCTCTAATAGGCTAAAAATTCAGTGAATTTGTGCTTTCAATATAGTTGCTAGCTAGGAAGCATTGCTATTTTATAGATAGGAAACAGAAAGGCAAAAATTGTCTGACTCAGGAAATCTGGGAACAGGTAAGCACATCTACAGCATTATTTTTTTTTAATCTATAAACTGTGCATCCTCAAGTGTACTTTAAAATAGCTAATACATGGAATACTTTTGCCATTATTTTGTGGTAAGCAATGTATGCATTACCCTATTTTCTTTAATAAAGCCTTCCAAATTATCCAGCTTCATTGGATCAATATTAACAATTATTTTGACCACATTTCAGATGAATATGGACATAAAACAAATACTCATTATCACAAAGCAGTCTTAGGCACCTATTTAATGAGATTGGCAACACCAGTATCAGATGAGTGAAAGTCTTTCTTACGCTGTACCTCCCAAACCATTTAAGTACATTAATGCTTAGAAATTATATATGTTTAAAAAAAAAGAAGACAACAGTTGCAAGCCAGTACTGTACCCAGGATATCATTTATTTCTTTCAAAATTCAATCAGATGAGTGTACGGTCCATTTGTATCCAGTTTTAACACCTGCCTGTTTCCATATGTGCCGTGCTTGACAAGAACACCTGCCTCTGCACATTTGGTGCTGGCAGACAGTTCTTTTTCACACAAAGTCACAAACTGAGAATAAAGTTCCAGTCCTTTTTCTTTTTCAATGTTTGCATGGTACTGCATCTTCTTTCCCTTCAGTTTACCACCCAGGGTAGCTTGTGGTATGATTAGCACGTCGCCTGGTAAATCAAGAACAGAAACGTACTCGCCGCTTTCATTTTCACTTAATTTAACACTCAACAGCATATTGACTGCAAATAAAAATAGAGTAAGAGTTAGTGTAACTGAACCAAATTAAACAGCACCTAATAGAAAATCATAAACAAGATACAACAAATACTGTGATGTGTGACAAATTATTAGAGTAAAAGGAACTGCTTATTAATGATATGAAACATTAAAATACTGGTAAATACTATCAACCAGCTAAGATGTCTGAGTATTGTGAAGAATGTCAAGGGTATTTATATTAACATAATATGACTAAAGAGTTATATTTTGGTTGTCTGAAATCCTGAAGTTGATTCTAGTTGGACACCCCCAGAGGAACCCAGGATCCAATTAGTGACCCTAATTTAATTGCCTGATACTCAAATAGGCAACATTTGCACAACACTACACACTGTAGGAGGTAACACCATTTTCAGTGCACTTTGGAGAAGTTTCTGCCTGAGGGTCTTTTCATTCTGCTTGCAGTAGCTTGCAGCAGGACCCAGCACTGATCTGGGCTGAAGTCACTGCTCAGCAGTTTGGTCTCAAGTGGAGTGAGTGTCCTTCAGTGCTCCACTGTGAGACACATGGGTACCAGCTCGTCTTTTGAGAGAGGAAACGGGCAGGAAGGTCAGAGATGCAATTTGGTCCATAAACCAGAATATATAAGCTTGCAAACAAAATTGATGCATTTACTAACATTATATTTTCCAATGTATATATGTTTGTATAAGAAATCAAATCATTCCCCAAAACTGTCCTCCAACTCTGTAAAAGCTAGGAGGATACTAGTCATGCCTCCAAACCCATAAAAGTTTAATGTTGTTGGAACCAAGATGAGCCGAGTTGTGATTCAGGAAGCAAAACCAGTCATTTAAACAGTTTCAAAATAAATTTAGCAAAAAATATTTTGTAAGACAGACACTTAAGGAGGATAGTTGTAGATAAATCTCCTAATAGGAAACAACTTTCTTTTTCTGGCCTGTTTTTCTGTCATTATTCTCAAGTAAAGTAACACTCTCATGAAACCCTCACAAGCACAAAAGCAATTTTCATATCATAGTTTTAAACACACCCAAAGATTTCAACTTAGTTTAGCATCACAGAAAGACTTTGCCCTCTAAGACCAAGACCCCCAGCAGCTGCTCTCAGCATTTTCAATAGCACCTGTGCTATTGCACAGGCTGTGCACAGCCAGGTCTTTCTGCTGGTCCCAGTCAGTAGCCTAAAATAGACTATTGTTACTTGACCTTTTGCAAAACCACTAATATCAGCCAGCCACAGAAAAGAAAAGGGGCACTTTTATCTGGAATACGTGGCATCATGGAATTTCCCAGGTGATGCAGTGCTACTGATGGAGGAAAGGAGGGAGAAGAATGAAGTAAAAGTAAAGAAGAAAACAAAACCAACCAACCAAAACTTCAAGCCAAAACAACAGTGGGTGAAGACAGAAACCACTACCATTTGACCTTATCCACAGCATCTTCTCTGCTTTAATGTAAATGTTAAAGTGCATGTGGAGAAGAGGGAAAGAACTGCAGGTATTGCTGTTATCACTTCTGAACCAGAAAACTGCACTTAAAATGCTAACTGTATACAGTATCACTCGAAAGGAGATGGGAAGGACACTGTTTAGTTATCCACTCAACTCCCTCTACTGGCTATAGTTTTAAATATCCTGCACCTACAGTGAGATCAGTGTTAAAATACTTCTCAAATCAAGCCATGAATTATTTAAAACCATTTTTCCCTAAATTGAGATCTGTCCTGGACTGAACATGCTGCCTGATACATGCAATATGCCAAGCAGCAGGTGAACACTTTCTCTGTTTCCTAGAATGTTATCACCATGGGAATTGACTTTCTCAGAGGTTGATCATGAGCAGACGGGCAGAATGAGAGGTATGGACAACTGTCAAAATAAACAAGACCAAGCAAGTTGTTCTTTCAGCCAGGTGATTGATTTGGAATGATGCTATCTGATGGCTTTTTGGCTTCTTGTCCAAATGAAGCCAAAAGGTTGCTGCCTTCTCTGCCTCTACTGCTCTTCTTTTTCAACAATACAAGAGCTGATAAGGATTACATCATACCAATTTTTGGAACAAGATCCTCATCAGCACCTTTGAAGAAGCATATGTAGATAACAAGCCCCCTCTGGATCTACAAAAGATTACAGAAAACTATGTCAATGTTTCTCACTGTCCACCATGCACACTTATCATTAAAACTAGTATCAAAAATGGCAAAACTGCACAAGAAAAGCTTCTGAGAGCAGTTTCAGTTTACTAATATAGCTTCAGACATCAAGTTTACACACCACACTGTGGAAGCTTATGAGATATATACTGATTATCTGCACAATGCTTCTACATACAATTAAGCCAATTTATTAGCTCCATGTAAAGCCAAATTTAGTTGGAATGTAAAATGAACAGTATTAACATAGACAAGGTGACAAGATGAATTAGTGTACTTAAATCCAGCAAAAGAAATAATTTAAGCTTTTTCCTGTCCAATATACAGATAAAATAATTTTCAGTGTGAATTATAAGTTTATCTCCTATCATGAAACATGACAAACACCACAAGACTTGTCAGTGAACTGAACTATATTTTGATGCCAAAAGTAATCTAGTACAGGATAATTCTGAAAAAACCACAGAGTCTGTTAATTAAAGATTGAAACATGATGACCAACTTAAATATGAAGACCAACAACTGAAGTTGTTCAGAATATTATTTAAGAGTGGGTGAAATATTTTTGGTGAAATGGCACCTTTCCCCCGATTTGTATAGATTAAAGGAGTAAAAGATACGCTACTTCTTTAGCAGAGGGACTGCTTGTAAGAAATATTGATTTGAGGGAAGAATTAGGTCTGTACTGAGGAGAAAGCACAAGGAAATTCTTGTGTAGCTTTTCTACTTCCTTGGTTAGTTCACAAGGACTGTGTGCAACAACCTCTGCTTTATTAAGACAAACTGACAGGCTCTGCAGCCAACAGCAATTATGTCTCATGCACAAGTATACCTGAATGGCTTAACTTCTTCAGGATAAAAAAAGAAAGGCATACAATATCCACAGGCATACAGTATCTAAAGAAACCCTCAGCACTGCTTTGCCAAGAATAAGTGTCTTTATATTTTTGTTAGAAGAAAGATAAATGTCAGCTTATGAAATGTCACCTAAGAGATGCTAACTAGGTTGGGGCAGGAAGGAGTCACTAATATAGACATTATAAAAGCAAAAGGATAAGAAATGTGGATAGTTTCAAAAAAATACCTTTATTATTTTTCTTCTCTTTTCTTTATTTTTCCATTCCCCTTTTCTTTAAAAGATAAAGGTTTTAGGTGAAAAAAGCTCAGCTATACGCACGAGATTTTATCCCTTTGTTATTGCAGAGATTAAACAAAATGCTCAAGGCAATGACTGAGAAGAGCTATGCCCTCTCAACTATTTTTCTGGTAACTAACTTCTGGAAAAAAGAGACTGCTCTTTGTAGCTAAAACGTCACATGCTGAGAACTTTCAAAAGCTTTAAACGACTCCTTTCAAAACTCATTTTGACCTCTGCAGAATATTATACACGTTCCCAAATGACTGCCGTATTTCATAAACACTGTAAGAAATTTGATGGCCTGAACCTCAAATGACATTTCAAACCATCTGTTTGAATAAAGGAGAGAAATGCAGGCTGCCAAAAGTGAAATATCCTTACATGTTTAGCTAAATATTCATTCAACAAACAGACCAGCATCAAGGTATTAATAGAGAATAACAAGGTACACATACCTACTAATAAAAATATTTGTGATAAAATAGGCCAAACACATTTACATTGCATATACCTGACACTGAATTAGAAATGACTCCATGATACAGCACACATCACAGAGAATCATTCTACTTGAGCATTGTGACTGGTTTTTGCACAGTCTCACATACAGAAGTAACAACATTCTGCAAGCAGCTCATTAAAACAGACAAAAAGGTAAATAAAGTTACACCTGCAAGTCCTAAGATCAGATAGCTAAAGAGTAAGTAAAAACTCTCATAACTTTTCCAGCCTCTGTCATGATTTCATGCCTATTTTTGAATATACTTTTTATCACAAGGTCAGACATAATATTAAGGGGAATTAGAGGGACAGGAAATTAGATGAAAAAAGAAATAAAATTTCAGGGACAAGTTAAAGCTGCTAGAGGATGTTTCTATTTGTATTGCATGTTTATGATCTTCTAGAACACTTTTCAACCATGTTATATTTAAAAACTATTCAGCTATTTGTATGTTGAAACTTACCGTTTCAACTATAGCTGAAAACTGTCTGAACACATGTGCAACCATGTTTCAACCTCTTGTTATGTCTTACTTTTTTGTTCTTTAGTTTTTTTATTTGAATAGCAGATGTAAAATTGAATGCAATTTCAAGAGCTAACCTAGTAATAATAATGCATGTCAGTCCTCTGATCTTGTATCAGTGTTTCAGGTGCCCTAAGAATAGTGCTTATTGCCAGTGTAAGGAATGGAAATGTGTAAACCTTTTGAACCAAAGCAAAAACATTGCCTTTGCTGGAGGTCCTCTGTAACCTGTCAAAGTCTAGCTGACTGCTCTTCAGAGCGATATTTAACCCATGACAAATTAAGCAAAATAACATAAATAAGAAAATCATAAATTCAACATGCTAATGTGCAAAGAGCCACTGCAAGGAACTTACGTAGTGATGGGCAGGTGCTTGGCCAGGAAAACTGTGCTTTGTGTGGATTTACTGTTACCAGTAAAATGCCTACATAAATAAACCAGCAAAGCAAGTTACTTTGCAACACTAACATTTATTATACAACTGTCCTAAGCAATCATCAGACCAGGCAACCTGCATCATGAAGGGCTGAAGTACCCAGCCCCTGAAGCCATACAGCCAGCCTTAACAATGCTGCCACCAAACACTGGTTTTTAGCTTTCGCAACAAAAACAATAACTAACTCCTTCCTCACCCTTCTTACTAAATATATTCATCTGAACTTTGCAGGATTTCATTAGCAAACCCCAAATATACGCTGCAAAACTCTAACTTTCCACCCCCCCACCCACCCCCAGGAAAATGTAATGCAGCTGATAGTGAAAACTGAGACACTCTGTAATCCTTAGGAAGCCAGTTTGTGAAACTAAATTATATAAAGTATTCTTTGACATTTCCATTTCCTGTTCAGGTTTGCTACCCCGTGAGAAAATTTCTTCGTATTTCATACATTCAGCTGCAGCAAAGAGAGATTACATCATGTACCGCAGGTCACGAAACAAGTCTGTGCCTGGTACGTTGCACTTCTTTTTGCTGTCTTCACCAGAAAACAAATCAAGGGAAAGAAGATAAGGGAAAGACAGTTTCCACTGCATAAAGCGTAGGCACTTACACTTTTTAGCTGAATATTCATTTTACATTTCTCCCATAGTTGTGAAATACACCAAATCTCACTTTATTTCTCCCCTGCCTTTAAAAGGAGGATTCCCTTTCCCCCCCTAAGTATTTTGCTGTGTACATAAACCTTTTATGGATGCTATCTAACCAACATTTCTCCATAAACAAGACACCCTGTCCCCAGTAATCCTCAACAGGGCAGAGAAACTCAACCAAGAAAACACAGTGAAAGCAGCGATTTATGTATAAAGTATAGTCCTAACCTTTTTCCAGATAAAGAATATCCACTCTGAAGTTCTTGAAGTACCTACAGGGTTCTCTTACAACCCAGAAGCTATTCAAAGCCACCTACATAATGTGTTATTTATAGCATACTAGAAATTTCTCAAGGTGAGGACCTACTTTTAAGTTGTTACAGATCATCAGGTACATGCCGGTTTATGTAAATAATAGTTTATGAGGTCCTTTTTTTTTTTTGGCATTGACATGCATGCATAGGGAGTAACATTACCTTACCAGACAACCAGCAGCAATGATTCCTTCCAATGACCTCTAAAGTAGTCATGCTAAAGAAAATATGAACTTTGCGTAGGTTTTTTTTTTCCTGCATGGTGAGTTCTTGTTAGAACAGATTTCTCTTAAAGGGCCCCAGGTGCCCAGGAAAGATTCCCAAGTCCCACGACAAATATTAGTAAGGTTCACATCTGAAAAGTATCTGCTGCTGAGACCACCCAAGTCTCTTGCAGATTCCTTTAGTGTCATCTATTACCTTCTCAGTGATTTTGGTTAAGCCATTTAAAACTTCACATAAGAGATATAAACAGAATAACCTCCTTGTAACAGAATTACTCATCCTACCTCTAAACCATAACATATGCCTCTTTTCATACAGTTTAAAAGACAGCCAGCAAAATGACATTTCTGCTTTTATTCACTAGATCTACAATTACTTCTGAGATTAGCAAGCTAGAAATAAGATATTTCTCCTCTAGTTAATTTATGCTGTGCTGAGCAACTTTTGCTATAATTAACCGTACACCAAGAATGATGCAATACACACAGATGCACTTCAGCCAAACACAGTATCTGTGAGATGACACGTATCTCCTCTGAGCAAAACATTCTGGTTTCCCAAGCCATGATGCAGAAACTAGGTCTTACGGATCCACCTGCCTCTTCCGAACAAGGAGAGAAATGTTTTAAGAAGAACGTGAAAGTCAAACAGTGGAAACACCTAGACAGGCATTTTTTTTATTCTTTTCAGAGTTGCTGAATGCACTCATCAGCTCTTCAAACTCGCTAGAATTTTTACTTTTTAAATGTGACTATATTTACCCCCTTTTAGTTGTAGTAGCCTTTAAAAAGGGCAAACGACAAAACCAAGAAAAAAAAAGCCAAGGGCTAAACATTTGACACCTGCATAGATGAGCTATTGTAGTGTAGGTAACCCATAAACAGTGACAACTACAGCAGGAGAGTGCATCCCAAAGGGCAGCCTTCATGCTTTGGTAAACAGCCCCGGTCTGTATGCACAGCACATAGCCCAAGGAGTCTGCAGACCTACCTACCTCTCCCAAAAGGGGGCTACGGGAGGAAAAGGGGAAATTACGATGTTTCCCTCTAGCTGTGTGGTGGTCTGCGCCCTAAGTTGCATTTTTAGTTAGTGATCTAGAAAAAAAATACATTAAAACTACTGCTGCCATAGTCCTATTGCTCTACCTGGCCTTTCTTCTCCAAGTGCACACTACCACACAATTAACAAAGTACATGGCTGCGCCCATTAGCCAAGTTCGGGGTGCCTCTGTGAAAATGTGTTTACAAAAGGGCAGAAAATGGCAATGAAGTAACAAGGTTAGTGGGGAAGGAGGTGTTTTGTGGTGGGGCAGCTGCGCTCCTGGGGAGGACCCAAGCGGGAGCACAGGGGAAGAACGAGAAAGAGCAGCAATGAGAAACCGCTGGGCGCCGACTCCAGCCTCCTGTGCTGCTTGTTGCCACGCTGAAGGGACCAACTGTAACCTCTGCTGATAGCAAGGGGGTAAGGAGAGGGCTCTGGAGTGGAAACTAAGAACGGGATAGGTGAGGTGTCTGAAACGAAACTTAGCCTGGAAAAGGAGGAGGGATTTTTCCTCAAATGCCTAAATATTTGTGAGTTGTTGGGGTTTTTTTCAATATCGAAATCACTAATTAAATTTATGTTAACTGGCAATAAATTAATTGAATTCCTCAAGACAAGTCTGTTTTGCCAGTGACAGTAACGCGTAAGGGATTTCCCTGACTTTACGCTGACCCACTCGTTCTCCTAAGCTTCCAGCACAGCCGGCTCCCTGAACAGCGAACCTAAGCAGCGGCAGAGGCAGGTTTTGGAGGCAAGCACGGACCGCAGCCCAGCCCCGACCTGATCCCCTGAAACTCCACAGGCTTTACTGCCGCTGTTACCGACCCGACCGACCGCCCGCCCGCAGGGGAGGCCGGACCCTCGCTCCCGCCCTCGCCACCGACTACCGTCCCCACGGCGGGCGCACTGCGGCGTCGGCCAGCGCCCCCTGCTTCCATCCCTGCGCTTGTCGCGCAGCCGACGGAGTGCTTTTCTGCCGCCCGCCTCGACCCGGCGCAGCCCCGAGCCGCCGCCGTTCCCCCCGCCCCGCCGAGGGGCGAAGGGCTGGCGCGGACGTTACCTCCACCCACTCGGCCTCGGCGCCGTGCTCGGGCGGCTTCACTTGCAGCCGGGCGGACGTGCACTGCTGTAGCAGGGCCCGCGCCAGCGCCGGCCGCGCCACGGCCGCCATAGCGAGCCCAGCTCAGCCTGAGGAGGGCGGGGGCAGATGTGCGCGGTGCTCGGGCCCGTCGCTGCCGCCGCGCGTCGGGTAACGCCTTTCCGGCACCGCAGGCTGCGCGGAGCGGCGGCGCTGGGGCTGGGAGCCGCGTCCCCGGGAGCCCGCCATCGCAGGCGGATGGAAGGGACGGGGCGGAGGCACCGTTGAGCTCTGCGGGAGGCAGCGACTTCGCGCTGTAAATGTTTAAAAGCAGTTTGCAAGCGGTGAAGAAAGTCCTTGCTGCAAATGCAAGAGAAAACCAGCAAATACCTTTTGCAGAAGGTAAAACAGGCCTTGTGGTCTGTCGGTGGCTTCTAAGGAGGGGCAGGCAGCAAGGATACAAGCTTTGGAACAGAGTAAGCAAAGTATCTCTACAGCTCAATTTACCCGTGTCCTACAGCTGGCGGGGGGGGACGGGGCTGTCTCTGACGAGAAATGGAAAATCTGCTTGTTTTGTGGTGAGGAAATGTTACGTGCTTGGGGTAGGAATCGTATGTTGTGTAGTTTCTGCATGAGAAAAGAAAACTATTAATGTGACTATTGTTTGTCACTTGCTTCTTTAAAAACAAGTAATGTTTGTGTTTCAGGTGACTGAGATGAACCCATCAAGTTGGAGCATTTCTCTTCAGTGATGCTGCTTTGGAGCAGAGGGAACAGAAAATAATGTACTGAAAAGGGAGCTGGAGAGCGAGGGATCAAAATAATGAAAAAAAGAGTAGTTCTGAAGTGAGATCCCAATGCTAATGGGAAAAGTTAAAGTATTGCATATACTACTTTTGTTATCTGTCAGGTTTTTGCCTACATACCCTGATAGTCATCAAACAGTTCCGAAATTAGAAGAGTGCCTTCCTCCCATCCATGAAATCTTGACAGATACAAGTTTTGAATAACATTGGCTTCAGCAAAGTCAGGATAGAGAGATGCAGAATTCAGTGTCTCTCTCTGAATGAATTTTAACACTGAAGATTTTATTTTTACAACTCTGTTCAAGACAAAAAAAAAAAAGGTAATACTTCTCATTGTGGGTGAGAAGCCAAATTTTATTACCTGGTCTCCATAAAAGAGTAAGATTACTGAAGATGATTATTGCACAGGAAGGGGCAGTATGTAGTTGTGAATAGCCAGTGTTACACCTAGGGATGTATTTGGCTTCTGTCATTTAAAAATAACATTCTCTCTTGCATGAGTGTTCAGTGAGGTTGCTCTTCCTGAAGCAAACCTTTATGGAAGGAAAGGAAACTGCACTAGGTGGTTAGCGCATAAACTAGCTGATTTTTGCTAGCTGTAGGGTACTGTTAAGTATGAGCTGGTTTTATTTAAACTCAGCTAATTTTATTTAAAATACCTTCTGTTCACTTACTGTAAAGCTGTATCCCCAGACTCATTAGGAAGCGTTTAGTGACGTAGCAATCCATTTAAAATGAGGGTTTTTTTCATATATATTTGTGATATAAATTGATTGTTAAATGGATTATACTACAATCTGAGCAAATTATGTAACCAGATTATAGAGGGATAGTAATGTACAATTACGTTGATTGTTCTTTGTTGCAGTACCGTTATTTACACCAGGATTTGATGAAGAACATTTATTCATGTGCAAGTTTCAACACAAATGTGAAACAGTGTATAGAAAAATTAGTATGACATCATTGTTTATTTTTGGATTCTTGGTGGAATTATATTTTCTTTGGGAAGACATTCATTTTCTTGTAATGCATCTTGAATTTCTTGAACCTTTTTGGTCCATAGTTAGGTTAAGGGCCTCTCTTTGTATGCCAAAGAATGATAGTAAATTTGTTGGTTACATTTTAGACAAAAGTTTGGATTTCATTGGTTTTTCACAAACCTCCTGACACCTAAAGAATATATTCCTGCATAAATTATATTGATATTTTTATCAGTTATTTATACAAATAGTTTTTTCTACATTTTGGATTTGACAGCTGTCCCAGAATATTTCTTGTATCCTCTGCTTGTTGCCACTGGAGCAGAGAGTAGGTATTTTGAGAATGGTATTCAGAAGACATTTCTGGTTACTTTCACATCAGTTCTCTTTCAGAAGGGCAGATGGCAGTGTGAACCACTTCTCACAGATTTCAGTGGACATGTGTTTTTTCCTTCCCCTTTGTGTGAATGGTCATGCATATTTCATCTACATTTAATGGAATGAATCCTTTTGTGAAGAGGGGGATGGGTTCTGGGAGCTCTGCCTCTGTGGGTACTTGGTTTTCCCCTGTTTTATCAGAGGATGAAATGCTAGAGGTCATTCAGTACCAAAACGATCTCAAGTGGTCTTGAATTCTTCCCTAGGGATGATTTTTATTTTTTCTGTGTTAGTATTAAGTTGCAGTTGCATACTCTGGCAGGGGCAGTAGTTGACTGGAACTTTGAATCGACAAGATGCATCTTGATGCAATTCCTTTGTCTGTGGTGTCTGAAACCATGATCAAAGGTATTTGAAGCAGCTATCACATCAACAGTGTCATCTGTTTTAAAGAGAAACCATACAAAGCTGCAGTGGCACTTGGATAGCAAAGATACAAAATAGGTAGCTGGTAAGGTTATATCTTGGTAGAACTAAGACGTAGGTATGTCTGCTTGTGCGACAGACATACTAAAAGTACACTTTTTAATTTGGCCATGGTGAAGAGATCATCCCTCAAAGGAAAGACTATAGATACACAGTATCTCTTTTTCAAGATGTTAAAACTGCCACAAGACAGCTCAGAATGACAGTGTGTTTTGTTTCTGAAGTGATGTTTATCATCTTACATCCTGAACTGAGTCAAGTCCTTTGCTTTCTATTGGATAATTATAACTTTTTCTCTTTTGGTCCCAGATTACATATTTTGCTTGTTTCTGAGCTACATAGCCTACTCATGCTATCTGGGATGAGCTATCTGGTTCTTCGTATTTTGTGATTTTTATTTTTTTGTAGCCTGTTTCTCCATCTAGTTCAAGACCCAATTAAGCTTTCTTCTTTCTACAGCCTCAGAATTGCTAGCTGAAATGCTGATTAGCTGGAAGAAAGGAAGTACTGCTGAACGGCGATGTGGATGTAGAGAGGATTAGGTGGTCATGTTAGAATCATTTTATTGTCTAAGTAGCAGACACTTAGACACATTATGATGACTGTATTTAGTACTGACTTCTCTCTTATTCAAAGTGCTGTCCAGACATTAAGGTCAGGAGCATGTCTGCTTCCCAGCCATCATCCTTCTTCCTCCAGAGGTATTTAAAAATAAGGAAGGCAGAGAGAGGGCATGAAGAATTTCCGTAGTACAAGTCAAGCAGCAGAAATGAGATGGAATAGCAGTCTTGTCAATCAAAATCCACAAGTATTGCACAATGCCTGTGTAAGGCTACCAGAAATCGCTCTTTCAGAGAAGACATGGGGTGAGGACTAGCATCGACCTAGCCCTCCAAAGAGACCCCCAGATCTGTTTAGCCTTCAAAATAAGCATTGGAGGAAGGTGACTGAGAGGAAGAGATGGCATTGTGATTTTCATCTTTCTGGTTTGCGCTATAGCCCTGAGGAAGGTTGTGACCTCTTCAGCCCCAGTTTTGTAGCTTCCATTGGTACACCTCTTCAGCTCTTCCAGCCGAGCCAACTTACTGTCCCCAGGAATGTCTCAGTTGTTTCCAGTGAAGGCTGGTATTCCTGTTGTGGAAGAGTAATCCTGTGATTTAAGCAGCTGATTTTATGCATGTTTAAAGTATGCAGCGAAAATTAAATACATTAGTAAAAATAGATTAGTGTTTTGTTTAGTCCTTCATACTGTTACAAAACAGATACTGAAATGTTAGAGTAATCAAAACTTAATTAAATTTCTGAATAGAGTAACAGTGTGAAAGCTGTGTTGGGTACAATTACAGCTTTTCTAAGTGAGAAGCAGAAATTTAACTGTTGGGGGGGAAAAAAAGGTAGCCAGGTAGAGACACACAATCTGTTTGCTTACCATGATTGTCTAAAGGAACTAAGCACGCTATTCATCACAGTTTCTCTCTTTACAGGTGTCGGGTATGTTCATTTGCCTGTCATGTTTAACTACTGTATTTTTCCCCTGCTTGGGTGTCTCCCATACCAAACCTTTGTCTGCATGATTGAAAGTCATAATGTTAAAAGGACTCCTGTATCCTGCTCCAACAAAATCAACAAAGCAGTGGGAATAGCCTACCTACAGTATGTACCTTAGGGTATAATTGTAACACCTCACACTGGTTAGAAAGCAATACAGAATTGAGCTAACCTAATAAGCTTTGATCCTGAACCTTTCTTGTGCAGAGCCAACCTTAAGTTTGAAACAACACTCTCAATTCTGGAGTTGGGAGGGAGGTTGTACAGAGCCACCAAAATGTCTCCAAGAGGAGTCCCTCAAAGGTCAGCAGTTTTCTAGCTCTCTTTTAAGAATGGTACTGCCAGATCCAGGCTGATCCCTGCAGGCATATTTGTTGGCTTTGTACTTGCCTCCTTTGTCTCTTGAGTTTGGAATCTGGGTTCTACAGAGGAGTTCTTGGAAACAAGTTGGATGTAGGACAGTAACTGAAGCAGTGGTGAAGGAAAAAGCACCCATGTAGGTGTAAAAGGCTAACCTTATGGTCACAGGGCCTGGAGCAAACAGGGAGGAGTAAGAGTGCTGAATGAGCCTGCAGCTGTGCGGGCTGTTTGCCAGCCCTGAACAAGCTCAGTCCACCCACTCAGCCAGCTTTGATCAATGAATCTCAGCTTCAGGTTCTTGTTCTCCATATGGAGTTGTGGACTATGCATCTGTGCAGAGCCTGGCACTGGTCTGGCAGTGGGGTGGGTGGCGGTTGTGCTTTGCTTCGAGACACTAAGCTAACCCGTGTCTTGAGTGGTCTATACGGGTGTTGCAAACTGAGTTCCTCCTAATGGAGGAGGTATTTATACTGAACTCTGTTGTAGAGGCCCTGTAGAACACGTCCTACGTTCTTTGTGCCCTACGTTCATGGCTGGTTTGGTGCAGACCCAAGGTGACTCCACCAAGTGTTCGTGCTGTGCTCCACAGCCCCTGGATCATTGTCCCTGTATGCTGTATACTGTCCTCTGCCCCTGCCATGTAAAGGAATTCAGATCTGCTCTCCTCCGCAGGTATTGCTGCATCACTGCTCTCTGCACCTCATAAACACTAATTACTGATAGTAATTAGTACTACAGAGGTGTGGTTTTGTTAATCTTTTTGTTTGTTTGTTTGTTTGTTTAATTTTCAGTGAGAAATTTTGGTGATAATGTGAGGACATTGCTATAGACAAAAATATATCGATATCTTCTAGGAGCTGGAACTTGAGTTTCTATGTTTTCAATAGATTTCACATGTAAAATTATCAGGCTATTGGTATAAAGCCTCATGTTATCATTAAAAATGTACATAGATTGAGATGTGGCTTTTTCTGCTCCTTTCACAACAGAATGAAAGGTCATTTATTATTCTCTATGTACCTGGAGGACTCCTTGCCTGCAGTTACAGTTGAGTAAGCAGGCATAATCAGGCTGCATGTAATTTCTTTGCATTTATATAGATGACTTTCAAAATAAAACTCTTGCTACAGCTTCAGGCCAAAACCTTTCTCCTTGAGCCACAGCTCTTATCATTTTTTTCCCCTCAGGCATACTGATCCTTAGCTACTCAGGAAAGCATGCACGCAAATGATAGGCCAATAGAAAATTCTCCGAATGGCAAACCTCTGAAGTCATCCCAAGTGCTATTTGCCATGCATCATGATAAAACTGGACAAGTTTGAGGAGGCACTAATTATATGCTTGGTCTATCATTTATCAGTTGTTGAAGCTGTTGTTCTCAGAAGACAGCAGCCTCTTTCGTGGCGCAGTTCAACAAGATTGCCAGAGCTCAGTGAGCCAAGCAGGGTTGACAGATTTTGGCATTTATTCCCTTCAATGTAAGAACATCCCATTACAACACAAATGGGTATCTTGCTTTGCTGTAGCACTGCATCATATACAGATACAGTAATGTCGATCTGTGGGCTTTTCTTAAAATTGTATTTTGGGAACTAATCCCCTTTAAAACAAATGGCAACTGTAGGACTTGCATTTACCATCAGCCTTGATAGTTTGTTTCAGTTAATACAATAGTTAATATATAATCCTTTTGTGATTTTTAACCAACATAAATCGAAGGTCATCTTGTTCCCCCTCAGGTCTTGTGAGAAAAAAGCAGATGTTTAATGCAGTGAGCTAAATAATAGAAGATTATAAATTCTAATGAATATTCATGGATTCAAATAAGATAATGGACCACGTGTCAAGAAATAATGTGGCTTCCTGCTATGATTTCCAGTGTGGCTTAACATGTTTCAAAGAGCTTCCAGTGTCAAGAATTGCTTTGTAATACTGAGTTTTCACACTTTCTTGAAACGCGGATTTTTTTTTTCATGTATGTTTCTGAACTCATTTGGGATGATATCATTTCTTTATTTGATACCTCAGAAGCACTGCAATGATAAAAGGAGATTTTTCACATAATCTTTCAGTGTTTGGTTTTTTTTTTTAAGCTGCCAAAGGGTCACAGTTTCTTTCTTTTACAATAGATGCTAAATAGCTGCTACAGAGTGGAAGTAAAATATTTAATCTTCAATATTTGATGTTCTAACAGAATAGAAAAATGGTATTTGGTGTAACTTCTCTTAAAGAGCTTTTTATTTCACAGATAATTCTTGGAACTGCTAGAGGCTTACATTTTTATGAAGAACTGGTTAAAACAATTACTCTGTAATGTGCGACATTTTAATATCAATTACAGATATTTGATCTTTCCCTGGGTACTCTGTTGTCCATAGGACAAAAAAAACCAATTGCATCTTCATAGTGACAGTCTGAGTGAGGGCCACGTCCAAATGAAAAAACCCTGCCGTTTTGGTGCCCACAGATATGAGGTGGTTTAGCTCCTGATATAGAAAACACTAACTAATGCAGTCTGCAGCTTAGAGAATGACTCGGTTTACCTTCAGGTGAATTTTCTACATCCGTAGATTCTACTCTACGTCTGTACTAGGAAGTTAATCAATTGCAGGAAATACTCTTTGGACACTGTGACTCATCTTTACTTTTGACAGTTCTTGATGTATTTTTGGCCAGGGCTCACTAACAAAAAAATTCTGGACCTGGTTCAGCAGTTAAGATGGGCCAGAGCCCATTCGCAAGAGGTGGGTTGCACGATACAACCCTGCTTTGCAAACCTCCTTTCTCTAATGACTTCCATGAGTCCTAAGCGTGAGCTAATAAGCCAAGGGCTCAATTCAACAATCACTTACTGTCAAAACAATTTTCTATTTTCTATGAATAGCCCCCATATTACCTGTAATAGTTACATTTCCTCTTGTTGAAGTTTGATTAAATCAGTATTTTAAAAGGTGCAGTGCAATCCTTTAGTGGCAGTAATTAGATGAATGCAAATTACATTTATTTCTGTGATAGAGTTGGGTTTTAGACATTAGTTCCAAGATCCATAATCCAAGAGCTTTCATGGAATACACCCAAGTGTATTAGTGCCCTTCTGAAATACCCTGCACTGCTAGTGTACTGGGATTTATGAGAGAAATATTGAATGGCCATGAAGCAAAACTGAACTGGTTTGGAACATGAACCAGATTTTTAAAATAATTACTAAACACCAGAAACACTAAAAGTTGATGTAATGTCTCCATCAGCCTCACTGGTCAAATAAGATTAATTTGCTATACAGAAATCATTTAGGCTTAAGGTTCTGATGTTAACAAAAATGCTTCCTCTAAAGCATAAGCTCATTACTGAGAAAAAATGAATGAAAAGCAGAATTAAAATTATTTCATAAACTGAAATTGTGACTAAGTGCCCTTATGACTAAGAGCAGTGGTGTCAAATGGTTTACTGAAGCTTTTAGGCCAGTGAACATAATTTTTATTCTGTATTTGTACAATCTCTGATACAATAGGGGTCTTTCTGCCCCTGGGAATCTTATCATTGCAATTTAACTCCATTACTGAAAAAAAAAAAAAAGAAAAGGGAAAGGAGAAAGAAAGAAAGACAAAGAAATGCAAGTCTTCCTTCAATGTTTGTAAAATATATGGCAAAGATTAGGAATACTTAAAATTCAAAAGCTTTATTTTTTCTTCAATGGAAATATTGTTAATTGGAGTTAATTCCATTCATGCAAGGAATATATATATATCAGGTACGTAAGAAAAATTATGTGGCTTTGTTACTGAAAGGCATATTCAACAAAGTAAATCTCTTCATTTTCTGTACCACTTGCTTAAGGCTGAGAAAATTGCTGTAATACCAGCTGCATCTTCACTGTGATGTGACTGTTACTATAGTAAGTGATGTTAACCTGAAGAACTTGATGAGTGGCTTCAGAAGAAACTAGCGACAATTTAAGGTTTTCATCTCTTCTTGACTGCGAAAGACTGCACTGATTAAAATGTCCACATGAAAACAATATACAAACTAAATTGGACTCAATTTTGCCAGACCTTCTTCCTCATTTAGCAAAGTAGAACTAAACGAGAAAACGTAATTTTTTTCACAGTTTAAGGTTTGGCAAAGCAGTCATATAGGATGAAGCTACTTGTGTGGTATTATCATCGAATGGTATTATCATAGAATCACAGAAGAGTAAGGGTTGAAAAGGACCTTAAGATCATCTAGTTCCAACCCCCTGCCATGCACAGGGGCACCTTCCACTAGACCAGGTTGCTCAAGGCCCTGTCCAAGCTGGCCTTGGAACACCACCAGGGATGGGGCAGCCATCCTCTCACAGTAAAAATTATTATTATTGAAAATATTAATACACATGATAAAAGAAGAAATAATACATTATTACTGTTTCTTATGTGTTTTCATTGTGCTTGTTAAGATGTTGCAGTTTCAAGTATTGCCATATATAACAAAAAAGTTTGCTTCTTAAACAAGGTAATGTTCCATATAAAAACACAAGTAAACCTCACTTGTTTTGTATGGATATTTGAAATCAGAATCTGTTAAAATCCTTTGGGCCAAATTTACCTTGCAACAAGTGGGCATAAGTGCCCCAATATCAGTGATATCGACCTTGGTATCTAAGCCTACCAGGAAAAAGACATAGTCTGTCAGCCCCCCAGGAGAATGATATTCTGGCAAGAGCCATGAGAGCAGCTCTGGCTTGGTCTCAGAGCTGCCCAAGGGAGAAGGTGGCAGCCATCCTGAGACACACTAATGAGCCTGAGGCTCACAAATGAGAGCAGAGCAGCAAGGCTCCCTGCTCCAGCAGCTGCTCGTAAGAGCACGAGAAGCCACGGAGGATCGCAGTTTTTTTCAGACTAGGCTTAGCTTTAAAAAAGCTTGGGAACAACTGCTCCAGTTTAAGTAGCATGGAAAAATGGGAATGTGATGATCCCAGATACCCTCCTTGCTCTACAGCAGTCTGAGGCTCAGATAGAAGCAGAGTAAAAGGCAATCATAGTGAAAGTTATCTTGGCTTCTCCAGAAGTGCCACAACTTCCATAACTCATTTTTATGCTATTGTATCTTATTTTACTATATAACAATATATGGAAGATTATATCATAATTTAATTATATAACCATCTATATTTCTTATCAGCCTCCTAGTCCATCACAGGAGCTTTGATAACTGGCCTAAAACTTCAGTACTTTAGACTTCCTGTCTTTGCCAACCAAATAATTATCGTTACATGGACAAAAAAGATGAAAAGCAACATTTTAACCTTATTTATCTTAAATGTGCCAGAGCTGGCTGACCAGCGAAGGAAAAATAATGAAATCAGTGACCCCCATGCCACACACACTTGCCTTGGTATGCTATGGTATACCTCTGTGGGCAAAGATTACAGGCCTAGTCATGAAGCTAAAATGACCCCTTAGTTTTGAACATTTCTTTAGCCTTCCTTTAATGTAATTTCTAGTTTACCAATTGTGTGTTTTGGTCACATCCATTGTGACCAAAATGGATGGATCATATGAGTAGACTTTGCAGTGTGTCCTTAACTTACTATAGTATTAATACACTACTATGCAGACACACAGAAATGTGAATGGAAATACAGGGCTCCATCAGCCTTGAAAGCTTACAGACTTGATAATACACTCTTATTTTAGCTCCATACTTCATATTGTGCTCAAACCAACCTGATGCGCTACCAAGTAATTTTCAAATGTTAATTCAATTTTAAAATTTGGAGTCATTTGGCAACAAATCTTCCCTAGCTATACCTGGATACCCTTAATTGATTTTGGCTGGAGAAAGAATACACTTAAACACAAGACAAAGTGATTTCAGACAAAATTATATTTTTATCATGTTAGTGTTCAGGCTGAATAGCAATTTAAACATTTTCTTACACTTACTTGAAGAAAATGTCATCAATTTGCATTAAAATTATATATTTTGTCTTTTGTTTTTTTGAACTATTAAAAAGTCCGGAGTGGAATTTTCTGACAGATGCAGAGATTGCCTGTAGTTTCCATAAGGACCCAAGTCTGGCAGTGAAATCTTTGTTAATTTTCAGTTGCATTTTCCTAGCATCTTGTTCTAGCACTGTATGTGGACTGTGACGACATGTTGGGCAAGCAACTTAGACCAATACTTTCAAATGTTAAAATTTAAGTAGGAAGCCAAAAGCAATTATGAGAAGTGTATAATCCATAAAACTGTCTTCGTAATTAGAACAGATGATGGAATACTACTCAAACTGTAATCCATGTATTCTACTGTTAACAATCAAAGTATTTTGAAAATGCCTGCTTTATTGCTGAACAAATTTAAATTTCTTTCTAATGGCCAAACTCTACTTTTCATATTCGCATTCAATACAACCTACTGCCATATTGGCTCTCCTACTACTAACAAACCAGTGCTAAAAGGAATTATTTTAGAACTAAAAATACTGAGAATTGTTCTTTCTTAGTAAGTTTTGGAAAACTCCTTCTGCTTACTTTTCATAAAATCAATTTTATTTTGTGCTATATCAGCTTTACAAAAAACCAATACTACAAAAAAATTCATGAAGGTTGTTCCAGTCATTGTTACAACTATTCTCAGAACCGAAGAGTGTATGATGGAACTTTTTTTGCCATTTTCTTTTCTTTGCATAGACTTTGAAGCAATGGATATCTAAACTGTATGCCTACCAGTGATCCTGCTGTACCGATTTTATATCTATGAGATGCACAGTATTTTGCACTTTAACACTGCCTCCAACTGCCCAAGGTAGGAAAACCAATTACACAATTTTCTTGCAACGCAAAAGGTAACATGGTTTCCTGAAGCAGTAAAAACAAGGCCCTTGGGGCAGATCTGTATCATAGCTTCAAAATGAAGTGGCTCATTGGTTTTCAGGATTGTTTTGCCTTTTGGTTTGGCAGAAGGGTAAATTATTGGGAAACTATTTGACATCTTCAGGTGTCTGTTAGCTATGCAAAATATGTGCACGTGGGTACCACAAAAAGGAGAGGTTGAATGAGAATCACTTAAAGGATAGCAGAAGAATTTATTTTTATAATTGAATTTTTTTTGTGGTAGCTGAGCATTGGAATAAGCCTTTGAAAATGATATTTTTTAGTGAAATGCTTGATTGGCACTTTTAATAACACAGATCAAAAAAAACCATTTAAAATAGTAAAAATTTCGCTTACTATGAAATAGAGGAAATGTTTATTGTAATAACGCTTGAAACCAATGTGAAATCCTCTGATCCATTACCTATTACAACAGATACCAACAAAAGACACTATCTACACTGTATTTTACCTTTGAAAACTAATGGCCTGAAACTGCCAAGATCTGAATTACTTCTATAGTACCACTTACATGAATAAGGACTATTCATGGAATTGTCAAGAGCAAATCATGTCAAACTGATCTAATTTCCTTCCACTTTGTGGTTATGAGCTTTGTAGGTGGGAGAGAAGCAGTAGATGATTTTTTGTATCTTTAAAGCTTTAAGTAAATCTCACACAACACAGGAACAAAAACGCGGCTTTGATGAAATGTCCATGGAGTGGGTGTAAAGTGGCTGGAAAACCAAAACTATAACCAGAACAATTACCGATCCTTCAATATTAGTATTAAAAAAACCCAACAAACAAAAGAAAACAAAACAAGAAAGCAAATCAGGTGGCATCTGTCCCGGCTACAGGTCTCTTTGTTCTTTTAATTAATGTCCCAAATGATGAAACGGAATATATTTATTATGTTTGCAGAGAACAAACACATAAAGGACCGAGTTCTTGCCCAGCCATTGTGTGGGTGAGGAGGAGAATTTCAGAAGGCACCGACCAGCTGAAGGGGTGCCACAGAGAAAACAAGAACGAGAGCCAGCGGGGACAAGTGCAACACTGTGGGGAACAGCCCCTAACCACTTTGTAATACCTATGGTCACCCGGTATTTTCCCCTTGGGCTCAGTTTTCTTACAGACACCGGCAGGGAGCTGCTTTCTTGTGCTGCGGCTGCTTCCCAGTGCCACCGCTCGCCATTCTATTCGGGAAGGCCTTGGTCTCCACCGAGGTCCCAGCCGCAGCCGTTCTCTCAGCACAAAATCCTCCATCTCCAGCAAGCTCGCCTCGATCCCTGGACCTGACGGATCCCCCCAGCAGCAGCCGCAACACCAAGACTGTGCAGGGCGTGGGGCACCGGCCGAGCTGACAGAAGCCCGCCCGGCGCAGGGGGCGGGCCGAGGCGCGGCGAGACGGCGCCATCTCAGCGCGCCCGGGCGGGCCGGCGGCGGGAATGGGGGTTCCCGTTTGGCGCTGGGTGCTGCGCGCCGCCAGCCTCCCTTTCAGGGGCGGGAGGGCTCCAGCGACGCTGCGCTGTGACCCGCGCTGCGGGCCCGGCGCTAGCACCGCTCAGTTTGCTGACTCCGCGGTGAGTGAAGCGTGCGCCCTGCGCCGTGCGCCAGGTCCGCCCGGGGCGGGAGGGAACGGGACGGCCCTGCCCGCTGGTCGCGGAGGGTCGCGCTGTGCGTGGGCTCGAGGGGGAGCCGCGGGGGGCCGGCAGGCAGGAGGGCAGCCGCTCGGGTGCCCCGGGAGACTGTGCCGTGGCGCAGGCGGTTCAGCGGCTGCTCCGCGGTGTGGGGGTACGGCCGGTGCAGCGTTAGAGGCGCGGGGCTGTCTGCGGGGGAATGGCCGGACTGAGCAGGGGAACGCGAGTCGCCTGTTTTTTGCCTGGACCCGAGTCAATTCTCTGGAAGTAGCGAGCGGTCGCTCGCCACCTGTGGTGGTGGTGGTAGAAATGGGCCACTCGGTAGCGGGTGGGACGCTGCCGGTATTGATGCAGGCTCCTGTCCTGCGGAGCGCCCGCGGGGTGCAGAAGAGCCGTCGTGTACCTCTTCCGAAATAACGGCGAGGGGGGACTTGCTGCAGCGAACCGGCACTCGCACAGGTGCCTCTGCCACGGATTGGGAGGGACAGCCCTCTGGAAAGCTGCCTGGGCTCCAGCGGCGCCTCAGCACCCAGGGCTGCTCCTCCTTCGCTGTTAGATCTGTGTGTGGTGCTTGAAGCGACTGTGATGTAAAAGGACCGCTAGGTCTAGCCTGTGTTTGAAAGATGCCAACTTTTTAAGTGGTGTTTTGGTTTATTTTAACACGAGCCCTCATTATTTATTTATTTATTTGTTTTTAAAGTCTTAAGATCATATTTAACTGTTTGTCTAAAGAAAATGCCCACTGGGGTAATTTACAAGCAGGCCCCATTCCGGCCAGCCCGCCTGCCTTTGAAACAGGCTCCATTTAGGAGAAACTGCGTGCAAAACGTTGGTGAAAATTTCTCAGCGTGCAGGTGGGTTCTTCCGTATCAGCTTTCTCAGTGAAAACTGCAGGGTGGTGCATTCGCGTTCATTTGCTTTCTGTTTTTGTTAGTCGTCAAGCTCCAGGGATGAGGCTCTAAGGGACAAACGTACCCGGATCCTGTCACGCGGGCTGCCGAAACAGAAGCCCATAGAAGGAGTTAAGCAGGTGGTGGTCTTGGCTTCTGGAAAAGGGGGAGTTGGAAAATCAACAACAGCAGGTAAGATTTTGTTTGTTTACTTTGAGCATTCTGTAATACTTTGTAAGGAATATCTGGGCACTTGTCAGTTGCCTTGCAGTTGAGTCCCACTAACACAGCCCTTCACCTCTGTTAAGTCCAATTGCAGCCATTGAGAATCTGTCTGGGTACAGAGGTACTGGCTTTAAATAAGACGCAAATTGAGCAGACAGCTTTGAAGCAGTGTCTTTGTAATAGTGCAGTGCTGTCCCAGGACAGCCTGCTTTCTTAAGAGGCAATGTAAGCTCAGGTGGAGGGGATCATATGCTGGTGCAGTGATACTGTTCCTTCTTCCCTAGCAATGTAGGTGTGCCTGTACAGTGCTCCTCTGTGCTATGTGGGCAGTCATGTGCTCTGTAGGGGGTACTAATAGAAGATTTCAAAATCAGGTCTCTGTCCAATTTTCTCAACTACTTGTGTAAGCATTTCATAAATGAAAGGTGAAGCAGTAGTTATAAACCACACAAACTGATCAGAGGCTTGTGAAGCACCTTGAACTCTTCTCTCAGCCCCATCATCAGGTGCTGAATCAATTTTTCGCTAACTGTGTAGTTCCTAGGTGGTAGAACAAGATAGTATACATGGGTTACCAGTACTTCAGAAATTTGCTTGAATTTAAAGATGACATTGAAGGTAAACCTCTTTGAAAAGATCTCTGTAAAGTGTTAGAAATTTGTTTAAAGAGTTCTTCCTTAGCATCTAGATTGGAAAAGAGTCATTCTTTAGTTGAATGTTGTCTACTATTCATTTCCATTTGCTGTGAATAACACATTGATGTAGCTCTTAATTTCTCATTTTTTGGTTTGTATTTCAGCCGTTCTTGAAAAGGACTTTCTAAAAAAAAAAAAAACCCAAACAACAAACATACTAGAACAAACATATCAATAGTAAGAGTAACTGTACTTAATAAAATAGAAATTATTTCTTTCTGTACATAGGATAGCCATATATACTGTCCTATACATAGGATACACGTACCTGAACAAAACCATGCAAAACAGTCAAGACTTGTTAATGATGTACCTTTTTGTTGATGGTTCTAATTCATAGCCTGGTTGTTTCAGGTTACTGAAAATACCAAATATCTGCTTGTAAACCAACAATTTACAAAATGAATGTCATTTGAACATAAACTCAGATTATCCTCCTTGTGTCTGCAAACAAATGCGCTAATTTAAGTTCTGCTAACTGGCGTCGGCATGTAATTTGTACGTATCTGTAATTTGTACATAAAGTATGACGCATATTATAAATAATCCTTTGAGCTGGGAATTCATAACAATGCATTTAAAAATAAAAAATTGGGGTTCAACAAGCATTAAATAAGAGTGTTGAAATGTAAACAAAACATTCAAATGCTGTCTTGGACAGCCTTTTATTACTGAGCGTATTCATTTGTAATATTGAGAACAAGTCTAGATTCCTGTTTATTAAAATGAGAATATATTTCATGGTTCAGATGAGCAGCTGAAGATCAAATCACTCATGAACGAAAAACATTGCATGGCATCATTGCTGACTGATGTACTTAGAATGATGTTCTTCGTAATGGAGGATTGTGGGAAACATGTTTGGTGACAGCTCTGCTGTCTCATTTTGAGAGCAGGACTTGAAAAGAAGGGAGAATAGTATGCACCTCTAATTCCAAAATCATCACAGAAAATATAATCAGTCTTATTTTCTGCATCTCTCTGAAGGACTGATAAGGCCCTTCATATTCTTTCCACAAGTGCGTTTATGTTTCAGTTGCTCTGGGTCTCCATTTCAGGACAGGTGGGTATACATTTGGTCAGGTTTGTTAGGGCCATTCTTTCGCCTGATGGGTGACTCTTTCTGATTGTTGCATATAGCTTTCATATTGTATTCTCTATTGCTTCTAGCACTTTTGGGTCTTCTGAAATCAGTTGTAGTCAGTGATTAAAAGAATGTTTAATGCATGTTTAAATACTTTGGTTGGTTTTTTGTTCTTTTTTGTTTGCCTAGTGTGTTAGTATATGTTCCCTGTGTCTTTTGTATCTTTCCTGTGAAGTTTCTGTTGTATTTACTCCATCTGGCCAAATGTGTGTGGGTTTTGGTTTTTTTTTTGTGGGGGATTGTTTTTTGGTGGTGTTTTTTTTTGTTTTGTTTTGTTTTTGTTTGCTTATTGTTTATGTTCCCCCAGTCTTATTAACTGTGTTTTATTTATTTATTTTTTCTCTTTCATGTTTTTATTCTGCATGTAGGATGTACTCTTACTGAAACTCATTCTTTCAAGGTAGAGGCTCAAATCCACCTGTTCGCCTGACCAACCCGGACGTAGGTCCGGGCTTTGGCAGAGGTGCTGATATTGTTAGTTCATGGTTCTTTTCCAGGATTAATGTCCTGTTTTTTTGATTCTGCGCCTTCCCTACTTGTTAAAATGTTGTGATAAAAAGACATAAACCAGTTACTCTATTTCTGAAATCCGCTTACAATGAAATGTAAGTGTTGAAAGTTATCTTTCAGAGGGAGTTCATCTTAGTTATAGGTATCTTATTGATGATGTAGATTATCCATGTCACAGCTGTACACATGTTCAGCAGCCTCTGTACATGTCTGATTTTGGGCCAAGAAGTTTTATTTGTACTGTTAGTTCAGTGTTCTGAGAATTCAACTGTGCTATTCCTAGGCCAGTTTGGATTTGGAAGTTACAAAGTCCAAACTGAAAAAAAAAAACCCTTCTCAGACTTGTACTGATTTCAAGAAGACTAGCTGAGATCTTCCCGTTCATCATTTTTGATACTGGTCGGTTGGCTTAACATGGTGGAGATACTGTGCTGACTTTTCTTGGAGCTTGCTGTGAAGTTTTAAAAAATAATAAAGAAAAAAAAAAGAATTCAGCTTCTGGAACGTGTCTGCTCTGCTCTCCTGGGCTCCTGGTTATGGGAACTTACTTGTTAGGGCCAACATGAATGTTTAGGGTCAGGTTAGGTCCTGTATTACATCTCTACACCCTCTTGGAACTGGTGGTAATACAAAGACAACAGAGTGCAAGAATCAGGTGGGATTCAACGGAGAACATGAGGTGTCCAGCTAGAAGCTGAAGCTAAAAACCTCAGGTTTTCCCACTAAATTATTCCTGCTGTATCCCATTTTTCCCTTGGATAATAAAATATCTTTTATTGGAGAAGTATTGTGGATCATACTTTAATTTTCACCCATGATAATTATAGGAAGCAGATGGATGCATAAAGTGGTTTTAGGACAGTGTGTGGAGCAGCTTGCTTCCTTTGTGCCTCTTCAGACATAAGCTGTAGTTGATTTAATTTTTCCTTTTTTTATTTATTGTTGTTTTGCTGTGTTTTCTCGTTATGTGTGATTTGTAGATTGGTCTCCAAGTTTCCGAGGATTAATTTTCCACTGATCGATTCAGGGAATGGTTAATCAAGCATCTGTTTAAATAGCAAGCTGAAGAATAAAATCTATATGCTTTCTCAGCCTAGGAGTATACAGAGGCTGTGTGCCTCTTAGAGAGATTTTCTTTGTTAACCTTCTCACCATTTTGTTTAAAGGAACTTACCTTTCTCAATACCAAGTTTTTTAAGCTGGGAATCTGGCTGCCCAGCTTGTTCTCAGCATCTTCATACTTTTTCATAGAACAAGGTTGATTCAGCTTACCTTTTCTAAAAGGCTCTGTGGGCTGATACACAGCAATGTGTAAAGAAACCAAAAGATCTCACCCAAGAAAGAGTTGTGTGTGTGGTGGTGTTTTTTCTGTTGTGTTTTGGTGGTTTTTTTCTTCTTTTTTTCTTTTTTTTCCCCCTTTCCTTCTTTTAAAACATGTTACTGCTTGGATTATAACAATTACTGTTTGGTTATACTGAAGCTTACATGAGGTCTTCCAAAATAGTTGAAGCTCATGAGCCATTAAAAGATAGCGTTTCTTATGTGTGTTTTTTAGTTATGGGAGTTAAGTATTGATGGAAATTTAAAAGCTGTAAACAAACTCACAGTCTTTTTAATTGCTTCAGCCTGTTTTTCTGTTTCTTTAGTTGTTACAGATGCTTTCAGGGTAAATGAGATTTTGTTTTCTGACATAAAAATCAAGTGAAAAGCATTACACGTTATTCCAGAAAATATCCATGTTTAATATGTCACAAGAGATCAAAAAAAGGGGTATGATCATGTCTCTGGTCACTGTACTTTAATAGTATAGGTCAATACTTACCTAATTTCTAGTTTGAAGAAAGCTCACTAGAGGCTGTAGTGAAGGTTACTGCTGGGAGGGTTATTTTATAGTAGTGTCCACTTTTCAAAAGTGGAGTGAGTACCTCAAAATTTTGCTTCCTAATGTTATCCTTTGGCAAAATACGTCAGTTGTATTTTTATTTTGTAGTGTACTCTAGAAGCTTAGAATTTGCAAATTATTGCAGATGAGCTTGAGTCTGTTAGCCTGTTAGTAAACATGGACTGAGATGTAGTTGTTGCCACTTAAACTATCAATATCATAAAGGAGCAAGCAGCTAAGAGCCAAGGTGATGAATGCAACAATTAAGTAAGTATGATGTATTTATATTTTATCTTGTTAGTAGTGATAACACTGATAGCAATGATAATATTTAGGAATCAAGTTTTCTTGCACTTAATTATTTTTTTTCCTCTTTCTTGCAGTAAATATAGCCCTCGCCCTAGCAGCAAATGATCCGGTAGGTGAACATCTAATTAATGTGAAACAAGCATGTGTGTCATAATTAAAATGGCTACTGCTGGGGGCAGTCACATACATTAAATCTAAGTATTTACTCTGACAGTTAATTTCTTAACTTGTTTTTCATGGACCTTTGAGTTTATTTGTTTTTATTTTATCAGTACCATGAATGACTTAGTAGCGCTTATCCTTCATCTGGGTTTGTCTGTGTCCTTTCCCTTGTGTATTTTTGAGTTCAACTGCAATTCTGCAAGGATGTGTAGACATAGTAGAGGATGTTTGTGCAGGTTGGACACACATAATAAATAATTAAATTCTATCACTTCAGAGCACTGGCTTGGAAAAAATATGAGTAAGTGCTGGATGGTATCCAAAACATTTTTTACAGCTCTAAAGATTCACTTTTTCTGGAGAAATTAATGTGTAAATCAGCTTTATAAATAAACAGCTGAGGGGAAGAAAGAGCTGCGTATGTTCCCTAAAGCTTGGAAGTACGTTCTTTGAGTGACAAAATATTGTTGTCCAGTTTGGTTTTGTTCAAACTGTTATTTGGACTATAAATGGACAGTGGGAATCATTCAAGTGTAAAAACAACAGCTCTTTGTTATGTCCACCCACTGCTATAAACTGGGAGTAGTACCATTGTGTACATTTATGGCCACAGAGGTAAACTCAGAAGCAAGCTTTGCTTTCTACGTAAGGGTGTAGTGTATAATGCAGGTTTTGTACTTGTAAAGCATTAATTAAATAGAAAGTATCCTCAAGTACTTAAAAGGTAGCGCCTTTTTCCTGTAAAAAGGTAGCATCTTTTTCTTGTAAAAGATGAGTAAAAGAAAACAACGGGTAGAGGGAGTGAGGTTTACATGCGATCTGCGCACTTGCTGTTAGAATTTTATAATAGATTTAAAAAAATGTCCATAAACTCAGTCATACTTGATAAAAAGAGAGTGTTTAAAGCTGTTATATGAAATATGTACTGTTTGTAATAGCATCTGATCTTGATATTTCACAGTTTTTAATTCTGTATTTTAAATAGGCTGCTGGAGTAATTTGATTTCAGAGAAAAATCTATCATCTTGAAAAGCAAAACTGCTTGAATGGTTCCTTCTAATTAACTTTAAGACATGGCGTTTGCTGTAATACTTTTACAGAACGAATGTGATCCTGCAATGAGATCTGTGTTGTGGCAGGGTCATTGAGGAGCTCTATGGAAACCATGTCAACTAATTGCACATAACTTTCTGTACTGGCTTAATTGTTTTTAGAATTGTGCCTGATACTTTTCGAACATCCAGTTTTGTGCATTGTTTATATTTAGATAAAGCATCTCTCAGTAATTCTGACATACCCAAGTTTTGGGATTCTGCCCTTTGCTAGGAGTCAAGCATTTGTCTTTAAACATAATAATGTGATACACCGCTTCAGTAGCCCATTAAAACACTTGTAAAGCACACAGATAAGAGAGACCATAGCTTAGAGTGATTGAAGAGGTTGTTGCTGGAGTTATTTGGAAAATCAGGGACTGAGAAATAATTTTAAATGAAATTGAGCCAGCGAAGTTAAATAAACACAGAATAAACTAGTCGGTTCTGATGTTATGATTATGTAGTGGTATAAAATTGGAGGCCAGCATCTGGAGGATGTTAATCAGTGAAGAGAAGCTGAAATTGATGAAATAGCTGTGACTTGCATGCACTGATGGTCACAAGCTAGCAAGCTGCTGCCATGGTGCAATTGTGTGTTGATGTAGTTACAGGTTAGAGAATACAAAATTAACGTGGATTGAATAACCTTAACTACCTTTGTTCATGCATTAATATATATATATAAACATAGTGATGGCATACATCATGTTTATGTTTAGCCTTTGGGCTTGAATCTGCTGGTGTGTTCATTTGCATACTCCCATTGATTTCAGCTCACTAGTTTTTTGAGTCAGGGTTATGAAAGTAGTATCTCTGGGACCTTGGTCCAGGCTGGGATTGTCCAGTGCTCTGAGTTGTGGGGATCATTGCAATGTTCAGTTTTGTTATGGTGAAATAAATAAGGAAGTTTTTTTCCGGAGTCCATTGGTGCCTCCTGCTGAAGTTTACAGTGAATTTCTTTGACCTCAGATATGCAGCAATGGACCTCTTCATTTTACTTTTAATAACTACTGATTGTGTATCACCTTCACATGGTTTCTCTTCCCTTCATTGCCATTGTAAGTTCACCTCTTTCTGAGGAATCAGTAATGTTGCTGTTACTAGATTAGAGCATCAGCAGCCTCCTGCAGCTTCATTACAGTCCCTGTCTCTTATGAGGCAAATACAGATTTATAGAAGCCAATTCTTGATGTACTGCTTAACGGAGGAATGAAAGGGCTTGTGAAGAAAGGTAGGTCACCATGACAATCCAGGTCTGTGCTTCGTTCATTAAATACAGTCTGTTTCTGTTACAAGTTCAATGTTTGTAACTAGATTTTCAAAGCAAGTAGTATACCAGAGCTAAATGACTTTAAAATAATGTTGTCTTCTGATCTTTCAGGTGTTCTTTTTCTAAGATTGCAGGTCACAGGCTATTGAGAACAATGTTTTCTAGTGATGGAGATCTGTGGAATATGTTTTCAGAGGAGATTGGATTAGAATAGATTCTTGTTGCTTTCAGTAACAGCTGTGACATCTTATTGCTGTTTGATAATGTCATAAAAAGGAAGATTAACAGTCAAAGCATTAGGAATATTTTGTCCTCTTGATAAAGGAAGGCTTCCTTCCATCTCTTACAAGTCGACTTACAATAGTTAGAAAAACCAAAACCAAAACCCCACTGTTTATGTAGATAGGTTTTCTCTTTTTTTTTTTTTTTCACGTGAAAGCTTTTCTAGTTGTACCGATTGTCTGAAGTATGAGGGCATCGACAGAGCCTTGGACATTGTCATTGGCACACAGTGTTGTTGGCAGAGCTGCGATTAGAATTCAGGAGTTCAAGTCTTGCATGCTGGTGCTCAGTCTGTTTGGCATATTTTTGCCTCATGGTTACAGAGTAAGTAATTCAAGACAGGATTTCATTTAGATGCCTAGATACCACGTCCAAGACAAAGTAGGTTTTTGGGGAGTTTTGTTTTGGTTTTTTTTGATGCAAAGCCAGGGAAGCAAGCCTGCATTAGAGGGCAGCGTCTTATCCCTTTCTGGAATATTAGGCTTTTGGTACCCCGGGTTACCTGTTGTAGATGGATTAGTTAAGAATTGTGTAAGCTCTTGGGCCTGTACCAAGACCTATAAATCTATACAGTGTTCTTTTTGTGTTAAAAGTTTTACCCTTGTGTCCTATTTTTAATTGCTTGCGTAGTTTGACAGCTGATTCTTTTCATTCTTTTGATGTACTAGCAGCTCCCCTAGGAGCGCTTGGGAAGAATTTTTGGGTTTCATGCCAGGACAATTCATATTCAGACTAGAATGACTATTTATGAAAGCTGCCTGGCCAGAGACAATTTATTATAGTAGAAACAAGTTGAATTAATAGATGGCAGCAATAATAGGATAGAGATTGCTTGTTTATGAACAGAGTATTTTAGTGAGCAAACACCAGCTGTGCATGACTAAGGATGGCACAAATCCAGTTGGGAGGCTGCATGCTTCTGCTGTCACTGTGAGGCAAGCTCCCCAGTCAGATTTCCTTTGACTCTTCTTTCCAGGAAGATTTACACTTTTCCCTATAGGATGAAATGTTTTTTATGTTGCAAAGGACAGAGGAGCAAGAGATAAAACCATAAGGAACAAATTAGCATTTAGGTGTAAGCAAGTGGCTTCTGCCTGCAGTAGTGGGGGCATGTGATTAAAGGCATCAGTTCTAACTATTCCAGCCTAACTCTGTGCCAGTGGATTATTGGGTCAAGCAGACCAAGACCAAAATTTGAAATACAAAATTTGAAATACAAGGGTGAGTTATCTTAGGGAGTGGCCTTTGTTTTCACAAGCAAACCCACTGGTTGCTGAGCAACGTAGTATTTTAAATGGAAGACCATCCATGTCTGTGTCCGCATGCAGGCAGGCAGGGCAGGCTGGCAGCAGAGGGAGCGCGGGAGGCCGAGCAGGGTGCTTCTCCCCCCGGGGTTGCATTTAACTTCCGGCACTGAAAGGGCGAACACATTGTCTTGTAATGTAAAGAAAGCTGGAGAAAGTTCATGATTAGCTACATGAAAAACACTTATTCAAACAATATCACAGTCAAAATGTCACAACGCAGGGTTTGTTTTTATTTTTGAAGCAGAAAACACGTGGATATCAACCTGTTATACACATACACAGTTAAGAGGTTTCTCACAAATACATAGTAAGTTATAGCATAGACATTATGTAGTTGTGAGCAGAGTCTTCCTGTAAATTCACTGTTGTGATAACAAAATCAGTTTTAATTATTTCAAAACTGCATATTTGATCAAACAACACATGTTAATTTTGAAGCTACTCAAAATTCACTATTTTCCTTACATTCCAGCTTTTTTCAAATATTTAGCTCTTGTGATTAAACTGTTTGTATACAGGATAATACTTGACTACTGCATTAATAGATAACCTCACAATATATATACATTTCTTTCTGGTAAGGAAAGAAATTCCGTGGGGGGTGGGACACAAACAAATCTAGAAGAATTTAGACAATAATGGGCTCCTTCACTGAGTAATTGTAGCATGAAGGCAAGTTCTGACCCATTTCGTCCTCCTCCTATGCAGCTTTCCTAATTATTAGGGTTTGATTTCTTTACCTTTGTTGCTTAGAGAATCAGAAGACTTTAGTTGCTATAGGTATTCATGCTTGTTACTTAATGCTAAAAAGTGTCAGTAAAGCTGGAGATGCCAGTTAGAATTGATTTGGGTTATTTTGCAATGACAGCTCAGCTTCTAGATCAGCTGAGAAAATGAGAGAATAAAGCTTGAAAAATTGTACTGTTTTCCAAGTAAAAAATGAGTGAAATTTAAAATATTTTTGAACACAGGCCACTAAAAAAGTAAAAAATTTTATTTTCCTCAAATTAAGCATATATTCATTTTATTAAAATAAAACATTTTTGAAGTATTGCATGTAGTTACCTGCAATCCTGAGTCAGTATTACCTGCATCCTGAGTCTTCAAGTCATTGAAAGCCTAATGCAGTTGTCAGAGACTGATGTGTAAGTTGGAGCATGTTTATAATAATTTGGCATGCTGTGAAAGCGGTGAGGCATCTTGTAGAGATGTAGTAATGTTTGGGATTCTGTTTTGGATTTTGGTAATTTGTTTGTAAATTTGTGCTGTCTTGAATTTTTTTCTTTTTTCAATAGGGAGAAGAGGAGGCTCTGGGGGGACTTTACAACAGCCTTCCAGTACCTAAAGGGGGCTGACAAGAAATCTGGAGAGGGACTTTTTACAAGGGCGTGTAGGGATAAGACAAGGGGGAATGGCATCAAGCTGAAAGAAGGTAGATATAGATTAAATATTAGGAAGAAATTCTTGCCCGTAAGGGTGGTGAGGCACTGGAACAGGTTGCCCAGACAAGTTGTGGATGCCCCATCCCTGGTTTGAGCAACCTGGTCTAGTGTAAGGTGTCCCTGCCTCGGCAGGGGGTTGGAACTACATGCTCTTGAAGGACCCTTCCAACCTGAACCATTCTATGATTCGGTGATACATAATGTGCAAGAAGGCCAAAAGAGGTTGAATTCTGGGTGTCTGATTATTCAGAAATCTGACTAGGAGTTCCTGCAGACTGTTGTGGAAAAAGTGACAGAGAAGTTCTATAGCTGGCAGAAAATTAGATGATCTTCGTATGAAGGAAAAACGCTTTTAAACCAGTAGAAGAGTGAGTGTTTAAAACAAGTCTACATTTCTAGGATACAGACTTAGAAAACCGCAGTGGTATTTTATTGGCTTTAATCCAATTTATAGCTAAGCACTTAAATAGTGTGCAGCTGAAAGAGTTAGAGAATTAGGGCTAGAATTAAAAGATGGCTATTCAGTGTGTCAGTATGTCAAACGAGGAGTCTAGAGCCTGTCCTGATTTTAAGTTCTCTTTTGTCCTGTGTGTTGCTGCTTGCAGTTTGGGATTAGCTCTAAGTCTATAATGACATTAAAAGGGTAAATTGAGAGTCCTGGTGATGGATTAAGATCACCAGCTTTAAAAATAACTGGCACTTCACTTTGCAAAGCTGGAATTTCTGTCTTTGGAATGGGCTGCAGGTGCTAAATACTGGGAGCGCTTCTAATATAGGGAATCCTTCACCATATAGAACAATATGTCATTAACCTGTGCCTCCATCCCCCCAGGCTGAACACCAGGGAATTCTGGTGGTCTGCAGAGTTTATTTCAAAGTAAAATATCCAGTAATGTCCAGTGGGGATATATATGCCCTAAGTGGGGATATATATGCCCTACCAAGTGTGGAAAAAAGTCTCACAAGAGATGGCCAAAAGTAAATTAATGCTGTCAAAGAGTCTCTAGATGTTCAGCACTAACGTAGGCTATGTTGATTAACAACTATTTATAGTAACTTTTTTGTGAACTGATTTTTTTTTTGAATTCTTTCTGTGTTGGCATCAAGTCTTTTGTCAGCCTTATTCCTCAATAAAGCATTTGGCAACTTGGAAGAAATCAATGAATGTCTCTAGATTCTCCTCTGAACACTGTATTATGTGTGAAAGGTCCTCTGTGATGTATGAATGGAACTGGTTGCATTTGATTGAAAAATCTGTTACTGGAAAACATAATTGATTTCATAGTTAATATTACCTGAAAGACAAAAAAGGGAACCTACATAAAGAAGGTGTATCAGAGACCAAACAGCTCTTAAGTGTTTGCTGAAATAGTTAACAGGAGGAAGGATATGGATAATTTTGTCATTAGTGCGGGCCTATGTCATCTGTACAAGGACCAGGTACAGTAAAACTCATCTGCCTGAGAATACAAACAATAGCGATTGATTAATTTTTGAATCTGCATAAGGAAAAGCAAAGGAGGCAAAATGTACTGTTTTTTTTAGTAAGACCTCTCTGCCAGTGTAGAGGGACTGTGTCTAATATGGTCTTCGATAACTTCATTTTAATTATTCCCCCCAAAAGATTTTATTACAACTAAGCTCAGAGCCTGAAAATCATTAATTCCAGTTATAGCTATCTTGCAAATCTCTGACACTCATAAGGCAGTGGCCAAGTTGTGAGGCTAAACTGAACTTTAATTATGTTGAGAATTTTGCAAGAGAAGTTAAAGGAAAGGATCTTTTTAGTGAGATTATCTATGCCTGTGGTTTGTACAGTGCACAAAATGAAGCTGTAGGGTTCTCATCTTTAAGGGATTTATGCAAGAATATCTTCTTTATCTATTCATGAAACATTTGGTTTTCTTGTAAATACAGCATCTATACCTGGTGACTGTGAAAGTTGTAGGTGAAAGAAGTTTCTAAACTGGAATGAAAACTTTACTGTGTTTGTACTGGGGTAAGAAATGCAGTGATTATATAGATATATCTTTTATGCTGAATATTTGTCAGAAATGTTTAGAGAGGTCTAACTGAGCAAATCAATATCTTGTTGGGAAAATTAATGGTAGTGAAGTAAAAAGGATGATGTGGTCAATGTTGTAAAAGCAGAAGACGAAGAGGAGTTATAGTTCTTTACCACGGTCCTTTATCCTGTATATATATATATATATTTTGTGGTCGTGTCCTCACCAATGATCAGATGAGACCATGACAGCTAGCACCAGCACTGCAGAAAGAGCAAATCCTAGCAGTAGTTAGCCTGAAGGAGAGAGACCATTTAGCTAGAGAGAGAGGAAACCTTAAAAGCATTTATAAGAAGGCAAATGTGAATGTTGGTGAGTGTTTAAGTATACTTTTTGCTGAATAGACCAAGAGAGTACTTCTGTGTTTTCTTGTGTTGGTACTATATTTATTTCCAGTTTTGTGTTCTCTCTGCCTGATGGAGTATCGTTAAGAATCTTACTCTCTATGAAGAGGTTGATAATCCTGCATGTGTTAGTTTAGTGTATTTTTTCAGATAGTAGCTTCCAGTAACGTGGAAGTATTTAATTAAATCATATGGGAATGATTACATTGTCAGTTTAAGCTGTTCAGAACTTGCAATAAGGCCACAAAAATACAGGTCTCTAGAAAGTATTTTCCAAGTGTAGTAAACTTGGAGATTGATTCAAAGTTTTTTCCACAGCTGGGCAGGTGGAGGGAAAAGGGCAAATGTTAACTTCAGAACAGCTGTTTTGAACTTGGTTATTGCTGGCCAGCTGGAAAGATGGAATGCTGTTTGTTTAATAACACAGGATGGAAATATTTTTATAAGGAGAAAATGCAGTCATTAGAGGGTGGTGGAGTTGTTGCACCTGAATCCTTTTCCTGCAGAGTGCTGAGGACGGCTGTAGCAGTGGTGTGTGCTGTGCCCTGAAAGACGCTTGGAAGCAGGGGACTTAGGCATGCTTGGATGTGCTTTGAGTGCTGCATTTCTGTCTATGTAACACTAGTATTACTTAAGAAAAAAAACCAGTTCAGCATCAGTATGAGGTGTGTATGCATATCAAAAGAATGTCAGAGAACATTAGAGGAATCATAGAGGGTTTTTTTCCGTTTTTTTAAATTGCCGTTTTGCTCCTGCATGTGATCCCCTGAAATCTGTTTCTTCTGTCCAGATGTTTTCTGCCTTGCCTGATGTAATGCATGTTTTTTAGGGTTTGATTTAATACAGCAGTATTTTGAAAGATGTGCTGATTTATGTGAGGTGTGGGTTATATGGGTGAAAGCACAATTTATTAACATTTAATTTGGGTTTTTTTAATTATTGTAACTCATATATCTGAATTAAACTTCACTCAGAATGTGAAGTATCTGGTGTTGGTAATTCTGTTTAACAGTTTCATGTGGTAGCATCCAGGTGTGTGAAAATTATTCTGTCTCTTGGGGTTTTAAGACATTGTAAATGCTGGAAGAGATGATCTGGACTGCTGAGCCTGTTTTAAAAGATCCCTTGGCAGCTGCCATTAATGCTTTTCCAAGATAATTAAACCTTGAGTGAAGGGTTGTTATTACTGTTCTAGGGATGCTTACATACTGCAAATGCAGGGATAGTTGGGAGAATCAAAACTGAAAACCTTAGCTTATTGGGCCAATGCTTTCTGCATAAGCTGCTATTTTTAGGCAGCATGAACTCTTTTGACTTAACACATTGAATTGCTTGGTGAAGTAAAAAACATACCTTAGGCTATCTTTAGTGAGGTTCTGCCAGTGATTTAAAGAATTTCCAAAAGACTTTTCTCCTATAATCCTGTAGAAAGCACCATGCTTGCAGGAGCACTTGTGCTTTCATTAACATGAGTTGTAGAAACTGGAGAATCTAATAATAGTTTTTCCATTTGAAAACAATTGTTTTATTGAACCACATCCATGAACAAAAGCAATGCATCTGGGAAATTGGCATCTTTCTGAATTTTGAGGAAGTGAGTAAATTTTTTTTTTCCTTTTTTTTTTTTTTGAGAAACTGTCAGGTTTATTGTATGAGCTTGAAACAAAGATCAGCTTTCTAGTTTGTAGTAGCCAAACTTGCAAACTCCTCCTTGGTAATTGAGGGATATTTTTCTCCAGTGTGCATGCTTTATTCTAAATTTCCGGAAATTTGGTATCCTTGCAGATACATTCCGGCTGACTTTTAGGAATAAGTGGCCTGTAGTGGTAAAGATCTGATTATGCCCAGGAGGTCACAAAGTCAGTCTAATTAATTTAGCTTCTCCTAAATCTTCAGTCCCTTTAGGCTGAAAACAAAACTGTAGTGAGTTGTAAGATCATTGTGGTTAGTCAGTGGGTAGTCATGATCCTTTTTGGGGGAAACCCTCAAAAAATTGAGGGAAAGGATGTCAGTCAGGTTTAAAACACCATGTGGGTTTTTCTGCAAATACTTACTTTTATTTGAGAAGGAATTATGTGGTACAGCCCTTAGATGATGTTTTGATGGGTTCGATTAGCTGCTGGCGCAGATAAAGGGACTGAGTCATGAATCTTTCTGATCTGTTAAAATATGCATTTTGTACAAGAACAAAGAAGCTCTAGTACTGTTGTTGATGACTTTGAAATCTAACACAAAAATGGGTCTTTCCAATCTGTTTGAAATTGCAGTTTTCATATAGTAGGCAAGAAGTAGAATAGTTTGTCAGAGTAACTCCTGAACATTTTGTAATAGTTTTAATAAGGTGTTACAAAGAAAATAATGTTAAAAAATCTAAATTAAATAATTCATATAATTACACATGCTTTGCTCTGTTCAATAAAAAAGTATTTTGAATAACTGAACCCAAATTTGGTTGATTTTTGTAGTAAAAACTTATTTTTGAAAGCACATAGATTATACATAGTAATGCAGTTTTTACTTCTCGGTTGTAAAATTTAAGATGCATTTGGCTTATGTTAGGTGAATTTAACGCTTTAAATTGTTCAGCTGTTAAGAGTTTCTTCACAGTTCAATATCAACAGCTTGAAAAAAGAGAAGAAGAAAAAAAAAAAAGGCAACCCCCACAGAAAAACAACTCTCCAAACTCAAATTATTACATATGTTGTAATAAAAAGGGTCAGTCTTGCTTCTTGAGTGTCTAGGCTTCTATGAGTTGGTTTCTTTATCTTATTTGAAATTCAGAATTATTCAGAAGTAGTGGCCTGAATACCTGGGGTTTTAATCCAGGTGCATTTCTGTTAACAAACAAACAAAAAACAACAACACCCTGCCCCCCAAAACCCAACCAACCAAAAACTGAAACAAAACAAAAAAATACGCCCAAACAACCCACCCCCCAAAAAACCCAGACAACCCCAAAACAAAACAAAACCCCAAAGCAAACAAAAACCCCCCCAAAAACCCCAAACAGATTGTGATGCCACAGAATATAGTTCATGTTTAGAAATCCTGTTCAGGGGTAGAGATGCAGCATACTTGCATTAAAAGCCTTGCTTATACCCTGCTAACCAGAAAAGTGATAGTTATCACTGAGCCTTTATCTTCTCTCCATCCTTCCTATCAATACTGTGATAACAGAATGGCTTAATTTATAATACCACATTACAAAAACATAATCCAGAAAGTGAAGCACACATTTTGAAACAGTAACAGTGAAAGTCTGATTCGGCATTTTTGGAAAAGCTCCCATTGCTGCCTTAACCTTTCAAACAAGCCCTTAAACATACTTGCTTGCAATTTTGCAGAATGATGAATACAGTTAGCTTTTTATATAGAGAAACTTGATGTTCAGCACTTTAAAGGGCTTGCTCTTTACTACTTAATTTGCATAATTTGGTAATTGGTAGTGTGTCTTGCCATCTGTAGGAAAAACAGTCGAGTTTCCACGAAATATGTATGTATATCTATAAAAAAGCACATAGAAATCAATCCTGTAAGTCTAGACTACATAGTTGAAATGTACCATATGTAGTTGAATAAACCCATTTTTAACATTCTTTTGTGTTAGTGCATTTGATTAAAATGTTATGCCTGCTTAATTGGTTTCACAGACTTGCATTTCAGTATTTTCAGAATGTCTGCAAATGCTTACACTGACCACTTCAGCAGAAGATAAAAACACGTTTTTTCCTTGTGGTTACTAATATAACTCAAATTGCATTAATTCAAATATTTTTACAAACATCATTTGTTTTCATTTTTCAATCAAATTGATCATTTTAAAAAATAAAATTTTATTTCTGCATAAGTGTACATGGAGTATAGTACAATGTTTTAATATGAGGTCTGTGGTCTACTTTGTAAGTAAGAAAATGTGCAAGTGAGGATTCTGTGTGTTGTGAATCTAGATTTTCTGAAGATGTCTGGCTCAGCTTCGAGAGACATCGTAATATTTCATGCTTCAATTGCATTTCAGAGCGAAAAGAAACAGTGATATGTCTAAAATCAAGGTAATATTTTTATTTGTATGGGCAGTTTTTACATTTTGCTCAACTAGTAATTCATAAAGGAAGATGCAGGTTTTGGCAAATACTTTTTATTTGTTCCTTACACAGACAAAAGAAGTTGGTTTACTTGATGCAGACGTATATGGACCTTCAATTCCAAAGATGATGAACTTAAAAGGAAACCCAGAATTAACACCAAGTAAGTGGAAGTAATTTTTTTTCTTGCCGTCTTCTTTATACATGGATGAGCATGGATCACTCATTGGTGTGGCACAGAGGGAATGCAAACACAACATAAAGACTTAGTGTATTTGTTTTATTTTATTTTTAGTAATGAGGTTGCTTTCAAAGCTAGCTTGGACAAGTAGGAGCATGTTCAGTAGTTGTTTTTTTTTGGGGGGGGTTTGTGGGTGGTGGGTTTTTTTTGGTTTTTTTTCAGGGGGGGTTGGGTTTTTTTTTTTTTATGTTGGTCCACAGGCTTTGGGAGTTTCGTGGCTTATTACTGGAGAAACTGTCAAATTGAGTACTTTCTAGATTTAAGTACCTGGCTTACAAATACAGGCTTTATTAAATTAATTTCTAAGAGAGGAGAATAATTGGTTTTATTTTTTGGGTTTCTGTTTTGAAGTCAAAGGCTGGTTATGTTGTGAATAAATAAATAAACGAACCCTCTCATATATCATCAGTAGAGTTTGGGTTCCCTCATACAAGCTGAAATATTCTTGTATTCTCTTGTACTTTGGACTCCGTTGAAGGTATATGTCATACAGGCCGTGTTTTCCTTTAAAAATTTTTTTTGCTATGAATTTTCCATTTGAAGTGCATTATGCAATATGAACACAAAAGGGACTATGTTGCAGTGTTCTTCATATCTCTCCTCTTTTAATGTGACCTTGATTTTTTTCCTTTCCAAAGGAGATGAGGTAAAATTTTGATTCTCCATATATTTTTTTCCTCATTGTCTGAAAAATTGATTAGATAAATTTGAACTTCTTACACATTCTGCTGTGCATTTTATCAGTCCATACAAAGTTTAAATCCATGTCATGAGCCACAAATAAGCAAGTTGCCCAGTCTGTTTTGTATGATCATACAAATTATCTTGCTAGGGATCCAAGAGCTTAAGAGTATAATCAGTTGGGTATTAGGGCAGCTCAGTTTTGTTTGTACATGAATTTCAGTGACTAGATATTTTGGGTATATAGCTGAGAATTCACCATAAGCTTTTGTCTTAACATGCTTCGAGTGTTAAAAATACACAGTTCAATGTAATAGAAAGAAATTGGAGGATTTTCCTGAATTTAAATTGGTGCTGTTGACTTGTTAGCACTGACATTTTGATCACTAAGATATGTGCTTTCTACTTCTGTGTGGAATGTACAAGCAAATATTACCACTATTTAAGAACATTCCTTTTTTTTTAACTGACAGAAGATAAATATGTATATTTCACATCTGAACACATTACATTAGTCTACTGAGGAACTCATGTAGTAATTCAGTGTGAATGATAACAGGATAGAATTTGAATTTCAGGAATTCTGTTCACTTCTGTGTGTGCTTTTAACTCTTGAGTTGCTGACGCTGTAGAGTAACCACGACAGTGCTGGCAAAGTAGCTGACATGATTTCATTGTGAAAGTAGGAATTTGAAGGGCCCAGGAAGCTTTAATTGTGAACTTCCAGGATTCCTTTTAATGAGTGACAGATAGGATAAGCTTGCAAGGAAGTGATCCATCATAGGTGTATGTGGGGGGGGTGTGTGTGTGTATATATATATAGGTGTATATATGCATGTATAGGTATAAAAATATGTATGACCCTTTTATGTTGGTACAGTGAGGTTTAGTGTTATTTTCTGATTTCTTGCTACATTTTCAAGAATAAAACGTAAACTCTGGACAAATGCTTTTATACAGAAATTGAGCAAAGCCAGGCAGTTCTGTGTTAAAGATGTGCATTAACAATGTGTACATAACAATAAGTCAATTAAAAACTTTTTTTTCTAATAGCACAGCAATCAGAAACTGTGTTTAAACTCTATTGTTGAATTCAGTGCAAGGCCTGGATTTGAAAATGAAACTGTGGAGTAATCTTTGGAGGTTCTGAGCACTCTTGCACTCTTTGATTTCTAGTTCTTTTCTCACACGTAGCAGCTGAAAAGGTATTAGGGATGTGCAGTACTATACAGAACAAATTCATGCAGCAATTATTACTTCTGAATGGAAATTTTTATAGTTATGCTGTAATTTAAGTTTTCAAAATGAATTAGGAGTTCTTAGTGAGGGGAGAGTTTGTATAAATGTAAGACACTCCATTAATTTAATTTTGCAAACTGTAGGATATTGGAAAGTCTCTTAACATTTAATAGGGTGTCATTCAAAATACTATAACTAAATGGTCAGGGAAATACTGTTTAATAAGTTCACAACTGAATTTAATTAGCTAATGGAGGATTACCTAACATGGAACAAACACTAACATCAGCTACGATATAGACACAGAGCAACGCTTCTAGTGCAAGTAACAAAAGCATTACTTCTATTCTTGCCCCAAATAATTTACTTAAAACCTGTTTTCTGGCTTAGTGAACTGTGTAATTTTTTTATTTTTTTTTTTAAATCTGCCATTTAAACTAGCTGGCAGAGGGTAAAAGCTGTTATATTGCCAAGAAGACATTGCCATTTTGCCAGATAAATATAACGTTTCTTTGCTTAATTTAAATGATGATGAAGGTTATGGGGTGCTTTTTTTTTCTTTATGACTGTTGAGTGCTCTCTTAATATTTCATATTGTTGCCTTTTTATGATATCCTCAGTGTCTTTTTTTATTTCTTAATAAAATAGTATATTCAAGGGATCAGTAGTGGGCATCTGTGTTCCAAATTTGGAATAGAAAGTAATTTCTGATAGGAAGCTAGCAGTAGTTGTGGCTGCCCCATTAAGTCTGATAATACTGCAGGGGCTATAGAAATTAAATTACTGATAAAATTCCGAAGTCATAAATGGACATTTCTTCACTGGGACACATTTACATGTCTGCTACTCTTTAGGTTGTGATTGCTGAATCTTGTAACAGAAAGTGATAATTTAAAATAGCATCTGTTAAAAATTGCTTAAAGATGTCTGCTGAAAATATCAAGGGATTGTAATGCATCTATTTGAGGGTTACAAATAGAAAATTTTGAGTGGACTACTTAAATAGAGAAAATACAACACAGTGTAGTTATTGAGGTAACCATGAAGAAGTTTGTTGATCTTACCTAAGGGTTTAATTTTAAACATACAGCTTGTATTCTCAAAGAAAGAATGTTGTCTTTGTCATGCTCTACCAGCAGAACTGCATCATGATTAATTTAAAGAAAACCTAAATTTGATTCTTTCAAAGAAAAGTAGTATTTGCTATTGCCGTTACCTCTTGATTTGAGAACAAATGATTTTTAGATTGTGTTTAGTCTAATGATATGCTTTATTTTGGAAGAAGTCTGAACTGAAACCCTGTGTTTTACTTTGGTGGTGCCTTAACCCAGTTAATCAGGATGGCTGGAGTAGTCCCATGTCTTACATGTGACAAAATAGTAATTCAGAATGTTATAATTAGTTTTGGTTTATATTTTGGAAGCTCTTTCATGTGTGATGAGGTAGTTGAAAATGTGAAGAATACTAAGTGTTAAATATTTTATTCTGGGCTTGACTGTTGCCATCAAGTCTGTAACAATTAACCTCAAACTTGGTTAATTCAGCTATCGTTGAGTTCACTTGTGTAAAGAATTGTTGACCTTGGAAGGGAAAGGAGATGGAGGATACCCAACTCTACAAGGAAGTATTTATAGGCATGCAGTTGTTAGCTGCTGCTAAAAAAAATAAAAAAATCCTCTGGACAGTTAATTTATTTAAATTTTATTCTTCATTATGCATAAATTCATACTTACAATTACAAAAAGTAAGGCAAAAAAGTATAAGAGGAGAAATGTGATGCAGTAATTAAAGTCTCTTACTGAGAGCAGTCTTTTTTGGATAAATGGCAAATCAAATTTTACTAAATGCTGCTGCAATATATATTACTGAACACTGTAATGTGAAAAAAATACGTTTCAAGTACTTGAAAGCGGAAGTGTATTACTCTGTGTTTTTAATCCTGGGGTGCAGTAAATTTTTTTAATATGGATTATGGCTAGCAAATATTCATTACATTACAAAGTTTACTCTTAAGAGATACAAACTCTCTGGTTCAACTTTTATACAAATTGGAATTAAATTGCAAAATGCTTTTCTTACAGTAACATGATAGATACACATTTCATTGTGTATACATAAATGAAGAAATTATTCTTGTTTGTATGTTGAACACATTTACCTTTATTCTTATTTCAGAGGAATAAACATTTCCATCCCTCTCTTCTGGTAGAAGTAAAATTAAAGAACTGTATCTAATTCTGAATTTTCGCAGTATTTTTGCCTTGCAATTTCAGTCCTATTTTTTTTTTCTCTGTGTGTTTCTTGCTGTATTTTCCCTCTTTCGTTCTCCTTCTCTACAGTACGATGGAGTGGCTTTTCAGAATAAAGAAATGAAGTGGAATACATCAAAAATAGAAAAAAATGTATTTCAGTCCTTTCCCTATGTTGACCGGAGGCTGAAAGTGAGAGAGTTTAAAAGCTAGCATCAGTTTCCTTGGCTTTAGTTGATGGTCATGATTTTGTGAAGTACATAGAACTCCACTTTGCGAGGGGTGGAGTTAGGATAAAATCACAGAAGGATGCATAAGGGGGTTCATGTGAAGTGCAAAAGGGAATATTTAATATACACAGAAACACTTTTTTTTTTTTAAGTGGAGGATCAACAAGTTTACTGTAGTTTTCATCTACGTTATCAGCATCCAGGTGTGCTTTGAAAGCAGTGTAAGTCCCTTGTTAACTGGAATGTTTTTTGAAGTTAGATCTTGAACTGAAGGTAATGCATAGGGAATGTGTACCCCTTGGGTTCCTGCTTCTCCCTGTTCTGCTTTACAGTTGTCTGTGACACTGTTACGTGGCTGACCTGGGCAGTCTCCCTCTCACAGGAGCAAGTCGGTGCTTCAGACACCAAGAGCCTTCCCAGAGGTTTTGCGTGTCAGGACAAAAGCCTTGAACTGAATGTTGTATTAGTCTATTTCGTTCCTTGTGGGTATAATAAACTAAAAGAACACACCCAAATTAATCTAATAAAGCTTTTGATCCACTGTAAATAGTCTTTGTTGGCTCTGTGGTTTATTTTAGCAATTGTAAGGAAGACATTTGTGATGAAAGTTAATGGGGAGATGCTTAAAACTAGTCCTGTGTTAGTATTCTAAACCTAACAAATCAGCAGTGCTTAAAAATGTAACAAAAAGATGACTAAATCACTGTGCTGTTTGCTTGTGTCAGACTTGCTTTTGAAGTACAGTTTTCCAGCAAGCAATTAGTTCTTTCACTTTTAGGTAGGACTGATGAAGTTATATCTGCAGAACAATTCTGTTAATGAAAAAGCTTTTACAGAGCTTGTTTCCTCTGCTGTCTTATCAGGAGGATAAAAGGTGGAAAACCTGCTTGGATAATGGGATTGGTAGGCTGACTAAATATGAGAAGCAAATCTTTTGGGAAAAGCTGTGTTTCTTCATGCATTTGTTTCTTAAAGTTGAACTGTGAGCACTGAATAATGCTCTTTGAGTCTCATTTGCTTTGGTTTAAGTATTTGTGATGTCTTCGTGGTTAGATAACACTGTTGGTGCGGGGTGTAACGGGAAATCACAGCCTTCCTTGTGTGGAGCTCTTCAAGCTTAAAATACAAATTGCAGTATTTCTAGGGCAATCCTGCAAATAAACTTATAACACAGTGTGAAATCAAGCTTGAAGTCTCAGTTAGTCTGTCACATGCCATAGAATATTCTGGGCTTCTGGCATAAGCAGTTAAAAAACAAAGATTTAAAATCTGTGGCTCTGACTAACCTTTTGGTGACAGCATCCTTTCCCCTCTGACACAGGTCGGTGTCTCTGTGTTTTATTGTGGCATACCCTAGGGTCCTGTTGCTATTTGTCCCCCTCCCCTGCCCTCCAATGCAGTTATTTTCCCTTTACCGCACTGTGGGTGGAATTCATTTGCCTTTACTTAAGAAACTGGTGCTGCTTTAAACACAGTGGAGCGTGGTGTCTGGCATCTAGCTGCTCCTTCCAAAGGTATGGCTCTTCCTATGCTCTGTGTCAAATCTGCTAGCCCTGTATAAATCTCAGCTCCCTAAGGCATCAAGGGTGGATGGAGACACCTGTACTTAGACAAGTAGGGCCCAACCTTTTTGTTACTCTTCCTATGTCCCCTTCCTTCCTTCTTCCTCCCCTCCTTCCTTTCTTCTCTTCTGCCCCCACTTCTTTCCTTCTCCCTTCCTCCCCGTCTTTCCTTCCCACCCTCATAGATAGAAACCTTATATAGTCTGAAGTCTTTGTGCCCTTGACTGGGACCTGGATCCTCCCCTTACAGAACATTGATCTTAGGAGGGGACTTTCAAAATATATGACAGATAAGTTCCTTATACTTCTACATAGCGACAGCCATAGGAGAATTACTGCTTACTGTGATTAGCAGAAAGTGCTGTGTAAGTTGCTAGTCCTAACTCAGTGTTGTGATATTCTGTAGTCGCTGCAGCATGAAACTGTACGCAGTTAAAAACCAGATGATGCAAAAATTTTTGAGATTCTACAAATGACCATGCTGAAAATCTGATTCGGCTTGTCTGGATGTATGGCACATTAATTGAGTTTGTCCCAGATAATCTTGTTAAATGTACTGGAATCCTCAGACTATTCTGCCGTGTCTCTCTCTGACTGGCTTGGTGATTGTGTGTTTTGTTGTGCCATACATCATCTGCGTTTCAGGTAGTGAGAGATTGCTGAGATGCGAGGAGGTGCAAAATAGCAATTTGTCATGAAAAACCTCAGCTAATGATGAACTGTGCAAACAGCAGCAGAACCTTTAACTCTTGCATGAACTACGAAGAAGTATCAACTTGCTCAAATTCTGATAAATGTATGCAGAGGAGTTACAGTATGGGTTTTATTTAAATAACATACTGTGAAAGGTGAAGGAATACTTAAACTTACGAGCTATTCAGAAATACATTTTTAAAGCTGTTACTTTAATGCTTAAATGTGAGATGCTAAAATATTGTCAATAATACCTAAATCTCTGAATAACATGTAGTGTAACTTTCAACAGCTTTTTCTGTTGCAATCTGTTTGTGCCTCAGTTTGCTTTTTAAAATTTTAATTCTTTCAGATATATTTGGGAGTTTCAAGGGAAAATACATAACTTCAGCAATGCACCTAAATGTCTAGATCTAGATGTTTATCAGTTGTGCATTATATGCTTTCCAACATTGGAGATGCTCTAAGTGGAGCCATGGCTCAGTTAGAGCATCAGACCTTGGGAGAACAGGTCTCCAAATCCACAATGTTCTTGAATAACCCAGAGCAAGTTTCTTAGCCCAGGTCTTGATTCCCTCATCCATTACATGAGATAATAATTCTGCATCTCAGAAGCATGTTGTTAGATAAAAATGTTCATTTTGGGTGCATGGGTGTTACAGAAACAGGGCTTGCATAAAACTTAAAGATCAGGAAACAGGCTCATTCTGAGCATAGCCCAGAGCTTGCAGTGGTTTCTGCACTGGCAAACACTTCTGCATTGGTAGTGTGTTTGGAAACATTTGGAAATCTGCACGCAAAGGTCAGTAGGATACCTTTAACTGAAAAATCACACAATTGTTCTACTTTTTTATAGATTTAGCTATTGATGTCCTGTCATAGAACAACTTAAAAGCACCACTTTCCTGCTCGATGACCAAAATCCAGTTAGGACAGACACGTGACTATTGAGATTTATCGAAGACAAATAGTAAGATAATTAGTTATCATTCTAAGAAGTCTCTGATATTCTGCTATATTGGTAAGTTCCAAAAATAGCTGAGTACAATAGGAAACGCTTAACAGGGAAGAAAACCTGAGCTTCTAGTGTTCTTATCTCCTGTTTGGGTATATTTTTTGCCTTTGAAAAGGTAAAAATCCCCAACCTACCCCTTTTTTCAGACACTTGAAAACTCTGAGCAGCTCCTCTGCATCAGTGCTCACTCAGTCAGTGAGCTCAAAATAGATTTGCTAGGGTGTTGCATGATCCACTATACTCATTTAATAATTATAAGTTATCTTTTGCTTTTATTAAACAGCATGGTGCCTCCTAAGAAGGTGTAGTATTAACATCACAATTTTCTGCAATAATGATCTTTACATACCTCATGAGTTAAGACTACATGTGAGACTGCTTGCTCTAACCTATCAGTCAGTAAACCTCCTCTGAAAACTAAACCAAGAATTGAAATGTCTCCTTGTGGCTTAAACCCTGGTGCACAGCTGAGCACTACGCAGCCACTCCCTCACTCCGCCCCCAGCAGGATGGGGAGAGGATTGGAAAGGTAAAAGTGCAAGAACTTGTGGGTTGAGATAATGACAGTTTAATAGGTAATGCAAAAGCTGCACGTGCAAGCAAAGCAAAGCAAAACAAAACAAGGAATGAATTCCCTGCTTCCCATCTCCGGGAAAGCAGGGCTCCATCATGCACAACTGTTACTTGGAAAGACAATCATCATCACTCTGAACATTCCCCCCCTTCCTTCTGCTTCCCTCAGCTTTATATGCTGAGCATGACACCATATGGTATGGGATATCCCTTTGGTCAGATGGGGTCAGCTGTCCCTGCTGTGTCCCCTCCCAACTGCTTGCGCACCCTCAGCCTACTGCCGGTGAGGCAGTGTGAGGAGCAGAAAAGGTCCTGACTCTGTGGAAGCACTACTCAGCAATAACTAACATATCTCAGTGATGATGTGTTATCGTCACTGTTTTCATCGTAAACCCAAAGCACAGCACCATGCAAGCTACTATGAAGAAATTGAACTCTTTATCACAGCCAAACCCATATAAATATAGCTCTGTACATACTTTCTGTGCTGTACTAACCTATGGCCACCATTGAATGGCTGTGTTGGGCGTTCTAGAGAAAAAGAATGGAGTAACTCAGTTACCTTGTCAGCATAGTCTGTAAGGCTTTATTTTTTCCTGGTAAAAAAAAGTTAAACCCAATCTACCAAAAAAACCCCACCCCAAAAAAGGAAACCCCCAAAAAAGAAAATCAAAATGCATATCCATCCTAACGACTTCAGCATCATTCTTCCTCACGTAACAGTCCAGCCTGCAGACCAGTCCTAGAACTCTTTTAATTGGCGATCAGCTGTAATGCTGTCATGGATTTGCACATGCCTGCCTTCTCTAGTGCCCTACTTGTATTCTATCAGAAAAGGCATTTTATTGATATTTCATTGGTGCTCTGTTGATCTTATTGATCTGATTTTGTATGTTTAGAGGAATCACGGCACCCTTTTATTTAGGGCCATCAAGCTTACTGAAAGGTTGTAAACAAGAATATTTTATTGATCTCTTGGCATAGGTGGCATAGTACTGCTATGTGTTGTGATTTGGATTTTTGGAGGTTTATGGCAGGCATCTAATAACAGAGAAGGAAGTGTTTACTCTGGAAGCAACGGGAATTAGAGATGTTACTGAGATCTTGTTAAGCTAAATCTTCTTTACATGTTACGTTTTAGAAAATCTTCACGAGACCCAGGGCGAAGGAGGAGGAATGCCTGTTGCTTTTGATGAGGCAAGGGTGATTACCGGAGCTTACTGAAGCACTTTAGATTTGAGATAGTCTTAAGAATGCTTTTTAGCAGTAGGCAAACAGTGGGGTGCTCTGCAGTATTTTGTATTACTTTGAAACTATGTGGAATATTATAGCCATAATATACAGCAGGTTGCGAATTGTTCTTGTGCGTCGTATAAATTTGATTAAATCTTGCTGCTCAGAGCAGTTTGTAGTCTTTGTTTTTAACCAAAGAAAGTAAGATCCAGTTTTCATAAAATTAAACTCTGCCGTTGAGAAATAAGCAGCGCATGTGTTTCAACAATAGAAGCCCCTTTGGTTACTCTGTAGGTCAGTATTTGTGTACTCACAGCACCTTTTGTATTTTTACCCATTGAGGTGAAGGAGAGGGCAATCTCTGAAGGTGTGTCTGGTTTGTGAGATTCGTATGTCTGCCTAGGCTCTTTACAGAGGAAACCATCCATGCAGGCAGTGGCTGTTGAGATGTTAGCCTCTAGATACTTGACTGATGTACTGTAGAGCACTTGGGTTGAACTGAGAAGTTACTATTTTGGTGAACTTTCTCAGAATGAATGCATCTTTTCCATACTTCTTACCCTCCGGTTCCTGGTCCTCATGTGCTGAGTGGTCAAGGATTGCCCTCCCCTGTTTGTTTTCTTTTGTTATTTCTTAAAATCTTTCCTATTTCAGTGCAAGAATGAAGCAGTCCTTGAATCTGCAGTTACATATGTTGTTATTGTAACTTGTGGCGGTACATACACTGTTTGCAGGGACACCAGAGCAGTGCTAGAGATGGCTCTAGGCTGAAGTTCAAATGTCATCAGCCTCTTCATAACAAAACTATCTTACTGCAGGGGAGAGAAGTAAGACACTGATTCCTAGAAATGATGTTAGACAGTATAATGACACCAGAATAAGCCCTGACTAAACATTGGGAAGAGCTGATCAAGTAGAGAAAAGTTGTGTTAACACTGGTGCAGTACAACAGTGCAAGCCCATCTCTCTTTCCGGTGGCAGTTCCATATTCATTCCTGAGTGCAGTAGTCATGCAAGTAATTTGTTAAACTTTGTATTTTACTGTTTTTGATTTGTAAACCAAAACATTCCATTTATTTTCATCCATATTTCTACAAAATTGCACGGCTTGAATGTCCGCTTACTTGATTGCTTGAAAGCTTTCATCTGTAGAGTTTAGCTCTTTAATTTGCATGCTCTTGGGTGTTACTTTGTTTGAATTGGTAGTTCAGCTTTGAATGCCCTGCATTCTATTAACATTGTTTTTATTTTACTATCCATATATATTTTACTTTGAGTCCATCAAAAGTTTCTGTCAAAATATGTATTAAAATGTATTTTTTATTGCTTAAAGTATTCTTTCAATTTTATGCTGGTTCTTGCCTGTGCATGCTCTTAAAATAAACCAACTAGACCAAGTAAAATTCCTCTTGTTCTTTTGTGTGTATGTGCATGCCATTTTGAGGTAAGGTATGGATTTGGATGGCAGAGACTCCATCGGAGTTCTTGGCTTTTGAGAGGTTTTGTTTTGAATGCACTCTTGTTGTTTGTTTACTTTCTGCTTACCTGCCCTTTTGCCAGCAGAACAATTACAGTATTTCATCCCCCTTTGTTTTCTTGACACTGGAAGGCATAGGAATATGGAGCATGACAAGGGCATTGCCCCTGTAATGTTCAAATAAGCATCTTTTGTTCCTGCAGAAGATTTAGAAGAGTCCTGCAGACTTGTGCCAGTCTGAAGACATCCAGGACTTCTTACCCAGAGCTGTTGACAGCACGCAGTTTAGGGGTGGCTTTGTTTGGTATCTCTACTCTGGGGTTCCAAGCAGACTGAATACAAGGAGAATTCCCCGAAACACTGGTGTCTTAATGGGAAAATTGTCTGATTCAAGAGATTAGTGAACAACAGCTTAAAAAGAAATTAAAATCCCATCATGTTATAGGACTTTGATATTGTTCTGATATAAATGACTCAGCATTTAGTGAAGTGTTGCAGAAGTAGAAGGCTGCCTAATAGGGGATTTATGCCTCACAGTGTGGAGATTTCATACAAATAGATGAGGTTGGTTTCGACATATTATATTGCCCATATAATATATTATGGGCAAATGCATTGTTATTCTGGCAAAGGATGAGTGGTGTCAGTAAAAACAGAGAAAAAGTGGGGTCAGGTTCTTGGATAGAATAGATAAACATATACATATATTGAAGGGATGAGGAGGGAAAACAGACAAATGCTTTTAACCAAGAGGGAAAACTGCTCTTAAAATGAGAAAAAAAAAAAAAAAAGGGTGTAAGCTTATTTCTTTAAAAAAAATAAAAACAAAACCCAAAAGCAACTCCCACCCCCAAAAAACCTTGTTTGCTTCTGTTTTAGAAAATCTAATGAGGCCCCTTAAGAACTATGGAATCGCATGGTGAGCATATGTTTTAATTTAAATCAAGCTTCTTTACAGATGTACTTGGTGGTGGTGTGCTGGAAAGCTTAAGTTTTTGCTTTGTTGTTTCAGCATGTCTATGGGCTTCTTGATAGAAGAGACTGCCCCCGTTGTGTGGAGGGGGCTCATGGTAATGTCAGCTGTTGAAAAATTGTTGAGACAGGTAAGGACTTAGGGTACATACTGGTGTTTCAAATTGTTTATTTTAAGATGCATTTAACTGATACATGAATGTCAGTGACATTATTTGATATATTAGCAGTGAGCATTTTTGTATCTTGGTCATCTTAAATTCTGAAGAATTTAATCTTAGCTTCAGGTAAGAGGAAAAGTGGTCATTTTTTACATTTGCCTATCTCCTTCAAACAGGGCTGTTGTTCCATGCATTTCATGAGTGAAGCACCCCAATTTGCCTTCCTTCTCATTCCTTTTTGTGTTTCTTTATGCAATTGTTAATAATAAAAAAAGGGATTCTGAGGTTGCCTAAGGATTTGAATGTATAGGTTTATTTTATGCATCACTACAGCTGTGTTCCCTTATGTGCTTGTTAATTCACCAGCGCTAAGAATTCTTGGATGGTGTTTGACATATGACAGGTACATGAAAATCATTAGATACCATCTCTGTGTAATGCAGATAGATTGTTAGTTAATAAATTTCCTGGCATATGGAAGCGGGGTGGCTTTTTTATTTCTTGACAGATTCTTCCCCTCCTTCCCCCCCCTCTTTTATTGTGAATAGATCTGTGAAGTGCTAATGAAACAAACAACTGAAAAAATGCATTAGGGTTGCATGTTTAGACTTTGAAGTGACCTAATTGTTCACAGCTTAACATCTATTCCAGGGATTTAATGTATACAGCTTGGAGATCGCTAGGTTTCTGTATGTCTTCTGTAAATACCTCCAAATCTTGTGCTCCCTTAATGACTGCAAAAAAGAAGATTTTTTTTTTAACTCCACAGCCTTTTTCCATTTTTACTGAATTCTTCTCTAACATAGATTTTAGAATAGTACGCTCATTGCCCTAGTCAGAAAAGCCATGTGTTTGCCAAAATTTCAGGAAGAATATCTTTGTCTAGATTTGCTCTTTAAAAATAAGGGATATCCATGCCAATAGCTGTAGAAGAGTGTTCTGATCTCTGTGTGTTGCATTGCATTGGCCTGGCTCACAAAGACTTGAGCCTAAAACCTCGAAGGTAGAGCTAAAGTTAGCACCTGCTGTATTGGCATATTCCACCTTGGGAGACTAAGACTGGCAGGCACTCCAGTGCTGTTGCTTCAATCAGTAGTATCGCCAGATGGGAAGCATGTGCCAGCATCCTTGTGGAGGGTGTGGATGATGCTGTGTAATGAGCTCATTGCTCCCTAGCAACCGATGAAGCAAGTTACATGCTGGCCGATCATGCTGTAGGAATGAGACAAAGTCCATTAATGCTTGGGGCATCAGTTATTTCCCTGACAGTGGAACCTGAATTCTGAAAGAGAAAGGCTTTACAGCTAAATTTTTTTTCCCCCACAAGCATTTTGCTTCTGAATGATGACCAGGGTAGTTTTAAATCTGCACTGGAAAAAGTTTTTTCCATCTCCTCCTTTGAAGAAAGGAGCTCACAGATCACAGGGAGAACCAGCAGGTTCTATGTAATGTGCAGGCGGTTTCCTGACTACCACGTGCTATTTTGGTTTTAAAAACTGTAACCTCCCGTCTGACATAGTTATTCGTCAGTCTCAAGAAGAAGTTAACTGTAGAACCAAAAGTGTTATAGCCTTGGACACCTAAACAAGAGGGGACCACGGCACGCGATGATGTTTTTAAAGATACTGTAATTCCATTTTATATTAGAAATTGTTTTGTCATCTCTTGGGGGCTTTGAAATTTTTCCTTGTTTTCTCTTTCTCTGTTCTGGTTGGTCTTGGCTGTTATTACCTTTTGTTTGAGAGGATAAGGTTGCTTGCAAGAGTAAAATACTTCTGTTTGTATTTAACTTCCTAAATGCCTGTTCTTAGGAAATAGCTGCTTTACCTCTATAGCTGTCTCTAAACTATTTAAATTAGCTCCCTAATCTAGACATATAGTATAAGTGTATGGAGTATAAGTGTATGGAGTTTGTGTGCATTCAGACAAGCTGAGAAAATACTAAGTTCTTAAAGTCAGTAAGTCAGACAGATAGAAAAAACAGAAGTTCCCAGACTTTTGCGTTAAAAAACACTGGTGGTATTTACAATGGTGTTAGATGGTAGAGGGTTTTTTTAGTTTCTTTTAATTGCATCAAGACTATGCATTCACTCTGTGATGCTTGTTCGGATGCTTGTTTGTTTTTTTCCTGTATGAACAAATCTGTTTTCCTGAGTTTTATGATGCTTCAGATACTCCAGTAAAGCATTGAAGGGCCTAGTTTCCAGATTTGTTAATGAGGACTTGTTAACTCATTGTTAAGTCCTATCAGTCTATGGCTGTATGAATGTTTGCTTCTCTTATACTTGCAACTTATTTAGATTTCTGGAATTCTTACCTTGGAAAAGACTTTTGTTAAATATATACATTATGTGCTTTCTTAAATACCTACTGCATGTAACCTCTCTATTTGTAATATATTTGTCCTTCTCTGTTTTTACTTCGTTGGTGGATGAATGGCTTTTCAGCACAGTCCAGAGTCCAACCTCATATTTGTCTCTTTTCACTTCTACTTGCATATGGCCAGGTTACATTACTTTTCAGATAAAACACCACCTTTTAATTCCAGGCTCTCCTTTTGCCACTTCTCTCTGGTCTGAGAAGCTGCCTTTGTCCTTGTGTATTGCATGGTGTCAGACTGGTAGATAACAGGCAATAAATAACATTGAACACCAAAACTAGTGCTTAGTGTTTCTCTGGTAATCCATGTCTCGCGAAGAAGGACAGTTTTCTGGAACATGCCATTTTCCCTTAAACAGAGATCAAAGGAAATGTAACTTATAATACAAAATAGAGTTAGCAGTTTAGTATACTGTATTGCATATATATTGGTGTATGTGTATCAAATCAGTATATAAATGAAAATACATAGTGTATTAATTCTATAATGTGTCCTACTTTTATTGAAAGTTTTGCTCTATAGAAAAGAAGGAAGGGGATGATGATAGTTATTGAAAGAACAAGAATATATAAGGAAATGATTTTTCACCTGTAGCGAAAGTAAATTACAAACAGTAACGGAACATTTGATTCTATACAAACATATTCATAACTCTTTCAGTTACGTGTATCTCTATCTTACATGCCTTGAAACTATCCGAAGTTTTGTTGTGGCTGTGGAGTGACTTCTTTGTTCACATAATTAGATGTTGTGTAGGCCTGTTTACACTTCAGGGTCATCTTTTTCTCTTATCTGGGTTTTAACTCTTCCCATTTCCCTGCCACATTTATCTTAATGAAAAAATTTTTTCACCCTGTTAACACTTCCTTTTAATCTTGCTTGCCTGTAGGTGAGATAGAAGAGAGTATATTTTTATTTACTTGAGTTTTTTAAAAGATAGTTCTTTTCTTTGAAGACATTGTTAAAGCTCAAGTAATGAAGTTTTGGTTCCTTACTTGAGCCAGTGTCATCTGTTCTCCAGTGTCATCTGTTGCACTAGGCTTTTTCTATTCAGTTTTCACTTAACAAACCCTTCAGAAGCTGCCTACTCTTGTATAGTCTCATTCAGCACTTGTTCCTTTACACTGTGTGTGTCTTGACTCACTGCTATGGTAGTTGGTTCTGAGTAGACAAACTACCTTAAAATGCATCATCTTGGTGTATTCGTTGTGGGAGTGACTTTTGACAAGCCTTTATGCTAAGTAAAAATATGACTTTTTGAGAGTTACCTAAAGCCTGTACTTGAACAGTAATTTGTCTGAAAAGCTCTGTTGAAATAAGTATCAAGTAGGCAGAGAAAAACCATAGAAATATAAAGATTATTAAAAAAAAAAAAAGGCAAGCAAAATTGTTTGCTGGTTTAAACTGCTTTTGCAATGAGGATTTTAAATGGTCATCACTACTGTTCCATACAGCCTGTATGGTAAGTTTTCTAGCACTGTTCTCGTTTCTGTCTGAGGACATCTTGACAGTTCAGTGGCAAAGGAGCAATTAGAAGGGTGCAGGCACAAACCTGAACTGATCCAGGAGCAGTGTGACTGGCTGCTTTACATCCTGGAGTATACTGTGGCAATTGTTCTGCCAAAAGGTTGAGGTAGGGAAGTGACACTGTGTAATACAGATGGAGGGGGTTTCTTGTTTAGGCAGTTATCAGGAAAACTTAATACAAAGGATAGTAAGTATTGGTTTCTCTGATCTTGAATTCTGTCTTCTATGTGCGTTACCAAGTTGAAATACCAGCAGAGAAGGAAAAAAAATTCAATATGCAGTGGACAAGTCAGCTCTTCTATTAAAAAAACGCCAGGTAAAATACAAGTGCATATTTCAGCATGTAGTATTCTGCATGTATCTTTGTCACATCAACAGATAAAGTTGTATCGTTATTAGAAGCAAGCATTACCTACACATGGATTCTAGGTGTCAGCAATTCTGTTAAGTGCAAACAGTCCCCTTGGAACTAGCCCAAAAATCTGATCTTTTCAAGGCAGGGATCTTTGGTTGATTAAAGTCCTTAACAGGATTTCTTACCCTGATTATGACATTTCGACCTATGTTTTTGTAGGCTAGTCAGATCTTACATGGAAGACTCTTGTATTTCTTCCTTATCATGCTCCTCTAGAGCACCAAGAATATTTTGTGCATTGGCTGCATCCTTGGCATAGTATAGCTATAAAGTAGAGCCTCAGCGCTATTAAGTGTATTGTGACCTCTAAAGGTTCCTTAGATGTACCTGACAAGGATGAACACATTTTTCCAGAAAGACAACAAAGCTTTTCCTGGAGTGGCTTAATTCTAATGAAGTCCCTAAAATACTCTTCTTATTATCTAACTGCAGTTCCTTCATCTCTTTCGTGCTGCTTCTTTTAGCACCACTTTTTAAATGAAAGCTGCGTATTGAAAGAAAATTGAAACAAAGTTTCATTGGGAGGCATATAATTAGAAAGGAAAGAATACAGGGAAGTTAGAAAGTAAATTATATAAGCCTTTAAACGCAGAGCAGTTGCACATGTGCAGAAGAAAATGGGGCCTTGCACTTTGAAGCATGGGCAGGCTTTATCCTCTACAGTTTCATGTTGAAAACCATAAATTCAGCAGAAGAATGATCAAAATTATTTTATTAGCTCAACCCAAAGCTGAGTAAGGCTATAGTCTGAAGATCCAATCTTGTCCTTTAAAAAGACTTTCAACTCGGTTTATGTGATTGTTACAGTTGTATGTAATTTTGAAAGTCTGGCTAGAGATGGAGATTTTGCATGCTACTTTCCTTCTGAAGCTGTCCTCTACCAAGAGAACAATTGCTTTGAAACCAGCACTTGCCAGAGATAATGGTGGTAGTATTTATGTAGTAGAGTGTGTATGTGTGAAAGTACACGTATGTACTCAAACCTTTTTTGTAATGTAATTCTCTGATGCTTAGTTATCATACATGAGTAGTTGTAGAGTTTCATGTGTTATTGGGAATAGGAAAGATGCAGACGGATAAATTTTCTTTGAAATATTGAGCAGACTGCGGCTTGTGAGGTCTGGGATATTTCAAGAGCCTCTGTTAAAAAGCTGCCATAAAAGCAACAGTGGAGTGAATTGAACAGTAAAAATTAATGTTTAAAGATTTGAGATTAGATTAACTTGGAAACAGTAGTAGTATTTAATTCTTGGAGGACAAAGAGTATGGAGGCTATATTGTTGTAGATTTTTGATCATTGCTTGAAGTGGCCCATCTCTCTAGAGGAGATTATAGGTGTTCAGTATTATTTTTGTTTGACATACATTAGTTAGTAAATTATTATGTGCAGTTGCTACTGTTTGAAGAGTGTTTATGTAATTATCGGTGTTCTCCTTTCCAGCATTTTAATTGGAGAGGTTGCATATGTGGATTTACGGACAATTTTTCTCTAAATGTGGTTTATTTTAGGTATATAGTAATGCTGCACTTGGGAAGACAAGAAAAATACATAAGGTACTGAGAGCAAATGTATTTATACCTGGTAAAATAGCTACCATGCTGGCATTGACTGTTTACTGTGCGTGTTCTATGCAGCAGAATGTTCTGTATATGGTGTTTGTAGACATCAGTCCAATCTCATTTATAATGCATGTTTATAACATGCTGTGTTAAATCTCGTAAATTCTACAGCATATACATTTTCACAGTTTTGTACTGTCTTGTTTGCCTCTGTGTTTAAATAGATTTCTTACAAACAGAACAATGGAGAAACTAGGGGGAAACATTCCAAATTAGAAGGAATGATGTGCATTTGATTTGGAAGCAATACATGACAAGAACATAGTAAGGTAGTTAGGTACTACCTGCTGAGCCATCTGCCTGATTGATTAGCATGGTTGTCCTTCAGCTTCTCTTTGTGCCCGCATACTGTCTTTTGCCTTACATTTTTGGGACCCTGGCAATTTCATTCTGTGTTTATTCAATGTTCACCACTTGATGAACAGAATTACAAAGACTAGTATTTCCAACTTCCAAGTAAATCTTAAACATCTTCCTCTGATACTTTTTCATCTTTATGAAATAAATATATTCTATTTTTTTCCTATTGAGCATAATATATTTTCGTAGAAAGTTAAAGGGAGATAGGAACTGCTGTCTTCAACTACCTAATGGGTATGTACAGAGAAGATGAAGGTAGATGCTTCCTGGATGTGGGGTTGGTTGTTTTATTACAATGAAAGCAATCACACATCAGAACAAGTTGCGCAGAGATTCTAGAATCTCTCTTTTGCAAGATATTCAGAACTCAGCTGGGCAAGGCGTTTAGTAGCCTGCTCTGTACATCTTGCTGCTTTGAGCAGCAAGATGGACAGGCAACCTCTTGAGGTCCCTTCAAACCTAAGTTGTTCTGTGAATCTGGGATTAGTTCTAAAATTGGCATTCCACTGCCTATTTGACTGTTGGTATATAACTCCATTAAAGCCTACAGCCCAAAGAGGAGAAAATGGTTCTGCCTTTCACAGAGATCACTGGTGAGAGCATTCAGTCAAAACCTAAACTGAAATACAAGTGTCTTTCTGAGTGCCCTAATCATTAAGCTAGACAGTCATACTAGCTCATCTCTCTTGCTCAAATGAATATACAATTAAGTCTTGCAATCAGATGAGCAAGTTTCAGCATAATGACTGAAAGCATCCTTTTCTCAGTAGCATTTCCAGTCATTTGGCCAGTCTCTTTAGACTTTAAAGATGCTGTTTAGATCCCTGTAGGCAGAGACATAGAAGTCGAACCCAAATAAGCCTTATCTCTTGAATGAACATCCTTAATATGAACTATGAAATAAAAAATAATAAATACATTTTTCCTCTTGTTTTGATTGAAATACCTTGATCTAGAAAAGGTTTAAAATAAGGGGATTCTAGGCTTGTGTGCATTAATGTGCTCTCGGGCATCTTAGAATCGAGTAGCAGTGCCACTAAGAAGGTTGTGCTGGAGACTTATGGCAATTTTTGCTTTAGCTTTAGCAGTTTGCTGCCTAGGATGCAGACCTTTATGAAACAATCTGAGGCATCTGGCCCTCCTCTGTAGTGCATGGAGAGACATAGGTTGATGATTTTTTTTTTTTTTTTTTTTAAACCCTGCGATCAGTGTTAGCCTTGAGTATTTTACAGTCTAAACTGGACAAAGAAAAATTCAAAGATGGCAGCAAAAGACATCTTCAAGTAAGATGTTACAAGTGTAGAATAAGTCTTGTATGTCCAGATTTTTTAGAAGAAAGGCAAGTAGGGATGAGTTCAGGAGCAGACTCTGGAGAGCTGGATTTGAAGGCTAGCATGTTTTGAAGTGTTAGCTAAACAACAGTACTGGTGGTACTTAATTTTGAAATTCGGACTATAGTAGACACTTAATGCCACTCTTCTGTGTTTGTTTTTTTTTTCTTTTGTTCCCCCTGTTGTGGTTTGAGCCCAACCGGTAACTCGGAACCACGCAGCCGCTCGCTCACTCCCCCGCTTCTTCCTCCCCCTGCTCCCAGAGGAATGGGGAGGAGAATCGGAAGAATGCAACTCCCACGGGTTGAGATAAGAGCAGTCCAGTAACTAAAGTACCATACAAAACTACTGCTGCTACCACCGATAATAATAATGATAAGGAAAATAACAAGGGGAGAGGATACAATATGCTCGCTACCTGCCAACCGATACCCAGCCCAACCCGAGCAGTGATCTGGGCCTTCCGGGTAACTCCCCCCAGTTTATATACTGGGCATGACGTGCTGTGGTATGGAATACCCCTTTGGCCAGTTTGGGTCAGGTGTCCTGTCTCTGCTTCCTCCTGGCTTCCCCTCCTCCCTGGCAAAGCATGAGACTGAGAAAGTCCTTGGTCGGAGGAAACATTACTTAGCAACCACTAAAACCATCGGTGTTATCAGCGTTGTTCCCAGGCTGAAAGTTAAAAAACACAGCACTGCACCAGCTACTAAGAAGGAGAAAAATGACTGCTATAGCTGAACCCAGGACACCCCCTAGCAGAGGAGTCTGTTCTTTCTTTCTAGTTGCTGTAGGTTAGATGGAAAAAGGGTCATGGGTGTTGCTGTGCTGAACATTGCAGTGCCTAAGAGGTAGGTGCCCTGTGTGCAAGAATGGAAAGTCGAGCTAAAGCCTAGGTGTACCTGGGATAGTGGGAATACATCACTTGTCATTCCCAGTGGTTCTGTTTACCTTCATATACTTTGGCACTGTCATGGGAGAATAGGTGCAAGCCTTGGATTTTAAGGGCAACAAAATTTTCTTATCCTTTGGATCCAGGGCTTGAGCAAATTGGTGTAAAGTTCCAGTTTTGCTGTGTTTCATCACTTACGTGGTAAATGTCATTGGGGGCTTGCTCAAAGATGAAATTATTATTAGCGTGGGCAAAAACTGTGTCTTATCAGTATAAAATTAGTGAGAGAGCGTATTGGTGGATGAGAGGCAGCAGTGAAGCGGGATGTAGCAGAGAATGACACATACTGGGTCAGGAGGAAGACGACAATAACGAGTTGATGGCTCTGATTTTTGTGCAGCTATATTTTGAATGAACTGAAAGGATCCCCAGAATAGTAATAGTGAGTCAATGATGAAAATTATTCTTATTGTAAATGTAAAGAGAAAGTGAAGAAAAAGCACTGCAGTGAAGCCAGATGATTTTTTTTAATTATTATTATTTTTGAGTGTGGAATTTATTTTTAACACTTTTTGGTTTAGGAAGGGCACTCTATCAAGAGATTACCATTGAAGGCATTTAACTTGCATTATGGCAGTAAATTTTCAAGATGGGAAAAGAGTGAGATGCTGCAAAGGGAAATTGTAGCAAACATGAATAACTCTTAGTAATTTTTTTTTTTTCCCCAAACTTTGTCATCTTTTGCCTTCTAAAACATGTTAAAGAGTCTGTGCACACTCCGCTGTTTATTAACAGAGTATATGTACTTAAAGTGTATAAACTAAAATCAGATTAATTGTGTTTTCCTCTTTCTATGTTTTGTATTTTGGCAACATAATCCATTTGAGAATTTTTGCTAATTTCAAAATTGACTTGTGTTTCACAATATGCATGTATTTATCTGCAAGTAATTGGGGAATTGAGGCAGATAGTCTGTAGCAGGATATTTACAGTTTATGTTTCACAGAGCTAAACAAAGCTGTGCTTATATTATAAACTACAAAGATGTGTTTATACTTTGCAGTGCGTAATTCTAAAATACAGTAGTCTTACCAGGTGTCACTACAATGAAATATCTGCCAAAATTTCAGCAATTAAAAAATATTTCTTCTGTTTATTTTCCTGTTTTGAGTAATCTTATGCTGAGATGGGCATAGAAATTGTTAGTTCAGGCTAACGTCTGCTACTTTACAGTCGGGAGTGGGGGTGCTGAACTATTTTTGTTCTTCAAAATAGTAAAAGCAGTTGCATCTTTAGGGGGTTGGGAAGCTTTTGTGTTTTAATTTTTGTGATCCAAAGTACAGAAGTTAAAAGATCCAGACATTTCATCCCTACACATAAGGAAATTGAGATTATTATTTGTTCTATTCAGAAATAGATAATGCTGTTGAGATATTTTCAAAAAAGGGAACAACATAAAAAGTGGTCAAACTTTGCAGTGCTAAGACTGCACTTTGGTATGCTACGAAGACTGCATCTTCAGCTGGCAGACAGTAAACAGTAACTATGAATGCTTGTGAGATTTTTTTCCCTTAAATCTTTAATAAGCTTTCATTTAAAGCAAGGAAGGTCATCCGTCATTGCTGAAATTAAGGAAACTTGTTTCAAGGACACGCTAAACAGGTGACCTGCTTGTACCTTACAAAAGAATTTAGTTTAAAAACTGCCTATACTGATTTTTTTTTTTTGTTTCATTTATTTTGCTAAGACTAAAGAATGAATAAACTAATTTCTTCTCATCCAGAGCCCACTGAAATAAATGGATATCTTGACTAATTTCTCCACCATGCTTGAGTTCTGATGTTGATGTTTAGAAAAGTCTGTTACAGGAATTTGTATAATCACCCCTAATTTACTCAAATGCTAATAATCACCTCGAAAGGTCCTGTCTGTCCAGAGAGAACTGCCTTAACCAGTCCCAGTCAGTATGTACATATTTAAAGGAAATGGTTGCGCTTCCTGGACATGAGAAGCTTAACATATATTCAGAGATGCACTGCAGCCACAAGTGTGGGAGATGACAAAAAGCTCCTTCTTTCCACCCCTCTGTGCCCCAGTTTATCTGGAGTTAGAGTATTTGTACTATCACCCTTTGACTTGACTGCTCCTGTGTGTTTTGGGATGGGTATGACTGAATGAATATGGGCTTGATTCTTTCTTTTCGTTTCCAGCTAAAGCTACAAAACCTGTTCTGTTGCCTTTCTTCCCATAATGAAGGAAGCAGAATCTGTATGGATCCCTGTTGCTTTATTGGCTCACATTAGCAGCTGATATGAAAAGGGATTATAGTCTCTGAAAGCGATTGACAATCATAGAAGAAGTGTTAGGAAAGCCAGAAGAAAACAAAAACATTAGCCAACAAGTTACTGCTGAACTGGCAGGGTTTGCAGTAAATGTACTTTAGCTGTCTTTGAGGATTAAAAAAAAGGCAGGAAAAAAAAAAGGCAAGCCTAACACATAGTGAGATTGTATTTACAGCAAACATTTCTTGGCCTGGTTCCTCAGCTGTCATGGTTATGACTGTGCAGCTACTGCTGCTGTTGGAACAGGCGGTGAGAGTGTTTTCTTTGCTCTGCTTCCAGTAGTCTCGTCTCTCACACAGATCACACAGGTATGCATGTATCTGCCCTCCTTTGCATAAAACAAAACAAATGCAAAACATGCAACTGTTTTGCTGGGTTTGTTGACTAGACAAGAAGAAACAGAAGAGAGAGTGTGGTGTCTCAAAGTGGCTGCACTGGGGCTAGAACAGATTTTTTTTTTTCCTTTTTTCCTTTTTTTCCTTTTTTTTTTTTTTTTCCCTTTTTTCCCCTTGAGCTTTTAAAGGAAACTGTTGTGAGGTTTAAGGTTTCTCTGCAGCAAACTTCAGAACAGCTTCGTTCTTGGAAAGAGGTGGTGATTTAAGCATGTTCTGAAGTGGTTGCTAAACAGGAATACCAGTGGTAGAGAAACTAGGAAAAGAAGGTGGCACTATTTGTTTTCTTTCCTAAATGAAGCTTCCTAAAAATAGTAGTCACCTAATGCCAATGTTCTACTTTCTCTATTCTTCTTTGCTAGTGAGGGCATCTGTTCTTTCTTTCTACTGCTGTAGGTTAGATGCAAAAAAGGTCATGGTTATTGCTGTGCTGAACATGGCAGTGCCTAAGAGGTACGTGCCTGGCCTGCCTGCAGGCAGGAAAGGGATGGAAAGTTAAACCAAAGCCTAGGCTGGAACCACTGCATACCTGAGATGGGGGAATACATCACTTGTCATTCCCAGTGGTACTGAGAGGTTACTTCAGGTAATTCGTGCTCTTTGGCAGTGCCGTAGCAGAATAGCTGCAGTATCTTAGAGTTTGAGTTTAGAAGTTTAGAGCTTGGTGTGGAATAAGTGGAAATTAATGGTGTAAGTCAAAGTTGGTAGGTTCACTGCCTGGAAATGAACAATACCAAAGATGTTGAGCAAGAGGGCTCTTTGGAAAAGCCTGTGGGATATATCTGAGACTCTGTCTCTGTCCTGGATTTCAGCACCTAATTGTAGCCTGTATTGGACAGCTCTGTATAGCGGAGATTTAGAACCAAAATCTAGTATCTTCTGTTAGGTGCCAAGACCTTTCTTTGGTTTAACTTACAGGCTTATTCTGTGTTTTTAATAACAACCTGGCAAGTTTCCATAACCATTCAGCCAGGATGTGGGAGCTGAAAGGTCATTTCCTGCTAACCAGGAGAGTACCCTGAAATCACATACAGCAGTTAAAACCTTCTGGTCTACAGCTAGGCATGCAAGATTCCTGGGGCCAGAACTAGACATCTGAAGGTGGAGCATGACCACTGCTATGCAGGAAATTCAGTTAATCCAAAGTTTTAGCTTTCCAGGTGAATCCCTCAGCTACTGACCTTATATAGGAACCTGGTTGCTTCTGTGGCTTTTGCATTCTTCTACAGTGGCCCAGTTAAATACCACCTGCCTGAGAAACTGAAATACACATCTTCCAATTCATAGGATTTCTCTTGTATGTCTAATTATGATATTAAACAGCCACAATTTTAACAGCAGAACCACAGGCTTTTAATGTTATTTCATGGCCGCAAGTGCTCAGCTTTGCGTTGGATTCAGTGTTATCACTGGCAGGTGCATTTAGAGCATGCTTGCTAGATTGGGCCTGTAAGATTTGCTCCTTTCTCACAAATATGTGTGTAATTAATGGATCCCAAGTAGACTTCTGGTTGAAACTTGGTGCTCAATGGAGATTTTAGTATTTCCCTTCCTGGGTACTCAAGATCTTTGGAAGAATTTTTAGGGTTTCTTCTGAATGTGTAGGTGGAGCTCAGCAAAACTGCTTTTTTAGGTTGGGTTTTGTTTTGGTTTTTTTTGTATTTTCCTTCATTTCTCAGTGTTTCTTTTTCATCTTTTTGACCAAAACAGAAGTGGAATCTCCCCACCCCTGAACACTGATACTATTATTTAGCATTACACAGTAATTGTATGTGGTAAATATACTATGAATATAACTATATAAGCAGCTTTTAAAACTTAATATTGAATTAAGATATGTTAAACTGATTGCATAGAGTTTGTTTTTTTAAATAATCCAGGTTGCATTCTGGAAGCTGACAGACTGATCCTCTACTCACACCATCCTTCCGTATCTCTTTTCCTCCCAGAAAATAACTGCAGATATCCAAGAATAGCAGCAGCTTTTGTACCAGTATTCTTTGTAGAAAGTGATTATTTCTCACAAACCAAGTGATTGACACAAACATAAAGTAACTGTGCTTAAGGTACCAAAGATTAATGCGAGTTGTTCCTCCCCTTTTTCCCCACCAAGGAAAGCCCCCACTTTTCCATACTATTTATGAAGCTGCAGTAGATGTTTCTCCTCTTACAGTGTTTTGCTCCATCAACAGAATCTTCTGAAAGAAGGAATATGTTCTCCCAGCAGAATAATGCCTTTGGAATACAGCTTTTTTTATTGTGCATCTAAAGTGGGTGCTAAATGTAAACAGTTGGGTTTGGTTTGTTTGTTTGGTTGGTTTTTTTCCTGCAAAAAAAAACTTTAAGAATTGGAGCTAAATAAAAATCTAGGAAGCAAATGAAAATATGAAAACTGTCCCTTGCTTGGCAGCAATCACTGAATGTCCTTGAAACACATAGTATTAGCACCTTCCGCAAACTATTCAAGTAGGTTTACAACACAAGTAGCACTTTTAATTTGTTATTGCAGATTCATGACTGAGGGCACTGGTGAATGCAAAAGTCTGGTGCTGAGGGCACAGCAATTATTTTGGCAATCTATATGTGATGCTTTCACAGATTATCTGTTGTCTAATTCATTGTAAATGCTCTGCTGTAGGAATAAGACATTCAGCACATCTTTAAATCATGGGAATGTTGTGTATGCAACTGCAAAATGTGTGCAGTTTTTAAATTGTATTTATTTTGATTTTCACATCTTGTCTGTGTCTTAAATCTACTTTCTGTGTTCCACTCTTTGTAAGGACAGCCTATATGCAGTTGCTTCTTTCTGACCTAAAGGCAGTTCTTTTAGCGGAGAAGATACACCAGCTTCACAGTCCAGTCTCATGGTCAAGAATCCCAGTAAATCAGTGATCTGCTCTGCTGGCTCTAGCACATACTGTTGCTTACATTCTTTTTTCACACTCTCTCATCCTCTTGAATCGTCCTGTGGAATGGAAAGGTTCTGTACTTTGTGCAGCTTTATTATGGCTTCTTGTTGTGAATATTGATTGTTGTGCTCCAAAGTAATTCAAGCAGACTCTCCAATGCTGGTTTCATTAGCAAGGGTAGACTATTTTGAATTCAGTGGCTGGGGAGGATATGCTTTTGAATTTTAAGTATGGAAAGCTTTGAGGATGTATTTTTGTCCATATGTGTGAAAACCTGGTTATTTTTAAAAAAGTAAAATAACATTTTATTAATGTTTGACCTCAAGGCTACTTTGAGATCTAATAACATCTCACCAGGCAAAACCCCAGGCCCTGTATTGAGATTTGCTGTCTTTTGGCCTCTATTCAGCGGTCTCCATATAATTGATTCTCTTCCAGTTTTTATATTGCACAATTTATGGTAATATTGAGGATTTTCTTCATCAGAATTTTAAGTGGTTTGAATAACATCCATCATGTTATTTTCTTCCGTAATCCTTTTTCTGAAGGGCTTAGACTGGCCCCTAGAAGTTCCCTTTTGTGTACAAAAAAGCGTTGTACATTATACTGAAGAAATAATTTTCTGACCTTTTTAATCTAGTGATTCTTAGTTTAAGCACTAATTTAAAATCAGTGTGTCTATGATGGGCGTAAAATGGTGCCTATATTAGTCTGTTCCAATAAGGAATTTATTAATTTTATAATTATACTGGAATATGAACTGAAGCTTAAAGAAGTTAAATAACTTGCGAAGAGAATTAGGAACATTGCTTTCAGTTGTATAGCTTAAGCATTCAGGTTTTAACACCATTACAGAAATATAGTTTAAAATACATACAGGGAGTGGGCTTAATAAACTTATCCTGTTTGATATTTGTTGTCAACATTTCCTTCCATGTCAATATTTCCTTCTGTTACTATTGTAGGGAAAATCTGAATCAGACAGCATATATAAATTGGGTCCTGATAATATTTCTTTAAAAATGTGTTGCTGGGTTTGATAGCTAAACAGTGGTTTTGCCTTTCTGTGCATTAGTAGGGAGAGCTCAAAGTGAATTTACAGTTTAGATGATGTACTTAACATAGCTGCATCACCCTGGTGATTACTTGAATTAGACGATGTGTTGCTAGCCTACTTTCTTCTGATTTGTTTACCTTTATATTATTTTACTTTTGTGCTTAATTTTATTGCTAAAAGACATAGGAATGGAAACTTGCCTTATTTCATGTTTGTGTTCCAGATGCCAGATGAACTATAGAGAGCTCTGTATCATAGAACAGGAAAAAAAAAGGTGGTGTATTTCTGAAGAAATATTTCTGCAAATATGTAGTGCAGACTGTTTGTGGGTCAAGGGTAGAGAGCAGCAAATCAAAGATCAGTGTCAAGACTGACTGCATAATAGAAGTTTGCTTCTCCAACTGTCACGTTTTAAAGAATAACTGCTTTGAATCCCTGAGATACAGGAATCTCAGCTCACGAAAGCTCCTTGTAGTAACAACTTGAATGTAGTGGAATGTAGTGGAAGAGTCTTTTATATGCAGTAGTGCTGTTACAGTCTTCAGCAGTTGTGTGGGGAATGCACAGAACTATTCCTTTTCAGTCATCCCCAGAGACTGTCCCCAGGCTCTTGTGGACATGCCAGGTTGCCCCATAGCCGTGTGCCATCTTCTCTTTGGGATGACATAACATTGACTGAGCTTTCTGAAGATGACTAGAAGCCCAGTGTTGAGTGCCGTTCCTCCGTCTCCTGGAGCGCACCATAGAGAATAACCTCTTTATTGTTGTCTTCTGGGAGTTGTTTAGTTTTGTAGGTTATATAAATGAAGGTGATGGAAACTTCAGGCAACTGCATTTGCTTTCAGTTCTTAATATTATTAAGAGCCATGAGGGAGGAGGAGGTGGCCAGTTTCTGTTTTGGTTGTTGAATTGAATAGGACCCTGGCTTTCTTCATAGGCAATTATTTCTAAAAGCTACTCTTAGCCTATATTGAGAAAGAATAGGAAAATTCCCTTCTCTTTATGGAAATCTTGGGAGCAAACTGTTCTTATGCTTCACCTCAATTTCGCTCTGAACTTGGCAGATCAAGCTGCTCAGAAATACCTTCAAGGGAATTTGAACCATTGCAGTGCATCTGTTTTTCATGGTGTTAAATGCAAGGCTTTGAGATTGCTGGAGCGTCAGAGAACAAGTCAAAGGGGCAGACTTCTGTGTTCTGAAAGTGTTGTATTAGTCTGTATTCAGAAAGAAGAGTTGTATTAAGCACTATGGAATATCATGCTGTGGTACAAGTAGCTATTTCACTACCAGAGAGAAAGTTTTGTAGGGAATGAAAATCTTCTGGTTTATGTCTGGGGAATGTCTCCTATATCAAATGTTTATGAAAATAACTGAAAATATTTTTAAATTAAAATGCCATACTTCCTTATGTTATTCCTAAATTAACTGTTTTCTTACATCGTGAAACTACTTATTTGTCCCCAATGTCTGTGTATGCTTAAGCAGAATCTTAAAGTAATTTTTCAAGGAAAGATTTTAAAATATTTATCTTCTACTAACAGATATAAATATATGTAAACAGTTCTATGCATATTCATTTAACAACAGCATTTCTTACCTTTACTTTGTTCTGCAGTTTGCATGTATTAAATAATTTGTATACACAACAAAGTAGTTAGGAGGAGTGGGGATCTGGCAGGAATAGGCCCTAAGATGCCTGCAGTGTAGCTCTTGGTACTTTTCTGATACTGGTGTTCAGAGTTTGCCTGACTGCTGCCAACTCTGCACCTGCAGTGCTGCTTGATTGAAACTCTGCATGTATTCCCCTTAATAAGAACAAATAAATAATGTCTTCTGTTATTTACCAAACACCAGGATTACTTCAAAACCGCAAGTAGCAATCCCTTTTCTGTGCTAATATTCTGTCATTTCTGCCTCATGTACAGTGGATGCTCAGGCTTCATTCGTCAGCAGGAATGCCCTCTGTACCTCTGTGCTCTACCTTGGGCTTAACTTGCTGTTTGGAACCCTTACTCAATGCATGTCTGGTATTTTGATTATGAATTGTCACATAAACAGAGTGATTGATTAAAGTAATTTACATGGGAGCATTTGTGGTGTTTCTGAACAAGAGAAAATACACAGAAGCACATGGCACTTAATTACATCGCTTAACAATAAATGTCAAGTTAAACCTTTTTAAAAAAAGATGAATGCTATACTTAAGGAAAGTGCAATTACATTTCTACGGTTTGAAATGTTGTACACACTGTATATATTAGAGGGGCAAAGATATTAACACTTCTGTACATGCAAAAGTGCTGACAGATTTCGGATGCTATAAGCCAGGCTTTTGTAACCGCTGTCCGCTTATTGCTTGCACGGGGAACTCGTTTACTGTAATGTGCTGTTAATCTGAGCTCATTTACTTGTATGCAGCCACATTTGCATACAGACGCACTTCTCAGAACTGATTGAGAACATGAGGACTAGTGATTCTGATTTGGTAAATTGTTGCATATAAGCAGGATTTGCATTCAAATTGATGTTTTATATCACAGCCTGATTATATGTCCCATTCTAATATTGTTGAATGGATGGCAATAGTAGATTTCAGAAAGCCACTCCTCTGATTGTATGTTCCAGTTCAAAATTTAATTAAAAATGTCTTCCCCCCCCCTTTTTTTCTCCTTTGCTGAAATTTAGTAACAGACCTAGAATTTCTTCTCTTATCATTAAGAGTGTACACTTCTACAACAAATCATTATACCTTCCAATTACATTCAATAATTTGTTTAGCAACAGACTGCCATACTGCTTCTGTGTTAGTGGAGGAGCAACTGAACTCCATAATGTTCATCGTCATCTTCTGGAAGAACAGAAGAAAGTAAGAGGAAGTCTACAAAGAGAAATTGGATGAGGTGCAGAGTTGTCTGAGCAAATCCACGTCTTGAGGACACTGCTCGCTACTGGGCAAAAACGTTAGTTCAGGTCTTTTCAGCAATTATAGCTATGTTGTGGTGGTGCAGCTCTCCAATCTCACCTCGAATTACAAATGAAAAAGAAGAGAGTAAAATTGTGAGGATAACTGACTCCATCCAAAATGAAAAGCAAGATTAGTTCTAATAAGGAGTGGTTTTCCAATGTAGTTTGCCAACTGGCTTCCACCAGTTCAGTGCCACAGCAGTTGCGTAACGCAGAGAGGTGTGTGGAGGCATCTGCACCGGTGCCTCTTCTGAACTTGTGTGACAAAGCCTGCCTTCCTGCTACAGTGCACAGCAGCAGCACATCCTCTCCACTGCTGCTGGCATGGTGTAGCTTCTCCATTTTTCTGTGCTAGATTTAGAAGCATTATAATGGAGCACAATTAATTTGATAAGGACACCTCATTTCTTTCCTTTTTTTTTAATCCATGAATTTGAACAAAATATATGAAATAAGATGGTTTCAATGCCATAAATTAAATAAAGCGTTATAATTTAATTGCTCTGTTAAGAGTATTTTTTCTGTTGCCTAGCAATGAAATTTACCATGAGATTCACCATGTGCTTAAGATTCCATTATTAATTTCTGTTTTCAGGGGTTTATAACTTTAATAAGAATCATTACTCATAGGGAAGTCCAGAAAGTGCATATTAGAAGTTATTTTCATTTTTATGGGGTCACTTAATAAGGAAGCTTGAGGCAGAAAGCTCTGGTGCCCACTGATTTCTGTACCCATTCTTTCATTCTTCTACATGTGGTAAACTTTCAAAGTAACTTCTCGAATAACAGTTGTTTTGTGAAGCAGTAAGCTATTTATACACGTGTTCTTTTACTTCAAAATTTCCACATGGAGACATGTTTACCAAGGCAGCTACCTCTGCTTAGACAAACAGCAGCCGCTTTGTGCTTCCCCACAAAACTGAACATCTGGTAAAGGCTTTGAGCACTGGTGTTTAAGATCTTCTCCGTCAGTGTTCCGCATAGTAGTGGAATAGGTCTAGATGTTTACTTCAGGGAACTGTGCTTGCTAGGTAGGAGGATCACATGGAGCTTGGTGCAGGAGACTAGTGCTGGAAGAGGCTGGAGGAGCAGAACCTCTTTTAACAGTGAAAAGAAAAGTTATAGGGCAGGACCAGAAAGTCACCTTGTTCCACAAAGGAGCTAGCTTAAAGTTAGGGCCAGCAAGTATATGCAAAACCAGACAGCTTTTAACTATGGGAAGAAAACCCGGTGTACTTATTTTTTTTATGCAAATGACCTCTAATAAGGGTGGGATTTGGATTGTCGTGTACTACTCCCATGAGGCAGTACTGTGCCTAAAAGGACATGAATTTTTTGTTTATGGAGAAAAGGTCTGAAAAGTAAAAAAAGAAGAATATGATTACTGGACTTATAAATTTGGATTTAACAAAAGATGCCAGGATCAGCCTTTATGAAGAGATAGGGGAAAAAAGGTATTTTGAGTTAATACTTTTAAAAAAGTAAAACACTTTATACTGTAGTGTTTCAAAATGGTTGTGATTATTGTGAAAGATATGATTTTGCATATTGAGATTTATGCAATTAACTATTTATAGAGGATCTGTGTGTTTAGTTGCGAATCTTTAAGGAACTTGACTCCTGTTGTAAACTACTACTTTTTAACATCTATAATTTCAGTTTGTCACCTTTACAATGGTTAATTCTTAATTAAGAAACGCGGAAATTTAAAGTTCATGCCTTCAAGTGAGCCAAGTGACTTTCCCGGGAAAAGGAGGCATTCACCAGCACTGGCATTTATCTTGCTTTATAACTAAGCAAGATTAATAAAGAAAAACAAAATAAAAACCAGATTTATTTTTTCTTTTTTTTTTTTAGATAAACTGTCTTCTCTACCCTATGCTTACATTTTAGCACATACATTTTTGCACATATATGTAATCTTTATTTGGGTTTACATAGTCTTAATATGATTATGAATGTCAATTACTTTTAGAAATCTGCTAGGTATATATTATTTTTGTTGACAAAATACAGATAATATAGATCAGTATTAAATATGAAAAAGTGAAGTGCAGTGTTTGCTGTGGTTAACATAAGTTGCATTTCCTGTTTAGCAAGACTGTCTTTAGCACCATTTAGTGCTCCTGCAGCCTTCGTATAGAAAATGAGAAAGGGGAGGTGTGCCTGAGAGTCCCTAATTTAGATGTCTAAAGTTAGAATTTGCAACTAACCTTCCCCATCCCCCTTCTCCGATAAGTGCTCTGAAATCTTCCATCTTCATCAGTCTGCCTAGAAAAATTCGATTTCTCACTGGAGTGCTGCACTGGGTTAGTAGTCTGGATTTCACATTGCTTGTGCTTCCCAAGAAGATCATCATCCATGCAAGAACTGAGTGAAAATGAATGAGTGTTCCCCTGTAGGGTCTAACACTTCAGGACAACAACTGGGGGACTGGAAAAACAGCAATTGTTTTTGCTGTTAAATTGACAGTGAGGGAATGTGTAAAATAAAAGAGAAAGTAAAATTCTCTTCTTTGGTATTGTCCTGTATTAAAGCAGCTCATACTGTTGTATCTTATATATCAGAAACATACTGTATTTGAACATACCCATTTGTGGGTCTTTATTTTTAATGCGGTTATGATTTTCCAAAAATTCTATAGTGCAGAGACAAAAGACCTAGTATATCTTGGCTTTATATTATACAGAGTAAGCCTAGGACCATTTCTGTTCTTATGAAGAGAACATTTATTGCAGTATACAGTTCTCTAAAGAGAGTTATTTGGCTCTCCTCGAAATCTGTCCTAGTAAAGAGGGAAAGAGTCACTTCATTCTCATACCTAATATCTTTAGCCTTATCTTTAATGGTCACTCTCATGCCTAGCAACCAGTATAGTTTTTTTATTGTGTGATCTTATATATGTTGTAAGTTTAAATAATTATGCCTTGTGATTTTCATTTAACAAATCTGTTGTGTGTTGGTTGTGCTTTTTGTTCCTCTTCCCCTCCAAGCTCTTTTTACTAGAAAAAAAATCAATATACATATCTCTACCTTTGTAACAACAAACCAGGAAAAAAAATTACTAAAGTTTTATATAGAGTTTCAAAGAAGTGTTAAGAAGCACGCAAAATTGGTTTTAAATTAATGGAAACAATTTCTAAGCTGTATTGGTTGCACAAACCCCAGAGTTTTAGCCTGAATTTTACCTAACATTTGCTTCTAACCTGTGATTAAGCAGCTGCAAAGTAAAAGTCTTAATTTAAGTTGTTGCTTCTTTTTTTGGATGAAAGATTCCAATAAGGGATTATGCTCATAAACTTAATTAAGTTGCGCTCATAGTTTTGAGTAATCTGCAAATACTGCATCTCTTAGAAAAATGCCTTGGTCCTGTACTGAAAGTGTGACTAAAAGGGCATCTTTTGGGGTGTCCTTGGTTCATTTGTCTTTTGCATTACAGGAAACAAGGACTGCAATAAAACATAAAGTGCCTTAAGTAAAAGCATTTCAAACCTCCAATATACATTTTTATTGTTGTCTTCTAGGTTGACTGGGGTCAACTCGACTATTTAGTAATTGACATGCCACCTGGAACTGGAGATGTACAGCTGTCAGTTTCACAGAATATTCCAATTGCAGGTACATGTTTTGCTTGACTGTTTTGGAGATTTGGAGTTACTAAGTCTGGTAGCTTTAGAAAAATCTTATTTTAAAATGCTGCTCAAAAATACTTTTAATTGTTTTGCTAACACACTAAGAAACTGTTCTGTCAGTTGTGTGGTGATGAAAAATGCTATCAATGATTTTTAACATGTTAGCATTATGACTGTATTACTTTGCTTTAAAGTAACTTGCAAAAAGATTGAGAAATATAGCAGTACTCTTGAGGGAAAGGCAGTCATGCCAAACACTGGCAAGGTTAGTAGTAGAAAATATTTTGTCTGTATCCACTGCATAATAAAGCTAATAAAGCAGTTTGTCTTCATGATTGCTTTTTAATTGGAAGCTGACAGTGTAGTTAATGGACACCTTTCATTCAGATAAACTATGCAGCACTGTAATACACTAATGCATTCTTTTTCTTCTTGTGTTGTTCTACTTTTTCTAGGGGATTTAAACTTCTTAATCTTGAGCTATGTAGGCTGCCTTCTAATCTCATTGGTTTCAACAGGAGTCAGAAATACTGCTTCTGAAAGAATGCTGAACGTCTCATGAGATGTAATGGTTTATTACCTGTCTGACATACTTCAACAGAAGCAGTTGTCAATAGCCAACATAATCAGTGCTAGGAACTCAGTGGTAAAAGAGACAAAGCAATCTTTACAGTTCCAGGAATAATTCAGTAATTGCTGTGGCTCTTCACCAGGAGGGTAGGGCAGTGCTAGAACATGTTACCCAAAGAGTCCACAAGATCTCTATCTAATAGAGATTGAGATCTCTATCTCTATCTCAATCAGTCCGCAGTTGTCTGGATTGTACTAGACAAAGCCCTGGCTGGCCCCGTCTAGTGTTGCCTGTACATGACCTCCAGAGGCCTTTTCTAACCAGAAATTCTGTGATTCTGAGTTATTAAAGAATCAGTGGGACAGTTTGCTTCACTTCGTGGTGATAGCACATAAATATGTTGGTACAAACCTAAAATGGGAGCATCTTTTGCTGCTCTTACTCTTTTCTGATCATAGACTAGCTCTTGCACAGGCAAGCCCTCGTTCCCCCTGATGCTCCTTTCTCTCTGCACTTTGATGGCGGTAACGCGTGGGATGAAGTCACTAAATACTAAATTTGTCAAACTATTTTACTTGCATGTAGAACTCTTACCAGGTTGCCTGATAAGTTTAGTGAATAAAGAGTTGTGTATCTCTAAAAGTTAATAGGATAGGATAGAAGAGTTAGCTATGGATATAGATAGAAAGACTGGTAGGCATTATAGACATGCCCATATATAAATGCACTAGAGCTAATGGAATTCAGGATGTACATCCCAGTTTCACAGCAAAACCATCACCACTGTTACAGCGCAGTGAAGTGTACAGCGCAGGAATGAAAGGAGCCCTTAAACAATCAGGCGATGCCTTGTATCTTTTCGTTAACACAGTCATGTCTCAGCTGCAGTCATCCATGATATTTTCAGTTACTTATTTTTCTACAAGCCAAAACTTTTGACAAATTGTTAAACTTAGTGCTAAGGCTGCATGGTGGTATCTCATAATCTTCTGTGATGCCAAGTTCAGAAAAACTTCACATTTGAGTTTTATATGTCAAAAGATTTAAGGCACATACTAACTCAGCCATAACCCTATTGCCCCAAAATTATTAACAGCCGTGGAAGGTTCTCTCTGCTGTCTGTGGTTGTGTTGCATGGTGGAAGGGAGCAAAACAGAGCTGCGATGAAGGATTTAATGATTTTTTTTTTCCCATAAGAAGCAGAAGTGGAAGCTTCTAGTGCCTTAGCTTATCTGTGACCTGGAGCACATGACGTAAAGCAAACCATGATTCAGGGCTTTTCTGACATTTTTTGTGCGAGTATGCACTTTTACAACTTCCTAACTGAAGACAGGATTTTTATTTGAATTCTGAAATGGCTTCACATTGTTACCACAGTTGCTCAGTCAGCTTATTACTTCATTAATCCTAACTTCATAACATGAGGAGTGATAGTAGCGCTTTACATTTGTCTTTCTCATTAGTTGGTTTTGTTGAGCACGTTGGGGTCAACTCTTGCAATTTAAAAAAAAAAAGTGTATTGTGCTTTTGATGAAGACAAGCACAGCAGACAAGGCCTGGTAACATTTGTAATTCCCTGTATTCTTAGTGGTTCAATGAATTTTAGTGAGTTAGAGAGAATTTTCTGTTGTGTCTTGTGGGTGTTTTCCATTGTCAGTGGAAGAGGTTCTTTTTGTGTGTTAGAGCTTGAACTGTGCTTTCTTCTTTTATTCTTGTTACTTGGTTTCTGTCTCTGTGACAGTCCATAGCCTTGTTTAGCATGCTTTTATTTTCTTCACCTTGTTCCTTTCAGGGGTACAGAAGACAGTCTTATAAATCTCGATGATGATGTCTTTGGAGCAGTCTGCAGAATTCTGCTGGTTTTGTGGGCTCCCTCTGCATTTGCAATTCATGTTTCTAAGCTGTGTGTTCTCTTTTTTTTGGTTTTTTTTGGTGTGGTGTTTTTTTGTTTTGTTTTTTTTTTTCCCCCAGAAAATATTTGGTGTTTCGCCATTCTGTTCCCTCTCTGGTTTTCTTGTTCTTTCTTTATCCTTTGATATTAGTGGCATAATTTCTTTCTTTTTCCTCCTAGACAGCATGTTACATATTATTTAGAAGTGCTTTATCTAGTTTGCATGAAAGTTGTACTTTGATTTGCATGCATGCATATGTGAGATAGAGTATTTGCATTATGGTTTCTTCATTATTTATCTGTGGCTTCCTAGGGGTAGACAGTATAGAAGATTTTTATTCTGCCTCTAAATAAATTTACAAAACCTGCACACATGTTTTTGCCAGCCACTTAATGATTTTTCTGTGAGTGTGAGAAAGAACACCAGTAAAGATGTTTTTTTGGGGGACAGCTTTGCCCAGATGGGGCATGAAAAACTGGAGCATTGCAGTATCTGACAACAAGAGAAGGACAGAGAGGATGTATGAAATGGTATTGAGTTTTAATTTTAGAAGACTTTTTTTTTTTATCCTGCGTCACAGGTACCTTAACTTTCTTGAGTCAAAAAGAGATTAGAGCAATAACTAACAGGTAGAAGCAAACACAACAAAATGTGTTTCCAGCCTAGTTGATTCTATGATTCTATGTCTTATAGTTCTAGTTGTCATTAAAAAGAATATCAGTCTTGCTGGAGTGACAGTTTTGTGTGGGTACTTTTCCTTCTTTAAAAGAAAATGAAAAAGGAAACTACCGAGACTTTAATTTTTTATTGTATTATTTTTAGTCACCTTACAAGGAGATGCATCTTATTTAACATGTTATTCTTTAATCATCTGTAGCTTTTCTCATGTTTCCTCAACAAACTGGTAGATGAGAAATTACATAGTAGCTTGAAAATGTGATACATATTTCTGCTCAACCAGCACTTCTCTCTTCAGATGCAAGTCTGCTTTGCAGATAGAAATCCACAGTCAGTCTGGAGAAAAAGGCTTTGTTTATGGTCTGTTGTTTCTTCATTAGTATTTAGTTCTATTTCTTCACTTCGACTTTGTTCTTCTGTTTCATCTTTAGCATTAGATGTGTAGAAGTAGGTTCTTTATCATGTATTGACCATCCATGCTTGGGAAAGTTGAAGTGTCCTTAGATGTTTTTCAGCTTTTAAAGCACAAGGGGTTTCAGATGACGTTATGATGTTTGATATCAAGGTACAGTGTGAACTACAGATACTATGAAGAGTAAGGCTTGTGATTCTTTTGCATTACCTAGTTGCTAAATTCAGAAATCTAAGTGTGTGTATTTATTCAATTATTTAGGTAAAGGAACCATAAATCAAATCAGTAAAATTGGAGATGAAGGATTAGCCTCCTAAAGATCTGGAGAGAAATTTATCATTTTTCTCCCTTTAGAGTTTGAAGGCTGTGGGCAGCTGCAAGGGCAGTTCTGTTGAGAACCAGTCTTAGAGCCTTGCACAAGTGTTTCTTCTTCATGGAGAAGCTGCATTGTGGGGGCTGACTGTTAAATAAATTAGGCTGTCTACTGCCCCTTCTTTATTAATGTTGAAGTGAAGGCTATGTTAGTGAAGCGTGACAGTTGACAGCTCTAGAAACTGCCACTCTGTCTCAATTGACAGAACCAACTCCAGGTTAATACTGGAATTGTTTTATTTGCTAAACTTTGTCATACCACTCTTTTCTTTGGATATCAAGATGCCATGGCAGTGAAAACCATTAGAAATGTACACTTGTCTAGTGGGAAATAGACTGAGACAACCAAATAATTTCACATCTTACTGAAAAATCTTTCAATAATTACAGCAGCAGGCACTGGCCTGAACTGTGTTTCTACAGGAGATCTAAAGGTAAAAGGCTTCATGTTTTATTTCAGTGTCTTAATTTTCCTACCTTTTGGAAATAACTCTTTTTTCCCCAGAAAACATGTATTATTATAACCTTATAATAATAAGCTCTAAAAAGTCTTTTAATAAGAATCAGAAAAGAATTTCTTCAAGATAAGTGAATTGAAAGCAATGTGAATGCTAGTTTATGTTTCTCAAGTTCTGTAAAAGGAGAAGCACTGCCATTGCTAGTCGTACAGGGAATGACTTTTCGTCACCTTTTAGAACGGAGTCACCCATCTTTCAGCAGTATGTAGATCTTAATTATCTATCTCCTGAATATCTTTTGCAGGTAAGGCTGAAATATTTGCCAAAGCAGTTTTTGTTACTTTAAAGAATTGTGATTAAAAGCATTTCTTTTGATGACACTGTTCTGACAGATAGGTTTAAATAAAAACAAAAAGCATATTTCTCTCTGTACTGGTTAAGCATTAAAAGTTTAACTTCTATTCAGACATGTACATTGAAGAGGAAGGAGTAGAAGGGTGCCACCAACTTGAAGACACTTGGCATTTTAAACTCTGAATGAAATGTGACATACCAAACTGGTGAACCAAACTATTTACTCATATTTATGTCAGTGTCACACAGACCAGGCTGTAGGCTTGTGCACGAGTGTGTGGGATTTAGGACAACTGGATCCTGCCTCAACATAAAATAATGTATAAGAACAGGAAATTCCGGGTGATGATTAGACTATTGTTCAGAAATGATCATTAAAAACAACAAAAAAAAGAATTTCAAATAAGATTTTAAAAACTAAAATATTGTTGGATGTGTTATAAAACTATGCAGGAATTATTGTGGGAAAAAAATGGATTACTGAGATAAAGGTGTCTTTATAATCCCCCGGAATTGCAAGCTGAGTAGGTACAGTGCTATTCTCATCTTTTCTGAAGAGAAATGATCAAAAAAACCCGAACCCAATGCTGCAGTACAAGTTGTGTGCAACATACAGTTAAAAGATTAGAGATGTATCTGTATTCTGTCATTGCTCTTTGTGTAACTGTCTGTTTGCCCCTTGTTGAATATTTCTTACTTTGATGCAAATCACAGTTGCAAGGCATCTGATCTTCTTTCCCTTTAGTTTAACAATAACATACAATGTTTCTCTCCATTTCTGAGCTTGCTTTCTTCTTTTGTGGAAGAGGGGCATAATTAGTTCCTACAGTAAATTTTTGAAGATATTTTATGGAAGTCATCTGGGTAATAGTAGATTTTACTTGATCTATTTTTCAATGGCAAATATTTGTAATATCGGATTTTTATGTAGATTTACTCATTCTTTCATGCTCTATTTTGATATTTTAAATAACTGCAGGAAAGGAAGGACCATAGGTTTAGAATAGAGTGAAAAGCAAAAAAAAAACCAACCCGAAAATCTTAGTCACACCAGTGGGGATTTTAAGATAGTTCTTTGTATTAATCCAAATATAATTTGTATGCTGAAACAGTTTTGCTTCTGTTGTCAGAAAAAATGTAGCTGACAAATGCAAATTGTCATCATGGTTATCTTAGCTTTGGACACTCCTGGTACTTCATTATGAAGTGTCAGACTCGGTAGACTCTGTAAACTTAATTTCAAGATCAAAATACAGTATGAATTTACACATTAGTGCCTCACAGTCTTTCAGTATAAATTTAAATTTAACTCTTGGCTCATGGAGATTGATTTAAGACACACTGCCTGTCAAAGCTGAAGTTACTATATATTATGTGCAAGTTCTTTAAATTTTATCATTCCTAAAAACCAGTTTGCAGGTATTGGGGAAAAAAAGCTGTGAAGTATAGAGGCTTTGAAAACTGAGGTTCTCCGAGGTCTGGCAACGTTGGCTAAGTGTATGTTAAGTACGAGATTAGCTCCAGTTGCCTTGTGGCTCTTTTTAGACCAACTATTCTAAATAGGAGGAATAAACGAGCATAGTGTTCAGCTGACAGTTGCAAAAGATGAGAGAAATCCATACTGCATTCTCTCCTTTAGCTATTTATTATGAGATAATAAATGTTTAAATCTGCCCCTTACCACCCTCACCTCTGGCAGGGGAAAGTGGATTGAGTGTGGTCTTTTTCCTGCAGTAGCATCACTCTTTTACCCAGTTCTCCTCTTTACATTAGGACCTCTCATTTAAAAAAAATGTATTCATTTGTCAAACTGTTTGGACTTTGCTCTTGCCTAGTACAATGCTCATTATAATCTGGACATGATTGGCAAATGCCCTTGAAAGCAGGAAGTGGAATGGAGTAGAGTGGAAAAATGCTAATTCAAATTAGCCAAGGAAAAGTGTAAAGTGGCAGCATGTCTGTGAGGGAGTAACTTTTTATTTTATGCCTATACTTTGCAAATAATGCTTGTTCACAGATGTTATTACAAATGTTTTCACTGTTTTCACTTCGCTAAATAAATATTGCATCGTAAATTGTATTAGTGTGACATTTTAACATAGTGAGAGTTGTCTTTCCACGTCTTTCTTCATGTGATCTAGTGTGAAATGGACGTTATAATACTTACTGATCAGTTAGATGAGGGCAGTTTAACTTCAGGGTGACAGCTTTATTCAGCTTGTGATACTCCTTAGCTCAGTAGTTTCACTGACAGTTTCTCTTGCCAGGAGGAAGAAGCTTGCTCTAAGATTTATGTCCTCTTTTCATGTGGGCAAAGCGGTAGTGTCCCAGTCTCTAATTACCCGCTAGTTCGTGGGCAGAAGAGGATGTGTGGCTGTTGGAAACATACAATGTCTGAGCAGTTGTTCAAAGACTCCCCCAAGAAGAACATAGCAAGCAAACTGGAGGTGTAACAGCCAGGATCCCGCCTCTGGGACAGTTCTGAGCTGGGAATGTGTCTCATACCTTAAGAGAAAATCACACTAGTGGTTCTTTTAAGCTGCTAGTTGTAATGAGATACCACACACAAAAGCTAAAGGAACTTCTTTACAAGGTTTATCCGAGGAGATGGGCAATTTTTAAATGTTAATGTATCTGTAATCATTGCTAGCTGAAATCCTAGCAAAGACAGATATCTTTGTTCTTGCAAGATCTTTTTCTGCATTTTCAAGTGCAAACTGTATCTGTAACTGCAGGCACATTTTACATATGAGGTAACAAGAAATTTAACAGAAGGTGAGAGGGACTCTGAAGAGATCCACAATAGGAAGATTCAGATTCATTAGGCTATTAATAACTTGAAAGTCTTGCCTAGAAGTTTGAAGTGGATGTGGTGGAAAAGGTAGCAAAAGTTGTAAAAAATCCATGAGTGGTATGGTCTCAGGACATCCACAGCTGCACTGAGGCCTGCAAGACTGTGTGGCACCTGTCAGTCAGCAGATGCAATTATTAGAAAAATGTGGGATATCCTTCTGTGTTTTCATTCTCCAGAACAGTGTTTGTCGGTCTGTCTGGTCAGTTACATCTCACTCCACAGGTTTTGAGGTGATATTATTTTCTAAGTTAGTAAGATTCAGGTTTATAGAAGACATGGTGTAATACTTATGTTTGAAGGGGTTCTTAATCTGTTTGGATGAGATGCATGAAGCCTGGTTCTCAAGTCTGCTTTTGAAGACACTGGAGGGAAAAAAGAGTATGTTAAAGGGATTCTTTTCATCCTAACATAGACCTTCTAAACTGCTGCTTGTGGGCTGCCTATTAGACCTGCCCGTTTCTCGCTTGGGTGGAAATTGACTATAGCTAAGGTTTGGCGAGATTCCACCTTACGCCTTGTAACCCAGAGCATCTAATGCAAACCTTAGTGATACAGTGAATATAGGTGATATTTACTATTCACAGAAATTATGGGCTGTTTCAGCACTTGTAATTTCCTGAACGCCAATTCACCAGAAAGATGAGTACCAATGTGCTGTGTAGGAACACTTCTCTCTTACCTGGGGTAAGATTAAGGACCTGGGGTTAAAAATGAAAGGCAGACATCAGTGTTATAGGCTGCTGTTAGTTCAGTTTCTATATATTATGCATGCTATTATGTAGTTAGCACAGTTTTTACTAATGCAACATGCATCAGCTTCTTTTGTCAACTAAAATACAGTGAAGTTACAGAAATAAATGGAATGCATCAATAAGTAGATATGTCAGTTAAACCTAAATGTGCTCAGCTTAGATATCCTTACTGTGCTCAAGGCACAAAAATCACTCTTCTGCACACAGCTGCAAACAGAATTTGTAGTATGTTTTAATGTGCTATGTGATAGCATTTTAGTTTCTGCAGCTTCTCTATTCAATTTGTCAGCCTTTGTTTGCCTTAATCAGACAGAGGCTTGTGTAAGCATTGCATGTGTTGCTTCAAGAGACATACTGTGCATATGAATTTAATCATATTTCATTACTTTATTGATCAAAATAACTTTTTACTCTTTGATATTCCTGTTAACCGTGTAGAGCCAAGATAGCAAAGAAAGTGTGGGCTGTGTTCTTTCTTGTTCATCATTCGAATCACTTGCTGAATTAAACATATGCAAACTTATCTGAGGAGAAGAGCACCATGAAAAGTCTTATTGCCCATATTCAGCTGCTAGTGAAGGAAATAATGCTGATAATCATTTGAATTCTTGAACTTAGGTTGGGTTTGCTGTACTAGCACTTGTACCAAAGAAAAGGAAAAGGTACTTATTTTAAAGGGCGTTGTGGTGTAAATCAGCACAACCTGGCTGTGAATAAATTTTGTCTGTAATCCAGCTCAGAGTGAAAGGAAAATAGGAGAGGCACACCTATTACACCCTCAGCAGCAGCTTCTTGAGCATGTTGGCTTTCCTTCTGTGGAAGAAGACATGCAAGTTGTCCACGAGCATAATTTTAACTCACGTATTTCAGAAGCCAGTTTCTTATGCAGGGCGTTGGTGTTTGCAGCAGCCTAACCTCTGCAATGTGCCATTGGGTCTTTTTGACATTTTAGCTTTTTCCCTTTGGATGAGAATTTGTTAGTCAAAAATATTTCTTGGATATGCTGCTTGTGGTTCTAGTGGGTGTTTTCATTGTTCTTTATGCCATGCCAATTACTGAATTCTTAAAAAAAATACAGACTTCAGTTTTGTTGACTGCGTATTAGCTTCTGCCTGAAGATTCAGGGAACGCTCAGCCAGCATCTTCAGAGAGGAGTGTAAACTAAAGTGTGAAAGAGCTAACATGAGTGTATACACATAAGACACAAATTTCCAAATTTGTTTGAAAAGAAAGCAGTAATAAGCATTTTTTCCAAGTATTGAAAAACCTTTGTTTTACAAATATGCAGAAAACCCGGGACTTTGAGTCTCAATTGCTTATTTGTGGATTGTACTTTTAGGGAAGGGTGCATTCATTTTGTGGAATTAGTCCTACATTTCAGTGTTAGCTGCAAAGCGTAACCATACACGTAGTGAAACAGGGAGCTAAGGTGACTTGCATGTAACTGGAAGGCTTCTGTATTATTCTTCATGATGCTGCTGGAAAAAGGTTCACTTAGGAAAACCAGCAAATTATTTGAATGCCAGAGTTTTAGTGAACAATAGGGAAATTGCATTTCCTTAGTACATTACATATGCCGTTCAGTTTTTGGACTTGTGTCTAATATTATGTAAGGCAGAGATTGGCAGCTTTTCAGGATCGAGGTGCCAGATTGTATTTTTCTCTCACAAATTAGAGGTTAACGCTGGTTGAAAACATTCAAACGCGCTGTCAGGCGGTGTTTGGAAACGGCTGGCTGTCAGGCAGGCAGGATGCCACCAGGCAGGCAGCGGATGGCATGGGGCTGGTGTGAGGGACAGGGCTTCCTGTCCCGGCGCTGCCAGAGACAGGAGCGCTCTCGGCACATCAAGGCTCCTGGTGCTCTGGCCCGTGCCAGCAATGCCAGTGTTGTGTGCCTCTGGAAACCTACACACTTCTTCTTTGCCATGTATGGTTGGGAACTTCAGGCCCAGCAAGAAACTCTGTCTCATGCATCTAAAATTGTCTGTTGTAATTGCTGTTAGTATGAAGTTTGCCATAAATGTCTTATGTGAGGTTGTCTTATGTCTTATGGCTCTGCAGAGATGCTTTTGTAACAAATACTTTGGAGACTGGATGGTCACTGTGAAACCAGAGCTAATCAATTGACTACTAAAGTCCTCCTTTACATTGAATTTTTCTGAAATAGGAATGAGAATGAGCAGGTGCTTGATGCAAGTTTTGAAGAATTGAAACCCCTGAGCAATATGCAAACATGCTCTTTGTGAAGTGATGTGGCAATTATAATGTCTGTATTGGTTTTGCAGGCTGTATTAATCAAGAAGTGATACAGGGTAACATAGAATAGTAACCTATAGGCTTACTTTACATTCTAATCTTTGACAAATATTAGATTCTAGCTGTTTTATATGCTTGGGAGTACTCGTTATGAGGAAGCCTGGACCCGTGTCTGAACAGCGAGCAGTGCTTACATTTTTCCAACCTAGTGCAAGTGTGCATGAGTTCGCCTCTTATTTTGTGGTATCATTCATACAAATCCACTGGTGGTGTGTCTAGTGTAACATGTTTCAAGACTGTGCCTGTCAGTGGTTGTATCAGAAACTGTAGCAGGTTCGGAAAGCAACAGTCTGATCACAGGCAGCTGCCTCTTGATTTTAGGACAAGGCTTATTGTTAAATAATAAGCTTTCAAATATAGCTATCACATGGGACAGCTACTGTGTATATTTTCCCAGCGTACCACCTCTGCAACCTGTCAGCATGTGGACCATGTCTTCTATTGTCTGCTATTAATGGTCGTATGACAGGTAGGTCAGTTTTCTCATTTGGAAAATATAAGGGGTTTCTACATAGAAAACTTATGATGAAAATATCTAAATTATTTCTACCACTTTATATTTCTCATCATTTGTCAGTGATTTTGGTCATTGCATAATAAAAAAACCGTAGCATCATTTTCTTCCTTAAAAAAAAAAAAAAGGGCATATAAATGTGTGCCTACTTGGAATTTGGTAGCATGTACTAAATAGTAAGAATATTTAACAGTATAATTTATAATACACATTTTAATGGTATTTCATGTTTTCTTTTCCCAGGAGCTGTGATCATCTCCACTCCACAAGACGTGGCTTTGTTGGATGCACGCAAAGGAGCTGAAATGTTTAGGAAAGTTCACGTACCTGTAAGCCCCTATATTAAATGTATCAGTAGATTGTATCTCCAAAATGTAAAAAAACCCCTAAAATTAATACAGCAATAGGTCAACAAACCATTCAGGAATCACTTGAATTTCATAAATTCTTGTTTGAAAAATAGAGATTAGAATCCATCTTATATCTGTATCAGGAACTTGTTTTAACAGAAAGGAAAGAATGTCCTCAGGCCGAGGTCATAACAGTACTTAATTTCTTTTAAGTCAGTTTGTTTAATCAACTGGAATAGATCAGGCTGCTGAACAGAGTATCTTATCAAGTCCTGTGTGCTTTCCAATTATACTGTCTTACTGTATCCTCATTATCTGTTCTCTTTGGCACTGTCTGTGTTAGAGGTCAAAATCTAAAATTTCTTGAAATGTGGAAAAATCTTATATTGCTATATTTTAAGATGGAAATGTAAGTTTTTGGAAGATATACATGTACCTAATTGTTACTTTACCATTTGAAGGGCTCCGTGACTATCATGACAAGTAGAAGGCTGTCTGTATCACTTTCTTTTCATGAGCCTTGTAGCTTGTATGGTAGCTTTCTTGTTTGGGAAATGCAAAATTTAAAAATATCTACAGTATTCATATGGATTAGGAGAAAATATTAAGCAGGGTGACATCTTTGACTTGGTATTTTCTATGTGTGCTACAAGTTGCTAAGTAACTGAATGTTATACTCTGGGGTATGCTCATGAAGAGATTCAGTTTTCATTTGAAATGTGCAGTTGATGAGAAAATATAAACTGAAATATGCTTCAGTATCTTAAACAGTAAAGAAAAAAAGCCATGTAATACTAATTTCTTACCTGTATGAAGGTTACTTCTGCTCTTTATTGAGAGGAAATTTCTTCTATAGCTCTTGCTTTGTTAATTTAAAAAATGCAACAGAAATCTTGAAGTGGCTGTTTCCAGGTTGTGATTTTTTTCTTTTTTTCTTTTTTTTTTGGTTGTTGTTGTTTTGGTTTTGGAGTTGTTTTGGTTTGGTTCATGGGTTTGGGGTTTTTTGGGTTTTTTTTTTAGTTTATAGAATAGCTTAACAAAAGAAATACATTGATAAATTCCTTATTGTTAACTATTCCTTAAGCATCTTTGCACCGAAATGAAACTACAGTAGCATTTACCATTTGCTACTAGAAGAAAAACAAATATGTATAACAGAAGAAAAACATAAAGTGTTTTGTTTTGATTTTGTGTTTGGGTTTGCTAAAATCATGCAAAATTTTACCACGCTAACCTGAACAGAAATAAAACTGTCTTCGGGTTACTATTTTGCTGGATTTTCCTTTTTATTTAATGAGAAATTGCCAAGATTTCTTTCTAAGTCTGTTTTGTTCAATGTTCTTAGAAGGGAATGGCCTCCATGAAAACTATGCATTCTAGGATAGCCTTGGCTGTTATTAATGACTAATGGTAGCTAAGGTATTAAATATGTTGTATTTTAATTTGCTGGAATTTTCAGATCTTTCTAAGTGAAATGAAAGCCATAGTGAAGCTGTTGTGCCAGATGCTGAGTGCACTTCAGCCAGTCATCAGGTCTTACCTTTTTCATGGTGCTGCTTCATTTTATTTTAACCTTATATGTGCATCAGTACAGATGTATCATTTACTCCAGTATAAAGCAGCTCCTGCCTACGTATTACATTTCTAAGTGTCAACAAAATCTGAGGATCTAAAGAAAATTCAGTTACGTCATTTTTGATGGACAACTTCAAACCTAAGGTTTACATCAAAGACGGTGGAATCTGTGGGACTGTGCTAAAATTGCGTGTCCTGATTATATAATTGACTGATCTTTAAAATCTTTAAAAAGTGCTTGCAAGGAGTCTACTTTTCAAAGAAGCAGAAAGTCTATAGGTTGCTGAGTTTTGAGTCTTTGAATATGCTTGCTTATATTAAATGAACAGGAGTCTCTCCCTTGTACATACAGGTATACATACACCATTTTCCCCTCACTCCTGAGTTTCAAATGACATGTAGTATTGTCACAGTCAAGTCACAATTGTTAACATTGTTTGTCCTTTACTGCATTGAAATTAGAGTAGAATGACTGAAGGAACCGATGAAAAGCTGCCAATGAGGGTCAGAGTTAGAACCAGGATTACAATGCAAAAGTCTTATTTTCGGTCTTAGGACACAGTCATTAGAAGAGGAGTGCCATCTCTTGTGCAGTGGAGCACACCTGATAAGGAAGGAGTTTGCAAAGTGGTGCTGACTTCTATCACAACAAGTTTCAAGATTCTTTCCCATTACATGAGTTTGCCCATTGTTTTTATGCATCCCAAAGGCTTGCTCTCGGCAGGTGACAGAAAAAAAAAAGTTAATAACTTTGAGTATTTAGGAAAAAGTTACCTATTTTCACATGCTGAAATTGAGTTCAGTTCAGTATGATTTATCTTATCAATCATAATCCTGAAATAAAAGGACAGGGATATAGTTAAATCTGTAGCTTTTCTGGTAGTTTCCTGGAAATGGAAGGTTGTGTTGTGGATTTCATAGGTTTCAAAAAAACTGCTTATGTAAACTAAGCTTTGTATTTCCTTCTGAGATGTACTAAAATTGGTTATTTGTCTGTGTACTTAGGGGTATTTCTGTAGCATGCAGAGTACCAGCAAAGATTATGGCTTTATACGGCAGATGTTAGAGCCAAAAGTTGCTCATTATAAGATGAAAGGCAGGAAGACATAAATACTATTGTGTATCTTTACTTGAGGTACTAAAATATCAAGAGTCTGACTGATGATTACATAGGAAGTTGATGCAGAACTCTAACTCCGATCACTTCAGCCCCTGTCAGGTTGGAGTCGGACCTCAGCACCATCCGTCCTCAAGTACAGTGAATGACTTAATTGGGTTTCTCAGGAGTTGTCTCCTTGAGTAAAGACAGAGGGCTTTTATTTTCTCACTGTATTTCTGTAACTTAAAAGGTAGTCTCATTGGATTTTGGCGTGATTTGTTGTAACCAGTTTAGTTGAGCATAAGATACATGTAAACATTCAGAAACTGAATGTGTGTGCACATTATTTATAATGAAAGATTTCTTCTTTTCTTGGTATTTCTTGATAGATGTCTCTTCACCATTTAAAATAATGATTTGACTAAATGAAATTCGGTTCCATGTATTATAGCTATCCTCTCCTCTGCTTCCATAGTTTAGCTCCTGTTTGAGGTGCATCTCATCATACTAGTTTTCATGTCATTACTGAGCCAAGTTTGCTGAGAGATGTACAGGGAAGGGAACTCGCTATGGACTAGAAAAAGATTCACACATTCTTGTGGGATAGTTTGTGTAGACGTGAACAGCTGCTTTGAAGCTATTCCAGATCGGTTACTTGAGCAGGGAAATTAGAGTTATTACTGACTTTATTAGCAAGACCTATTACTTTGTCTGTAGATCTAAAAGCTCCAGAGATCCTAGTGAACTCTCTTCCTTCTGTAAATATATCTGCAGAAATATGTATGTTAAAAGTACACTTCAGCACTAAAGTTGTGTAGAGAGCTCTTTTTACCTGCCCTGCACCTTGTACCCTTGGCCATGTAGTATCTCATGTCTCTTAGTTTAAGAACTGTATGAGAAAATTACTTGTAATAACATCCCAGTGAACAGAAATATGTTCCTCTTGCTCCTCTGGCAGTCCCAGAGAGTAGAAAATGGGGAAAGTTGTGGTGTTAAATTGAAAGTAGATAATCTTTATTGTTGTTTCTTAAAGTGTTCCTTGCTTTAAACCCTCTGAAAGTTTTACATAAGTAAAGGAAGACTTCTTAGAAATGCACATTATGGTGATATACAAAAACCCACATGATCGTATTTTGATCATTTTAGCTTATATCTAAGGAAATTTTTATTAAGATATTGAAAATAACATACTTTTTTATTTTTGGGTTTGCTGCCAAAAGTTGCACATTCACTCTTAATTAAATAACAATATTTGTTGTTTGCATTGGACACTGGTATATCCTGTTAGATATGCTTTATTAGCACAGTGGATATGTTACTCTTCTAATAAACAGGCCAGCTTGTTCAAGCACAAAACTAGAATGCTCAGGGAAATTTAAAAGTTACAAAGTAAATATCAGCTTTTTGTTCTTGGAAATATATATTCATATTTTTAAAACTTGGCTATAGTGTGTTTGACATATCTAGATAACATAAATCTTCAAGTGTAATATTGTATCGTGGAGCCTTGTAAAGCAGGTCTTCTGTTGATTAGCAGATGGGTAGAAGCTTTTAACCTGTAGTACTTGAATGCTGTTTTCATCACTTTGAGAAATCCTGCTCTGGCTCAATGAACAGTTTTGGTTACTAGGTGAATCAAATGAGATCAATGCTATCATTAGCATTATTGTACATTTGAAAGAAGATTTTTGTGTGCATGATTTGGCAAATTTTCTTTGGACATATTTTGCTAGGATGATGTTGAACACCTGGCATCAACAGAAAGGTACCTAATACATGTGTATTAGATTTTTATGCTGTGGGTTTTGCCACTTAGTTTCACAGAATTATTTCTTTTGTTTGATCTTTAAAATGTGTTTCTGCTCTTCAGAACAATAACAAATCTGGCTCTTTTTGAAAACATTTCCCTACAGGATAACTTGCAAAAATATCTTAAAAGCATGTCTGATTGTGTCATTTCTTGAATGGTATGTTTTTATTTTGTGTTTCCTGAAACTGCAAATTACAAAGCTATAAAATATAACTTGAAAATTCTTTCAGTATTCAGAGCTCAAAAATGAAACACTGGCAGGGAAAGTTCTTGGAAAGATAGGTCTGTGTAAGAGGTACTTTTTGTTAGAAATAAGTTTGTTCATCTTTGAGAGGTATAAATGTGAAAACTTGAAATAATGAACAAATGGTAGTGCAACTGAGATGACTAAGAATAGTTGATAATGATGTTAATGCATCTGATTATGTATATTTAGCATACATATACTAGTTTTCATTATAAATGAGTCAGTTCATTGTTGGTAACCTCTTCCTTATTGTCAGACATGAGTAATTGAAATGCAGATGCTTGAATCCCAGGTTTGAACATTCCTTTCTTTAACAGGTTTTAGGACTGATTCAAAATATGAGTGTTTTCCAGTGTCCCAAGTGTAAGCATGAGACGCACATTTTCGGAGCTGATGGTGTAAGAGATCTAGCAAAAACCCTTGGATTGGATATTTTAGGTGAGAATATAGAAACAGTTTTATTTTTGAAGAAAAAAAATACTTGTGTGCATGTGGGAAGCATTAACTAAAATGTGTAACTGCATAATCCTAGTTTACCTGAAATTCATTATGTTATTGATCACACAACAGTTTTTACCAATAACGAAGATTTCCATTTGGTCTTGTAAAACAGACCTAAACTCTGTCTGTTAATGTCTATAGAAGTTTTTTCATTTATTTCATTGAAATGGAGTCGTTACATATTGAAATAAACATGGTAGTTTGAAATGCAGTCCCTTAAAAGTAGTGAGTTTTATGCCCATATGAAGATATCTTGACTCTTGTATGAAAGCAAGCAGACTGTAATGATTGTATTTAAGTGTTGAGATTAAAAGAATATGCTGAATTGCAAAACGTTGTTTCAAAAGAATATTTATCTTTATTGAAAACAAGAATTAGCCATGATTAAACAATCTGGCATGCCTGTAAGCTAAAATACACATTGATCTTTAGAATAAGCATTGCTATTTTAAAAAGGCATATTTCAACCTGTGCTGTCAGTAAAAAAATCACAGAATGTAACATAGCGTAATTAAGTTGGTAAATGGGATAATTGCATGTGCTAATGATGTGTTTCCATGTATTACTATAATTATCTCAATGATTTTCCATAGCTAATTCATTAAAAAGAACCAGGAAGCTCGCTTAGGAAGATCAACACAGAAACATCAAGGTCTGACATAAAGTTAAGATAGCAAGGCAACACATAATTAAAGACATGCTTTTGGGCTATCTTTTAGTTTTCTGAATATATAATGAGTTGTGATCAGAGCCCAGGGGGACTTCTGCAGCCCTGGGTTATGTAGATGGATACAAATCCTCTTCAAGCCATTGAATCAAACATGCATTTAGATATACAGGCACAAATGATGTGCCATGCCAATGGTCCCATAGATGGTTTTTGTTATTCCCTAAGAGGCCAGAACTGATTGTGATTGCATTTAATTAGGAGTGATGTGAGAGATTTACAGGTTTAGCAGGGGATGGATGAGATCTATGAAGAAAAATAGAGTGGAGTTTACTTTCAAACCGTTGATGAAAGACTGGATTAAGAATAATGCCCCAAGGGTTAAATTTAGAATTATGGTACTTGATCTGATTAGTATGCTCCTCCTTCCAGGGATAACCATTACATAGTATGGTATTATAAGAATTGCTGCTTACAGATTTTACGTTAATCTATCCCAAGTGGAAGTTTTTTCCAATGTTATTTGAATTCTGCCCAAAACACTTAAGAACTTATTTTTAAATGTATATAATAAATGTATATATTTAAAATTAGTACTGCTAAATTTTTAATTCTCTAAATTTATTTTGCTTATATTGTGCAGCACCTATGGCTGTTCTGTTTGTTCAACTAAGCACCTAGTCCTTTTGTGAGGACTGACAAGGTTTTATTTGCCATGATAACATCTGACAAATTCTGCAAGCTAACAATGTGCAGAATAGAAAAGCATTTTCCTTTTATTTGCTCAGAAGTGGCTGCCTTTAATATTACTGAATACCTCCTTTGTTTTTTGTTTATGACAGAAGACAATTACCATTTGCCAGTGAACCTTTTTACATAGTTCATTGTTTCAGGTACTTCTGATTGTCTTGTCTTTTTATTGTTATCTAAAGGAAAGTGTGCCAAAGTTTGTGAGAAAGACTGTGCTGCTGATTGTTTCTCTCCCTGTCTCTGAAATACCCGTATTCAGCTTTCTTTTTATGGTGACAGTAACTTATGGTGACTTATAGTGACAGTAACTGTCACCATAAAGCTATACCATTAATATACATAATATTAAGATAATTTCTGTACACTCTGTCCTGACCTGGGCACTTCCTAACTTTTTAAACTGTATCTGCTAATAGAACTAGCAACAGTGACTCACAGATTTCTAATATTCTTTTAGTTTTTACTTCCTACAATAAATTCAAATTATTCTCAGCACTTACCCTTTTATTGCAGTCAGCAATAATTGTTAGTATCAGAAAAAAATGCAATGGCAAGTTCTCATCATATTCTCTAGTGAATAGTGCAAAAACTTCCAACTTGCACTTTTGCTCATACAAGTTCTGTTATGTTCCTGTAGTACCAGCACATCTTTGTAAGTTCTCTTTGTAATTCTCTGAGATGGTTATTAAGCTGATAGTGAAGAAGTGTTTTTTCATTAATAAAACATCCTTGGGGAGAAGAGTCAAGATTAGCCTCTGCATGAAATAATGGTAGGAACTAACTTGTGGGAGATTTACAAAGTTTTTGTTACTCTGTTAAGAGTGTCTAAGGTTAAAAAAACCCAACAAACAAACAAAACCAAACCAAACCACAAAAAGGTCCTGGACAATTTTTAAAGGACCCCCTAAATATATTTTGTAATGAGCAAATGAACAGACTTTTATGCTTTATGCCTGAAGAAATTAATGCATGACTGAAACAAGTAAGAAACAAATTTGAGGGAAATGGACTGTAATCATCATATTACAAGTCAAGATAACAAGTTTTTCAAAGATTCAGCTCACTAATGGAGCTACAGCTTTTGTGTTTGCTATTTGTTTGGGCTTTTGTTTGTATTACTGCTTGCTTTCAGGGTTATTTTTTGTGGGGTTTTTTTTTTTTTATCTGTTAAGCTGTGTCAATCTTCTTTCATATATATTTTTTTAATGTTTCTTTTTCTGACTACTTTGAACTTCAGTGATTTACACTGGCTTTGGTTTGGGTTAAATAAGTGTTGCTAAATGTATGATTAAACAGATACAGTTTCTGAGACCAGTCAAGATTGAACTAAGGTAGGTTGTTTTGTCTACATCTAAAATGTAGCTCTATCTTCCATTAAAAAAAGGTCGCTTCATAATTATCTATGTAGCAATGAGCTAAACATGGGAATTCCAAGTTTTCTGTAGTGCTGAAAAACTATTTCAGAAAGTATGCTTCAGAGTGGAATAGGGCTGCTAATTGATTCTCCATTAGAGTGTTCCTTTCCTCTCTGACAGTTCCCTGCTCGTTATAAAAGCAGAATATAAAGAAGATTTCTGTTGGAAAGAAGAATGAACTGAATAGTTGTCAACCTTTTAATTGGATCCAAAGCCTAATAAGGACAATAACAAATGCTATTATTTCAAAATTAAGTATTCAAAAAAGTATTTGAACAGTGATTAAAATCTTAAAACAGCACTGGAAACAATATACAATGGAGGAGATAGGCTGAACAGTAAGATGCATGCTAAGCATTTACCTAACACTCAAGCAATTTTTTTTATATATGCAAAATAATTTGTATCTCAGCCTGTGTTTTTCTGTTTATTCCATCAAAAAAGCAAACTACCTTCTCTAATAAATGACTGCAAAGTATGGTCCTTCCTATTCAGAGAATAAAAAATACGGAATATGTTTGGCATTAATCATTATGGATGTACAGAAATTGTACTGCAGCCAATTTTCATTTTAAATGCTAATTTTTTGAGATTAAGTAATTCAACGAATATACCAAACTGGAATTTGATTTCAAGTTGCTTCAGGGCATATTTTAATGAAACATTTAAGAAATATTGGGTATTCACATATGTGTATCTTGGTATTTTTGATACAGGAGACATTCCGCTGCATGTTAATATACGGGAGACGTGTGATTCAGGACAGCCTGTTGTGATCTCACAGCCCCAGAGTGATGCGGTAAGTTTGGTGCACTGCACTTAAAACAGCAAAAAGCCCTCCTGCAAAAGTGATGAGTTGAGAATGCTGCTTCTTATTGCTGTTTGAAAGGAAACATGTATCTGAATGTAACTTAGGGAAATAAAGTAAAAGAGGAGTAGTATCAGCAAGTAACTCAGACCCTTCACTTTAGAATGCTGGTCATTCGTTCTGCTTCTTTGGGTTTGGTTTTGTTTAATTAGTCTGAATCATTCAGAGTAGTGAAGATTTGATCCAAGTTCTGGCGTGCCAAGAAGAGGAAGGTCAGTGTCAAGCCTCATGAGAACTTGCAGCTAATGTGGGTCCTCTAAAACTGTCAGTTGAGCCTTTGGTAGTTGAGCCTGGAAACTGTCAAAGGGTCCTCCAAAGATGTTTGGAACAAAACCTGTGTATTGTCAGTACCTGGGTTGTTTTCAGCAGGAAGTGGGGCGATTTACACACAAGAGGAAATGGGTTTTTAGGTGCATTTACCGTAGCATTTTATTGCCAGAGGAAAATATGCGTTGTTGAGGTGATGTGAGTAAAATATGCGTGTCTGTAAAGAAAAACAGCTGCACATAGAAAACTTCATTAACACTGATAGAGTAAGGTTTTCCTGGCTAGTATTTTCTTTGTCCTCTGCTGGAATTTGTCTTCTGGGTTCTATAGGGCAGGGTGTTGTCTGCCACATTGTGTTTGCACAGTATGTGGTATGATGCAGCCTCACTCTTGACTGCTGCTTAGATGTTACCATTAAAAAAAAAAGTCGTTAGTGCTGATAATAGATCATGGAATCAATTAGAGATAAGGTAGAATATACTGTAGGTACATTCTAGTGTTGAAAACCTTTTTAACATCATGATTGCTAGGTACGTGCTGAAATATTCTTTTCCTTCCCACTCTTTCAAAATGAAGAAAAAAAAAAGGGGGGGGTGGTGTTTAACACTGTTAATCCAGTGTTATTAACATACTGATCAGGATTCTGGAGGAACAGAGACAGTCTTAAAATTGTAATACATCATTCTGTTTTGAAAGAGAAGCAGCAACACTACAGTTTATTTCTAATTGAATATAATTTCTAATTGGATGCAATAATTTTGCTAGGCTTGGGCAGGGCGCGTGCCGATCCTCTGTAGAATAGTGTAGTGATCTTGAGTCTAGATCCTTGTGAAAAGGATCGTTATATAATCCACATGGTAGCTTCTATCTGGGAAGTTTGATCAGCGGCACGAAGGCTTGGAGAGATACGTGGCTTTGGTCAAAGATGAAGCAAAACAGCTGAGCAAACTAAGATGGAAGGCTTACAGCTCACAGTATCTGAAATCTATAATAGCCAAGAGTCTGTAGCCTGCAGGACTCAATCAAAAAATTAAGTCATGTAGGATAGCATTCTGGAAATTATAAAAGACAAGAAAGTCTGTTGTGTTGCCATCTGTTCCTCCTTGGTCTATGTTCTTGGTAACAAAAGGAGGGGTTATAAGCACCATTTGTGGCAATTAAGTTAAATATGAAAAGGAATAAAGATTGACAAATAAGTGTGACTCTGGGGAAAACTTGATATTCTTCTCTGCCACTGTATCTGTGAGATAATCATTCTTGTTGGAGAATGAGGGTTTTTAAGATGTCACTAATCTCTACAGAATGAAGAAGATTTACTCTTTATCCCTAGTTTGCTTCTCATTTTAAAGACTGAGAAAATTGTTGTTGGTCTCTTATAATTTAAAAGAACAATTAAATTCTTAGCACATAACTGATGGTGGGAGAGGTCATATAAGGTCAGATTCTAATTGTTAATACATGACACATATCGCTAATACATGACATCCATCGCCATGTTTCTCAAATAAACTAAAATCGTGGCTACTCATGCATGAACAATCGCAATTTTTCACATAGAGAACAATATGCTCAGAGCTGCTGAAATTATCTCCGCTCTTGTCCCTGAAACTTATAGGGTTTTCTTATACAAAATTCTGTGCTGTTTATGTTGGAACACACTTACAAATCAAATACAGAATCGTAGGACTGAAATAATACCTAGCAGATTCGAACACTGGGGAATAAGGATGCCGATTGACTTCTCAGAAACCCAGCATGCTGTCACACCTTCTAAGCTCTGTCAAGACTAGAATAAAGAGTGTTTCTAAAATATGTTAGCTAATACCTTTTTTTGCTTATACTCTTGCCATGGTGTTCAACTTGCCTTGCTGATATAGAAAAGTGTACCTCTCACTCTACATTAGAATTTTAAAATGTGTAAGCAGACTTGTCTAAATTCATTATTTTAAAGCTGAAATGTAGTTGGTGGAAAAAGGAAGTTTCTTTTTCACAACTGGCAAAGAAATTGTAAGCAACTAAACCTTTCCATAAAGAAAATTACTTGTAATATTATGCATGTGTGACACTTAGAAAATTCTTCCTCAGGGATGCACAGAGTAAATAAGACTCATCTACTTAAGGAAAGGGATGACTATATAGCTAAAGGATGTGAAGCTTTAATGGCTGGAGTTCTCTTCTGGTGAAGCTTGAGACAGTCTCTATGGAGAAATAAGCAGTGTTAGTAAAATGATTTTGCTCTTGGTATAACATTGTCTACATTAGTGTTTCTGTCAGTTGTTTAAATTGTGGCTTTTTTCTTAACACTTCGTTGACGAAACTGTTATGTGCTGCAGAAAATGGAATATTGCTGCATTCACATGTTAGCCTAAATGGCAGGGGCTTGACTAACAGAAAGAGAACAAACATACCGCAGCAATTGGGAGTTATCTAAGATCCTTTACAAGAAGCTAATAATTTCTTAATTTAATCAACAGTGAGGACTTACCAGACCCTTCTGGAGATAATTGAGAGTCTTGAGAGCATTCTCCTCCTGCATCAAGCTGTGGAGGTGGATTGGCTGACTAGGGCTTCATTTTTTTGCTCACCTAAACATACAAGAGAATCTCTAGAAGCAAAAGCTAATAAAGGGAAATCAGGAACAGTGTGAAAATGATAGAATATGGAAAACAGTAGGAAAAAAGGTAGAATAGGGAAAACAAATGAGTTGCTGAAACCAGGTAGAATTCATCATGCTCAGATGTAGGGGAATCTCCCAGGGATCATGAGAAGGAACGAGCAGCAAAATAGGTGTTTGAAAGAGGCATCCTGAAACTTGTGGATAAGAGGGCTAGAAACACAACAAGAGATGTAGAACACGATTACTTGCAGTGGAGTCATTCTTCTGCCAAGTGAGTTTAAATGCCCAGTGAACTATTAACACTGGGGAAAAGGTAAGCAGAGGTTCCTAAGGACTCTTCCATCTGTGAGCATAAAACCCAGAGAGGTGTGGGACAGTTGGTGTTATCCTGTGAGGACTTGCTGCTAGAAACTTTTGGGTATATCACAGTTTTGATGGCACAGTGGATTTGTTAACGCCTTGCTAGAACAAAAGGGCTGTCTGTGGGCATTCAGCACCAAACTCCCATCTGTCTCAAGATAAAGAAGCAGCTCAAGCAAGTACAAAATACATTTGCTGTACCAGTGCATCCCTTCCCTTCTAAAAGCTGGGGAATCTTCTTGGGATAGACTTTTCAGGGAGGAGATATGCCGGAGGCTGAAGCAAGCAGTAGATGTTGTCTGTCATCTTCTTGACTTGGGAATGAGATTAAAAAAAAATAAATAAAAAGTATTTGTGGAGGAGAGATGATACACCTCTAAGGTTCAGCAGGGATAATGTATTCAAGACAGAGGAGAGGTCATGAAAGAATGAAGTCTAGATTTCAGCTTTTTTCCCATTATTAAAGAGATAGTGGGCCCTCGTGGCAGAAAGTATGAAGAGAGTGACTGCTTTTGGGAGAGGAAAAAAAAAAAAAGAAAACAAAACCAAATTCCATGAAATACAGAATGGTCAATTCCTTAGTGTTTTCTTGCCAAATATTGTTGTGGAAAACATTTGGAATATATTAAGGAAAAACATTTTGATTTCACCCTCTTGTTTTGTAAAAATCAAGTTGGAGAAAAATTGGAAGTAGTGGTAGCAAATAATGTGTGCTGTTGTTTAGCTGTCATCAATAATTCCATATAGAGAGTGGTCTCTCCAGAGTGTGATATCTTTAAAAGAAAAGCAAACCCTGAAGAAGGCTGCATGATATATGATTTATAGTATGCCTTATCATCAGAGCTTCCTTTGAATGATTACAGGAACATTTGGTATTTGTTGGTTCAAATCCTTCATTCAGGTTGTAGATAGTACAGTGCATCATCAGACCCTCATTTATGCTTCACTCTGCTGAAGAAAGTGCTGACTGGTAGGATAGTCTGTTTGAAGGATGTTACTATATTGCATTTGAATTGCACTCTTCTACTTAACCATGTTTTCTGGACAGGATGTCTTTTTTGATGTATGTAGTGGCACCTGAGTGATACACATGTATAATGGCACCTTGGGGCTAGCAGTGTTTCCCAGCTAAAGCTCCCCTGGATGATGGCATAGCTGTTGCAACAGCTGATATATAGGATTAGTAGGAAATTTCCCATGAACACTAAGGATTGTTTTGGGTTTTTTTTCTTTAGATGTTAGATTCAGGAAGTATCCAGTTTTCTTACTCATCTCTTCCATTCATGTTGAAATTTATAGATTGACTTTTGTTGTCAATATGACAATAAAAAGTCCCCTATCTGGGCTGAGACTTCATTGAAGCTTGGCAGGAGTTGCCAGTACATGCAAAGAAGAATCTTATAGAACTGCCCAGAGGAGGACAAAGTGGGAACGGCTCTGGGAGTCTTGCAGTAAACAAGAATTTCTCTAGGTGACATGAAGCTTTCATCTGAAGTGGAAGCTCACTTAAAGCTGTGTTTGTCATCATGCTTTTAATGCCTTCTGAGTTGACCATAGAAAAATATATTTGTCTGAGGGCAGCTCCAGTCATGCACTGAAAGTGGGAGTTATGTCAAAGTAACAAGCAATTTCCATGGAAATTAAAGCTATTTAAAAATCTGATTGAACTGGAAAATGAACTGTGGTTGAGCAAAGAGAGTGCTAATAAGAACAAAAGCTATCACCTATCATTATTTTCATGCAGATGGTAGTTAAGTCTAGTATTTGTCCTTGTGATAGTTACTATTTGATTAGTTGCTTATGGTTGCTAGTTTCCTTTAGCAATGAATAAACTATGAGCCCCTAACAGCTCGTTTGAGCAGATCTAAATACCTTATAATTCTTTACAAGTATATTAATATCCGCAGCATTTGATATTCCAGACAGTTGGGACTCGCATAGATTCTCCCTTGGGCTGCTGGTTTGGATAAAGCATCTTAATAGTCTTGGAGTCTTTTAATCACAAGTAGAAGTTAGAAACCATGTCAGTACTGGGATTTACACTCTGTGATATACTTGGCTCACAACCAAGTGATGTGATCAGTATGCTTTTTCAAAGTTGCTGATGCGAAGTTCTTTGTGTGCAGTGGTTTGGGTGAAGGCAAATGTGGTATCAGCTACTTGTTTTGACTTTGATGATGGATAAATTTTATTCTGTATTTGCGTGGCCATTGCACTAAACACTGAAAGCCACTGTAGTGAGCTGTTTGCCAGCTACGGTCTGTGCTTCAGTGAAAGGCAGACTAGCAGGTCAAGCCAAGCCAAGCCATGAGAAGAGGGCAGTCAGCTATGACGTGTACAGTCAGTTTGCAGTAATCTTAGCAGTGATGCATAGTTTCCTCATGGGTAAGATTTTTAGGGAAAATGAGATGCCATAACTGAAAGGCTCACATTTCTCTAGGATTACCACAGTGCTTAATTAGATGAGCTAATAAGAAGTCTTGCGTTTTAAATATATCCCATGTCTATTATCCCATGACAGAGTAATGAATCAGGATGTTCTGATTATTTAGGCTAAGTAGGACTTTTCAGTCCTTTTCCTGATGAACTTCATTACAAGTTCTTCATTTTGTAGTCCATGGTCTGTGCTGTCATTAGTCACTTCATCATCTACCATGCCCTCTCAGTCCTGCGATTTAAAGAATGCTGCATTCTTCTGGCAGCGTTTGTACCAGTGTCTGAGAGGTGAACAGTCACTCACATGGCTGTTATCCAGCTCTTTCGACTCTCTGAGCATCCCCTTCCACCCCTGCCTCTGCCCTCTCCAGTGCTGCTCTCGGACCCCATCTAGGCAGCGTTTGTAATGAACAAGTCTGGTTTTAGGGCATTCTGTCTTCCTGTGTCCTTCTCCTTCATCCTCTTGAAGCAGGGAGAATGCTTGGCTTCCCGCTAACTGTTAAATATAAAGTTATCTGCAAAAAACTGTTTTCAGAAAGACAGTGTATAAACCATCCATTTAGAGCTTCCAAACCACAAAAGGAAACACTGATCTGTAAAGTTCACTTTTATCCTATGGCTGTGAGCGATAAGAAGTCATCCTTTATTTTTTCTCCTGTGGCTTTCCACCCAAAAAGGAAATAAAACCCCTCTCCATTTTAAGTTGCAACCCATCTTCTTTTGCTTAGTAATGGTAAACAGCTGACCTGAGCTGTGCTCTGTGTCCAGATGCCACATTGAAAAGATCATGAGTATGAGAAACTATTCAGTACAGTTGTATGTAATGAAAGGTGTATTGGCAGTTGCTGAGATTCCATTTAGACCTTTCACATATGTTGATTGATAGATGGGTCCTCACTCGTAGCTGAATGATTTGTTCAACTATAGGAAACTAAGGCTTGAAACAGTTGATTTTGTTAGACAGGTCGCTGGTAGTGTTCTGTAAGGAAATGTATGAGATACTGGTCTGTTCAACATATAAAGCAGTGATCTAGGAAAACAAAAAAAGGATGCTTAGCAGGTAGATGGATTGCCACTAGCAGCAGGGCTAAGTAATGCTAGCATGCTGGCTAGAAAGAGTGGGACCAGGAACCTTCTGTTACACAGCGACAGATCAGCCACTTGACAAATGAGAGTCAGTGTACATTGTGCAGTCATTGCCCAGACACTCATTAACAGTGGCTTTTTTTGGAGAAAAAAAATCTACTTTATTGGGATCTTGACAGAGAGTAACACACAAGCAGGGTAACACACAAGCAATCAAGTTTCCAAAGCAGGATAACTGGTATGGTTATGGGAGTCTGTGTGCCAGTGCTGTCTTTGGCTGGATTGAACAGGACTCCCTGAACTGAGTTTAGCTCAGTTTTAGCAATACAGCTAGTTCATGGTCCTGTATGACTACTACAGAGTACGGATGATCCGTTGCTGCTGATTATCTTGATTGATGTGCAAAATATCTCCTATCTTAACTGTGTACAAAACCACTGTCCTATATTACTATTTCTGCATCTACAGGAACAATTTATACAGTGTATTTTTAATTCTGTGTACAATTTGGTCAACTCTGGAGCAGGAACAGCCTGGCCCATCACTAGAAGGGGCCAGATTTTCCATGCAAGTTGTTAATTGACTTATTAAAACACATTAATTGATCTGTGCAAAGTGGGAGCTGTCTGCAGGACTCTTCAAGATAGTCTAAAATTCCCAGCTGGAGCACTCCTACACCAATTAGTCAAATACTTGACTGCAGAGGCAGCTTGACTTCAGCCAATCACCTATTTCACATTGGTCCTTTATCTCATCTAGGCAGGTGGCTAGCTGGGGAGTAGCTAGATCACCCAGGGAATTAATAGCTAAGCATGGGGGGTGCTGCACACGGGCACAGCTGTGCTACCCAACTGCACTGCAGGTATACCCATAGGAGAAGTTTGAATTTCATGCTTGTGATTTAAGTTCTATAGCTCTTGCCACAAAGTCACACATATGGGAGGAAACAATCCTAGCTTGGAGTCTGCATGCCTTACCAACTCAGAGAATTACTTGACTTCAGTTTTAAGGTGGCGTAAGCACTGAGACTATGAGACACTGAGGCTGGGGGTGCCAGAAAAGAAAACCTTGCAAGCCAGGAGTATACCCTAGGAGAGAGGAGGCATGTTATAGGGGTGCCTGGCCCTGCAAAAGGCTGCCACCTGCTTCAGAGCAGTGGCAGTTGGTGCCGGTGGTCCAAGTGTGAGATAGACCTTCTCTTCCTGCCCCTCAAGCTCTGGTCTTGGACATTTGTCAGACTGATTGCTATTTAAAGGCTCATCAGGGATACAAGGTCCAACTCTAGGTCAGCACCATCGAAGATTGCCACAGGAGGCAGGACAGATCAGCATGGTAGGGAATATTCTGGTGATTTCTTCCAGTAAAACAGGGAAAGTTGTCAATGTGGGCTCCATATGCAGACTTACTTGATAAGATGAAGTAGCTTGGTTACAATTTAACAAAGTAGAAGCAAGCTGAATAGCAGGGGAGTTTTCTCTTGTGCTAGACAAGCGTGGAACATGATGCATCAGCTGGAAATTGAAACATGACAAATTCAAATTTAGATAAGGTCTACATTTTTAACAATGGAAGTAACCAACCTTGGAAACAATGTACAAGATATATATACACACACACACAAATATACAAAAAGATAGTCTGTTAGTTGAAAATCTGTATATCAAGATTGGAAACCTTTCTAAAAAGCATGTTCCATTTTGACTACAAGTTGTTAAGCTTGATACAGGAATTATTTGATTTTCTTTTGTGGTTTGTTTTGTGTTGGACTTTAGGCAGTGTTTTTGTATATGTCTCTTGACATTAAAATTGTGAATACTTGATGTTAGACTGAATATGCTCCTATCTGTGTCATGTTTTTAGAGATGTTAAAAGAAGTAAGCTTATTAGGGTTGCCCCTGACAGTCTTACAGTTATGTGCTTTTCCGCCCTCCAGATGTTACAGGTTGGTGTGAAACGGAGGTTTTGCTGTACTGTTGCAGAATCAGTTCTTTCCAGTAACCACTTCAGTCTTTTGGAAAGATGTCTTTTTTTTTTTGAAAATAATTTTAATGTCTGTATAGGAAATGATGTAGTGTGGTCTAGTCTGTAATAAGTTAATTGTATTTCTTTTTAAAACAAAATCACTGTTCCTCTCATTTTCTATCTCAATCCTGTGCACAGTGCATCTCAGTCTTCAGGACAAGGGACGTTTATAACTAATAGTACCCCTGGGACTAAAGAGTCTCCTTCCTTCTGAACACTTCCCTTCCAGAAGAATATTGATTCTATTTGCTGTTTAAGACAGATTGTTCAGTCAAGCTCTATTCTCAGAGTAACACCAAAGTTAAGTTTTACAACCCCCTGCCAGTGTTTTAAATAATGCTTGTACTACTTTTATGTATTAATGCATTGTTTTTCCTGAACGCAAAACTGGCTAAATTGAACCCATGTATTGTAACACTTTTGGTTTTTATTTGAAGGTGTGTAAAAGAACAGACATCTAACGGGATGTAAAATACTCCTTTTTATAGAAAATGAAAGGTGCTAAACATATGTTTCTATTTTTACAGGCTAAAGCCTATCTAAAGATAGCTATGGAAATAGTAAGACGACTGCCAGTACCTCCTGCTTGAAGTGTTTATCACTGAAACTTAACAAAAAAGCAATCTTTTGGTGCAACCAATCTAGAAGAGTCCTGCTACCTAATAACGTGGATGCCATATTTAATTCTAAAAACTTTTTAGGAGTTAATTTACCAGAGGTTAAATTATGATTGTGATATTTAACTGTTTTTCAAATCATTGTTTGGGCATGTCCAAATGGATTGAAATATGCAAAAGATGATAGACAGTATTCAACTGCTGGAT